>NC_030821.1:74456063-74759093 GCF_001704415.2 Capra hircus | reverse complement strand
CAGATGGACTGATCCCTTTTATAATAGCCATCTGCTGGGCATTACAACAGGTGTGTCAGTATTTACCTTATTTTGCCTTCTAAGATGCTATGATGTAGGTATTAATCTTCCCGTTTTACAGATGAGGAAACAGGCCCAGAGCCCCGTTAAGTAATATACTCAGAAATAACAGTTGGTGAGTAGTGGAGCTGGGATGTTGAGCTGTATCTTCGTAGACAAAGCTACCCTGGTCCCCCACCCTCCACTTTCTTTACTCTCAAGCCAAGTGGAGGGACATTTTGACCCACTTGACCTCTTTACCCCTCACTGCTTTGATTGTGTAAGCCTGCAGTTGGATGTTTATCCATCAAAACTCCAACAAAATCTTTATGTAAAATGATGACTGAGTGTAAACTTAGCAGCCATAGCATTTCCCAAGTTCAGTGGAAATTAGTGAACCACGGTACAAAGAGAGTAAGAAGTCAAGTGGAGGGTTGTTGTTAGTAGTGTTTATTTTGCTTTTCAGTTCTTAATTTCCACAAAAGTGAAGAATCTGAGACTGTTTCCCTTTTTTCCTTTAAGTGTGTGTGTGTGTGTGTGTGTGTGTGTGTGTGTGTGTGGAGGAGGAAGGGTCATGGTGGGGAGCAGAGGGTCAGAGGGGGCCATTTATTTATTTTGAACTGAAACATCTCTGCTCAAAACCTGTTGCACTATCTTCAGCTTCCTTGTATTTTAGATTTTTTAAAACACTTTGGGGGAGATAAAAAAGGGAAATTGGATTGTTTTATGTTAAATTAAAATCCTGTCTGTCTAGCAGTATGCAGTGCATTCTCGGGAAATATTGCATTTTGACAGCATAAGTGATTACCAAAAAAATCAGTAATTGGAGAACGCTGAAGAGTCTTCTAAGCTCTTTCATGGAAAGCAATTAGTATGGATTGATTTACTGTTATTTATCGTGATGAGATAATTGCCTCAATGTAAAGCCATTTTGGAGCTTGTGGTACCCCATGGCTTTAAAACATTTATTTTTTTAAATTGTTTAATTTGTCTCAGGCCAGATTTTACAGCAGAGGTGGCTTTGTGCTTGGTGAATTGTGTGAAAACTTGGCTTTTTTCTCTCTGAATCCTTGGTCCCAATCTTGGTTTTGTTTCCCTGTTGTGGTTGGCCCAGGAATGAAGTCCCAGCCTTGTGCTCTCAGGTTTACAATCCTCAAAAGACAAGCCCCCCGCTCCCCCTCAAAAAAAAATCACAGTTCTCTTCTCTTCTGCATAGATGGGCAGCTTTGACTGAGGGTTCAGGCTGCAGAGCATGGTGTGGCTGGTGGGACAAGGAGAAGGGGGTGGTGCTCTTGTTCACATCGGCAGCATCCCTTCAAAGGCTTTGGCACAAACCTCTTTTTTTTTTTTAATGAAAAAACTGTTTTGCCTACACCATGTAGCATCTGGGATCTAGTTCCCCCACCAGGGATTGAACCCTCCTGCAGTAGAGCACAGAGTCTTAACCACTGCTGTGCATGTGTGCCAAGTTGCTTCAGTCATGTCTAACTCTTTGCAATGCTATAGACTGTGGCCCACCAGGCTGCAGTCCTCTGTCCATGGCATTCTCCAGGCAAGAATAATGGAGTGGGTTGCTGTGCCCTCCTCTGGGGATCTTCCCGACCCAAGGATCGAACCCACATTTCGGGTTCTTTACCACTAGTGCCACCCGGGAAGCCCAACCTCTGAACCATCAGAATTTCTGGCACAAAACTCTTTAAGGGTTGATTGTCAGGAACGTGAGTCCATGGATGTCCACTTGTCCCCAGCCCTCCTTGGGATGCAGGTCCTTTCCTTTCTGGAGTGTATCTCTTTGCCTCTGCCTCTGTGTCCCTTTTTTCCTTGTCTGTCCCCTGTGGCCGTCTGTGCATCCTTAGGCTCTTTGTGTGTGTGTTGGGTTGGGGGTTAGTGTACCAGTCCCTGCGCTTGGTTCTGCATGTGTGTAGTTCACATCTGTCTCTGAACTCAGGCTGAGGAGGAGGCGAGGGAGCCAGGATTCTGGATACAAATACTCTCTAGGAATGTCCCTTCTCAGCATCACCACATGCACGTTTTTCTTTTTGAGTGGTTCACTCCCCAGACTGGTACAGACATACTCTTTGGCAATTGACCTGGCCAGTGTGTGTTTCTCTTGCTACAGGGTGAGGGGCCTGCACGTGGCTCTGCTGAAAGGGAGCAGGCTGTGAGGACGTCCTCTGAAAATGTGTGAAGTGTTACAGTCTCCTAGCTCAGGACCTCATCCTGAACATCTGCCAAAGCCCAGGCTTTTAATTTTTTCCATGATGTCTGATGGTACCTATGGAGGAGCTGGAAGGCTTTGAGCAAATACTGAAAATGTATTTGCTCCACTCATGACGAAGGTTGGGAGCTGGAACGAGCATAACGGAGGGTTATGAGCGTTCATTCAGTGCCTGAGGCTGGGAACGGATGACAAAGGGTCAATACGCCCGGCCTTGAAGCGTTCAAAGGCTTCCTTTTGACCACCTGTTTCTTGGAGCAAGGACTGTTGTTTCATGATAAGACTCCCTTTAGTGTTTTGCCAAGGCTATGTTATGTCTTGGGAGGTGGGAACTGTATTTTATGCTTAAATACTTTGATGTTTATCAGGAAAGGCTACGTGCAAGTCTGCTTTATGCTCTGTTCCCTGAGACCATGAAACTGCGCAGCTGGATAATAAACTTCGTCAGTCCACTAGAGGCTGTCCCTGAGTGTTCCTTTCAGAGTGCGGTTCTCCGAGCCTTACAGTACCTGGCAGATGGTGTGGTTCCTTGTTTATGTTAGAATGTTTCATCTGTGAGGCACTTTGTTCTAGTTTTTGTTCTAGACTCAGCATGGAGGCAACACTTAATTATTATTTGTAGAGTGAGCAAATGAGTAAACGAATTGATTCTATAGAACTGCAGTGACAAAGGCTAATCACGGAAGCCATCGAGGTGGAGGCGGGCTTCTGGGCTCCTAGCAAGGCTTGTAGCCACAAGGGCACGGAGTTCAGCGGCTCGTCCTTGCTGGGCCCTGCCTGTTCTTCACCCTGCCCTCAGTTCCCTGCGTGGCCTTGAACCCTCAGTACTTCCTTCTCTCATAGCAGTGAGGGGCAGTGAGGTGAAAGTGAGAAAAAGCGCATGTAACCAAGCATGCTCCCAAGGTCCCGGGGTCTCTAGATTCACCCAGCACTGTGACCCCTGGCTGTGAGCCAGACGTGGCATGAGTCAGGAGGCCCCACGTGGCCCGGCAGGAGCTGTTCTCAGCAAAGGGCAGATTTAATGTCTAGAAGCTTGGTGTTTTTTCATGGCAGACACAGTAAGCCCCGCTTCATCATTGTGTTTCTTTCAGGAGGTGTCTCAGTGGAGATTCCTGTCAAAGGGAATGTGTGCAATCTTTTTCTGGTGCGTTCCTTGGAAACCGGTGGAAATGTAGGCATGGGGGACTTCGGTGTGGCAATGTTGCCTACCATCTGACCCGCAGTTTTGGAGGTGGCGGGGAGCTCCGTGGGCCATGCAGATGGGGGGCTGTGCAGTGAAAGGTCCCCATGGTGGTGCGGGGATAGCGAGGCTGGGGAAGCAAAATGAGCAGCTTGTTTTACCAGAACTTTCCAGGCTGGAGATACTCCTATGAAAACAGCACTATCTTTCTGGTTCTGTAACTGAAAACAGAAAGTCATTTGCAAAACTGAAAATACATCGTAATAGGGAAAGCTGCAGAAATCACCTGTTTAATCCATGCCCCGGTTGAGATTGTTGCTAACGCGGGGCTTGTCTGCACGGGCCTTGTGGTCCGCGCACGAGTGGCTGAGGGCCCCCAGCCCAGCCCAGCTTCATGCTCCTCAGCCTGACTTGGTGCTAGCTTGCATTTTAGAAAATTGCTGTCCCCCTCAGACATTCATGAAAGAAAAATCTCATCTTCCTGCCTGGTTTCTTTGCTGCAGATTTACGGCCGTAAATCTTAGAGGTGTCCTACAGTCCAAGCCCCAGGGCAGCACTCGCATAATCCAGGACATCTCTCCACCGTGTAGCTTGAGTCAGGTTTGGTGATGCTACTGTGATAGTTCATATTTCCTCCGGACCTGTCGCCAGGTCTTTTAGAGAGAGCTCCCAACTGCAGTCTTCTTTTCGAACGTTTTCAGACATGCCGAAGGGCGGATGTGTAAGAACCTCGGTCTGGTGTCAGCATAATTTCCATGACACTGGTGAAAGAAAATAAAGGTAAAAATTGCTTTATATGTCAGGGGATAAATGCCATTGCTGCTGTGCTGTTATTAATATTAATAATGCCGCTCACTGGGTGCTATGCCATTCAAGGCATTTTATCTAAGTTACGTGTAATCATCAAAACCCTTGTGAAGAGAGTTTTTTTGGTCATATATCATCCCATTTGATCACCCATTTCATTTTACTTCTGTTGTTGTGAGATAGAATGTACATCCAGAATGTCAGATGTACACACGAGTATGTGGGGGGGATGAATAATTGTGATGTGAACACTCATGTCCCATTGCCCGGAGATGGACCGTTGCCTGTCCTCAGACCTCCTTCATGGGCCCACCCCCTTCTCTACCCGAGGTGTGACTGTTAACCTGAAAATTACTTTCTGGTTTTCTTAGTGGTTCTACCGTTGGCGTATACATCCCTACACAGACTAATTTCCCTACACAGACTAATTTAGCAACATTGTATGCTTTTAAACTTTATATTATCCATATATCTAGATCTGGATATGTATCTATTTATGGATTTGCATATATATGGATTTATATATATATAAGGGCTTCCCTGGTGGCTCAGACGGTGAAGAATGCACCTGCAATGCAGGACACCAGGGTTCGATCTCTGGGTTGAGAGGATCCCCTGGAGGAAGGCACAGCAACTCACGCCGGTATTCTTGCCTGGAGAATCCATGGACAGAGGAGCCGGGTGGGCTACAGTCCATGGGGTCGCAGAGTGGGACACAACTAAGTGAGCACACACACACACACATATGTAAATCTACATCTAGATATATATCTATATCTAGATATATGGATTTATATGTGGAATTTCTTTTACTCTTTGTTATGAACTGGGCTTTTTTACCAAATGGTATGCTGGTGAGACTGCATGTCATCCTCCTCCATCCATTTTTTTCTTTTTAAACTGATGGTTCTGTCATTTTTTTCTTCTTTTAAACATTATTTATTTATTTGGCTGCACTGGGGTCTTAGCTGTGGCGTGCAGTATCTGACCAGGAATCACACCCAGGCTTCCTGCATTGGGGGCTCGGCGCTTAGCCACTAGACCACCAGGGAAGTCCTGGTCCATACTCCCCAGTGTGAAATAGCGTGTGCTGCACAGCCCTCGCAGGAATGTTCATCCGCTCAGTTCATCCCCTCAGTTGTAGGGGGATGGTGAGGCTCTTTCTATTGTGTCATCGTCACCAGCTCTGCTGCTGTGCACTGTCTGTGCACGTGTCCTGGTGTGCCCGTCCATGAGAACCTCCAGGGTGGATGCCCCTGGCGAGCATTTGGCAGGGCCGTGGGCACGTCTTCAGCTTTACAAGGCGAAGCCCAACCACTTTCCACAGTGGTTGTGCCAGTTTATGCCAGCAGCAGGGGTGCCCGGCCTGGATTCTCTGCTGCTCCATGTTGGGGCAGAGACAGGGGAACGTGCAGGATGGCCAGCCTGCTGGGCCTGTGCTGGCCTCTCCGTGTGGCTTTATTTTCATTTTCATAATGGTTAATGGAATTGGGCCCTTTTCCATAAATTTTTCTGGCCATTTAGATTTATTTTTCTTTCCTTTTTCTTTTTTTTAATACTGCTCAAATATTTCCCCATTTTTTTCTATTGAGTGGTTTTGCTTTCTTGTTTGTTTTCAGGAATCCTTCATGTATCTGGGGTGGGGATCACTTTTTGGGTTACATGTTATAAATACAGTCTCTCATGCTGTGGCTTCCCTATCCCCTCACCACCACCCCCCCTCCATATAATGTCTCAAAGCTGTTACATTTAATGTCATTTTAAGGAACATTTCATCCAGAGTTTTAATTTTAGTTGTGGTTTTTCCATTCCACTCTCTCATTTTAGGCCTCTAGGTCTCATTTTCACCATGGCAGCAGCTGGATGCGTGGTTCCTTGCCTCCAGTCTTGTTCCTTTCAAATAATCCACCCTCCATTCATTCCCAGAGTGAAAACTCTGAAGTTGGCGCGTCACCCCCTGCCTGATACCCACCGGGAACCCCATCCTGAGTCAGTTTCCTAATGCGGCGCATCCCCCTGTGACCTGGCCGCCTTCCACCCTCTTCCCAGCCCCACCCACCCCCGCCTCATCGCAGCCCTCCGGGAACGGCCTGTATTCCTCCCCCTTACTTTGGCAGTCCCTGTTTGTCCAAGTTGACAGTTAGAAGTGGGCTGCCTTATGTCCAGGAAATGCACGCAAACCAAACCATGCCCCTCCCAGGGAAGATAGGTGGGAAGTCAGATCATCTCTTCTTTGCTGGCTGGACCAGGGGCCCAAAATCCAGCACAGACAAATGGTAGGGCTGGGAGATTATGAAGCTTTGGGCACATTCCCTAAGCCTTTTGCATTTCAGTATTTTTTATCTGTGAAATGGGAATAGCAGTTGTACCTACTGCAGGAGGTTGTAGTGAGATTTGCAGGAATTAATCCATGCAAACTTAGAACTCTCTGGCATATGGTAGCTATAAGTAAAGGTGAGCTAAAATAGTCATAAATTATGTTAGGTCACGCTACTTCACAAATGCACTGTAACACCAGGTTGTAGGCATGATGGCAGCTTCCTGCCTTGTTTTTGATCCACTTTCTTTTTTGTCGTTTAGTCTCACATGCACTACAGGGCTGCAGCCTGCATATATTTTCCTCATAACTCTTAGCGGGATGCTGGCCTGAAAGCTCTCAATAAATAACTTTCCTTTGAGATGTAGCGTCATTTGCTATCTGCAAGTATCTGACTTAGGAAACAAGTGTTGTGATTTAGTTTGCCTAGATAGCATTTAATCTTTGCAGTTGATATTTAAGTCCAGAAACTCATGTGCATTCAGGGAATCAGAAGTCTCTCATTTGTCACCATGTCTCCATGTGAGAACAAGGTCTGACTCATAGCAGGATGTCAGTAAATACAATATATGCTTCATAAATGGAATCCCAAGAGGTGCCCTGTTCATGATGCTGTCAGACCGTATGCCTGGCAGTGGCTATGGGGCATTACCCAGGCTCCACTTTGCCTCTGTCTCCTGCCCTGCAGTGACTACCCCAGCAGAAGTCCTTGCTGAAATGTGGCAACATCCCACAAGTTCAAGCTTGTTCTGCGTGAAAAGCCCAGATGAGGCTCACCCATATCATTTAGGGAGAGAGGGTCCCAAGAAGATGTTAGGTAGTGATTAAATTCCTGTAAAAGGTGATGATGGTACCAGAGAATGGAATAGATGGAAAGGTTTGTCCTCCTAAACCCCGGAGCCATTCGGTAGTACAGGGGGCCAGGGGGCTGACCTCGGTGCCTGTAACAAAGGCTGAGATCACAGACATCAGAGATGAAAGAAGGCTGTCTCATCATGGAGGGAGGTTTGGTCACAACCAGTCTTTGAAAGTGTCCCTTCTGGCTTTAAGAATTGAAGATTTTTGTAGAAATCAGTAGCTCAGAAACTTGACTTCTGTTTTGGACTCACCTGTCCATTTTTTGACCTATCTACTCAAACGATTTGGGAGTTCTTTTCATTAGCATTTCCACCAAGGAGCAGGCGTGGGGAAATACATGGAGTTGAAACTCTTATGAGGCAGTTTATCTGCTTTGCTCTAAGAAGGATGGAATTGACTCTTGAGCCTGAAGTTAGGTTCGTAGGACCATTTCTCATTTTAATTGCCCCTTCCTGCCTCTGTGGCCACTGACCACCCAGCACTGGCAGGAGAGCATTTTTTGGTTGTTCTTTTTGATTTCTGTGCAAATGCTAATGTTCCAAAACTAATTTCATAGAACTCGCTTATATGGAGATAGGCAAGTACATCAGAATTAATGGTAAGGAGAGCTACTTGAATAGCATTCACTTGAAAAAAAAAAAAAAAAAAGTGATAGATTCCCGTGTTGGATTTTTTGTGATTTTCTTCTTGAACGAAAAATATAAACTCTGGGGTGAACAACAGATAAAAATATGAAAGCAGCCTCGTTTAACAGAGTCGCCTCCTGCTCTGGGGACTTTTGCCCGGTCACTTGGGGGGTTCCCTGCAGAGGCAGGACTCAGCCACCCCAGGTTTGTGTCTTTTTCTGGAGCATTTCCCGAGGGATGGTCTGCTCCTTGCAGGCCTTCCAGGAGGTGGGTGCTCCAAGGATAGGGGAGTCGTGGAGGAGGAGTGGGGTGTGTGGGGGGGGACCCTCTTCCTTGCTGTGGAGGCTGATGGCGCAGAGCTGGCCTGGCCCTAACCGTCCTCCTTGTCCCCCAGCCTTTCCGCTGTGCCCACTGCCATTACTCGTGCAACATCTCGGGCTCCCTGAAGCGGCACTACAACCGGAAGCACCCCAACGAGGAGTACAGCAACGTGGGCACCGGGGAGCTGGCGGCCGACGCACTCATCCAGCAAGGTAGGTGAGCGGCTATGCCCTTGTGCCTGGCCAGGCCCCCCGGGGCAGCTCTGCGACCTCCCTCAGCACGACCCCCACATGCCTGGTCATCAGTGTTCGCTTCCTCCTCCCTGTGACTGTCAATGTTACTTGCGGCCAGGACCATATTACAGCAACCTTAATGGAAACCTTAGGGCTTCCCCGGTGGCTCAGACGGTAAAGAATCTGCCTACATTGTGGGAGACCTGGTCTCAATCCCTGGGTCAGGAAGAGCCCCTGGAGATGGGAATGGCAACCCACTCCAATATTCTTGCCTGGAGAATTCCATGGACAGAGCATGGACACACTGAGCAGCTAATGCTCTCACTTTTGATGGAAATCTTAAACAAAAAAAGTGATCACTTACCCACACATTTTACCACCCTTCCCATAAAGTTCATTTATTGGTATAGTCATCCCTCGGTCGGCAGGGGATCAATTCCAGGACCCTCATGGATACCACAGTCTGAGGATGCTCAAGTCACTTGTGTAAAATGGCAGAGAACAGTTGGTGTCTGCATTTTCAGCCCCACATAGGATGAGGAACTTGGAGGTTCAAAGGGTCAACTGTACGGCCTTCTGTCCTTAGTCCATGCACACATTTTGAACAAATGAATGTTCGTGGCTAACTTTCTTCACTTAATGTTGATTAACACACACAGTTTGTTTTCCTTTGCTACACTGTCTTCCTGCTTTAACTTCTAAGGGATTTTTGCAATATAGCATGAAATGGGAGCACCCCACTTTATTTATTTTAAATATTTATTTACTTTGCCTTTTTGGCTGCGTTGCATCTTAGTTGCAGCATACAGGCTCAGTAGTTGGGCACACGGACTTAGCTGCCCCAAGTCATGTGTGATCTTAGTTTCCCTGATCAGGGATGGAATCCCTGTCCCCTGCATTGGAAGGTAGATTCCTAACCACCAGACCACTAGGAAAGTCCCACTCTACTATATTTAACCATACTCCTGTTGTTGAACACTGTAGGTTTTCTAGATTTTTCTTTAATTGCAATTATGAATAGCACTATATTAAGCACATTTATGGGTGGGGTTCTTTATCCAAAAATATTTGAGTGCTCAAATTACATATTCCTCCTGAAAAGAAGAATGAATGAAAACTCTAATATCTTTGAAAAGTTTGGGGGTTTTTCAATACATGGTCACATTTCCATTTGCGAGGGTTTAGCTCACATGCTGTTGCTGCATAGAAACGCTGTTGTGTTTACTTCTGTGCTCCGGTAATTCAGCTGAAAAGTGATTGCAGAGTGCAGTGTGTCAGTGGTTGCTCTTCCCTGGATCCTGTGACTCTTTGAAGCTGAAGACCATTTTAGAAACCTGTCCCCTACCCCCCACCCCATCCCTGGTGCGTGAACCACCACGAGTGGCGTCCTAATGTAAAACAAATGAATCGACTGTGTCCTTCAGCACTTCCGGTGACAGGGCTGACACACGGAAGTAGACGAGCAGCAGAAAACTCTTGGGTAATTTTGAGTCATCCATCTGGGATAATGGGAGCGTGTGCCTCGTGTTGGTATTGAAGACAGTTTCTAGGAGTTGGAGGGCAGGCCAGTGCGTTGCCATTCGGGCAAGTTACCCACCCTCCACCGGCGGCCCCGAACCTCACCTGGAGCTCACAGCTGCCATCACGCAGGATTCCAGGAGGATGAAACGAGAACACTTGAGTGTCTGGCACTCAGTACATTTGCATGCCTTTCTTTTGTATTTTTTTTTTTTTCTGAAACTATGCTAAGGCTTCTAGAGCTGGTGTATCATTTTTGAGGACCCTGCTATCCAGGAATCACAGAAAAGAGGGTGGATTGCCTTCAGTTCAGTTGTCACTCAGTCATGTCCGACTCTTTTTGATGCCATGGACTGCAGCACACCAGGCTTCTCTGTCCATCACCAACTCCCAGAGCTTACTCAAACTCATGTCCATCAAGTTGGTGATGCCATCCAACCATCTCATCCTCTGTCCTCCCCTTCTCCTGGGTTGCCTTCAAGTCACAGTAAATAATTGGAGTACAGGGCTAGTGATTCATTTCAACATCCTTCACACTCTTAGGCTGGACTGGCGGGAAATAGACATTTACTTGGTCATTGGGACAGGTGTGGGGATCTGATTGATGCCTCTGTCATAGTTCCCTGCTTCCAGACTTTCATCACTACCTTGCACAAAATGTGCTGAGGTCAAGTGGCTTCATGCCCTACATTTTCTTCATGCCCTAAGTTAACTTTCTAACTTGCTCTATAATCAGTTGGCATTCCCTGACAGGGTCTGGGTTTTCTAATTTTGAAGGGCTATTTTTGGCCTTCGTGTGTGTTTATTTATTTTTGCTATGCCCCCATCAAGAGACTCACCTGGAAGGAAGCAACGGAATGTGTTTTGGCTCATAGGAGACACCGTGCCTCTGTGTCTTGGCAGGAGAACTGCCTCTGAAATCTAAGAGTTGGTTGAGGATTAGTGCAGCTCAGAGCCCTCAAGAGCACACAGCTCTTGCTGACCTTGCATCTGAGGGAGAGAAGGAAAGAGGAAGAAGATGGGACTGAATAAAAAGGATCATAATGCTGAGTTGTTTGGGATCACTCACTGGGACTTTTCTCATTTTCTTTTGATTAATTTCATGTAATTCTCCCCATCCTTGTTTGGTTTTATTTTCCTCTTCTACCAACCCCTCAAAAATTATCTTCCTGGGACTTTATAATTTCTTGTTTTGAGATAGAGGAATAGGTTTTAAAATGGCATAATAAAAAATCGCATGTATACCTATGACCAATTCATATTGATGTATGGAAGAAACATATTGTAAAGTAATTATCTTCTGAATAAATAAATTAAAAAGTATTTCCAAAAATACAAAAACTTAAAGAAAAAAAATCATAAAGGTAGTTTTCTGAAAATGATGTTGCAGTCACCTGAAACCAAGTGCAGGGACTCCTTGTCTGTCCGCTGTGTTGAAACAGTGACACACGGGAGCCATCGATGGCTGAGAAGGATGGTTCTGCCCCAGGCTCAGGGGTTTGGGGAGGGGGTCCGAGCACTTTTGTAGAGGAGGTGGGAAGAGGACCTAAAAGGCTGAGGTTTCTGCTCCGGGCAGGTTTCTCAAGGAAGGGACTGTGGTGTTTTCCCTGCAGTTTGAGTCCTTTTCCGCGAACCCTGGAGTGGAGGCTGCTGGGGTGTCTGCCCGTTGTGTTCTGGAAATGTTCACCAGCTGGCTTCCCGGGGGCAGGGGACGGGGCGCTGATATGTAGCATTTTCCAGTTTCTGTGCTGTGAATATTTCCACCGGGGCCAATTTCAAGCTTCCCATGTGACATCGCTGAGTTGGGCAGGGATGTGCCTAGCCAGCTACTGAGCTGGTTCCCTCTGGCTCCAGCACACGTCTGGTCCTAGGGGCGCAGGCCGCGTGCCAGCCGTGTGCCACCCGCATGCCAGCCATGTGCCAGCCGGGCCTCAGCCGAAGGCACTTGGACTCCAGTGCTTTTCTGGCAGTTAGACTTGTACTGAATGCTATGTAAATGCTTTATCCCCTGCTTGTGTTTTATCTACTTCTGATGTTTTGAAAGCAGATCAATCCCTTGTTTATTCCTTTCTGTCAGTCACTGTTCATTAATATGGATTTGAGGCATTTTCCCACAAAATATACATTTTCTTGTTGTATCGCTTCAGTTGGCCTGCCCCTTTCCTCCTCTTAAAAAGCCTGATGAAGCCAGCTCAGGAGCTGGTTCACTAAAACCAGAGGTTGTGAGAGGCATCAGATGCTCGGTGCTCAGCATCACAAATTCTCAGCTCGTTGTCGGAGCTCACGGCCTGGTAACGATGGGCTGGTCCTTTTCTGGGACCCTCACGGCCCTCCTTCAAGTCACCCCAGGATATTGGCACAAGTCTAGGGTTGGGTGCACAGCCCTATAGCCCGTTGTGATCCCTGTGGTCCCTGGACCAGTTACTCAGCTTCTCCGAGCATCAGTTTCCAAAGACGAGATCTTATTCTCGAAGATCCCAGACCGTGCCTGACGTGTCACAAGTGCCTGATAAATGGCTCACATTCCCTATTGTGTTTATTCCATTGCCTTCTTCACAGTGTCTCTTAAGCTCATCGTGTTCCCCACGCTGTGCGAGGCACTGGGATGTGGTGGCATTTGTTGTCATTCTGGGTTGGGGATGAAGCCTGGGCAGCTCTTCCGTGTTCTGATCTTCTAACAGAAAGTATGTGCTCCTTTAACAGGCCCCACGTTGCTATAGGAGAGAAGTTCACTGCTCCTCCCAGGTGGTGAACATTATCTCAGGTCCCTCATTTTAAGGAGTCATTGAGCAGGGGGTAGATAAAGGATGATAAGAAAAGATACGAGGAAGAGGGCCAGAGAAGGCTTAGTTTGTGGCATCTGCTGAAATCTTTGTGTTGTTTTGAACAGTTATATTAAGAATGTAAACATGTATATCCATACCTTTGATATACATTTCATGTCTTAGTTTTTTCACACCAGATTTGAGGAAAATAGTGTAGAAAAAAATCCAGAAACTGTCAGGCAACCCAGGGATCGAACCCAGGTCTCCTGCGTTCAGGCAGATTCTTTACCAGCTGAGCCACAAGGGAAGCCCAAGGATACTGGTGTGGGTAGCCTATCCCTTCTCCAGAGGATCTTCCCAACCCAGGAATCGAACTGGAATCTCCTGCATTGCAGGCGGATTCTTTACCAACTGAGCTATCAGGGAAGCCTTTCCATACCAGATTCGGGGAAAATTGTATAGAGAAAATTCCAGAACCTGTCAGCCAACCTAGAGTCCTTTATTTGAATTTTGAACATTTTTATTTTAAAATCATTTTTATTAGGGCTCAGATCCCATACATTAGTGGAAGATGCTTCCAGTGATGTGATGCCGTGCTGTTGGCTGTTATTTTCCATGTTAGCTTACCTCTCATGAGGTTGGCATCATCTTTCCCAATTTAAAATGAGGAAGTACAGAGAGGAGAAAGGACTGGACCCCAGCTACACAGTGAGCAGGTGATTAGGCCAGACCCGGGTCCTGATTCAGAATCTGGCTTCTCACCGTGGATGGGCTGCGTCCCCTGACGTGAGTCTCAACTGTGCACTTGTTGAGGAGGAAAGAAGGAAGAGGAAGAGGAAGAGGAGGAGGTGTGGTCCTGTTGGGGACTGGTTTGCATTTGCTGGTGGTCACACGAGGTCTCACGAGGACGTGTTGAAAGGTTACGCGTGCAGGAGCTGTCTGCTTTTTCCTGCTTCTTTGCCTCCAGGTCTGACTGCTAACCTGACCAAGACTGACGCTGGGGCCTCTCTCTCTCTTTCCAGCCCGTCCCCTGTTGTCCAGAGGATCTCAGATCACCAAGGTTTTGAGAAGTGTGTGGGAGGACCAGAAGGGATGAGGGAGACCTTGATTAAGCTCTGGCTTAGCCTGACTCAGGGTCAAAGGCACTTTGTTTTACTTCTGCAGTATTTCTCGAAGTCCGATTTCGTGTTTCACATGTTAATAAAATAAAAGTTCTCTGTGTCCACTTTCTGTTGGTAATTAAGCTGCCTTTGGTCCAGTTACCCTTGAGCATCTATATTAGTTTCTTATTGCTGCTGATACAAATGACCACATGGTTGGTGGTGGTTTAAAACAGCACAGATTTATTATTTTGCCATTCTGAAGTAAGGAGCCCAAGCTGGTCTCACTGGCTCAAGTCAGCTTTGCTGACAAGTCTGTATTCCTTCTGGAGTCTCAAGACCAGGATGTTTTCTCTTTCCAGCTTCTGGAGGCTGTCTGCAGTCCTTGGCTCTGCTCCCTCCTCCATTCTCCATCTTTGTTAGGTGACGGCACCGGGGTCTGCTGTCCTGCCCACTCTTAGAAGGATCCTTGTGATAACATTAGGCCCATCCAGATGGTGCAGGATAGTAGCCCCATCTCCAGCCCCTCACCTGATCTCTTCTGCCACCTGAGGTTTTATGTTCACACGTTCCAGGGTGGAGGACGTGAATATCTCTGGGGAGCCTGTTATTCTGCTGACCCCACACTGTCTTTTTTTTTTTCCCCTGCTTTTCATTTTGTACTGGGGTATAGCTGATTAACAATGCTGTGGTAGTTTCAGGTGAACAGCGAAGGGACTCGGCCATACATATATGTGTATCTATTCTCTCCTAAACTCCCCTCCCATCCAGGCTGCCACATGACATTGAGCAGAGAGTTCCCTGTGTTATATAATAGGTCCCTGTTGGTTATCCATTTTAAATATAGCAGTGTGTCCATGACCATCCCAGACTCCCTAACGGTCCCTTCCCCTTGGCAACTGTAAGTTTGTTTTCTAAGTCTGTGAGTCTGTTTCTGTTTTGTAAGTTCATTTGCATCATTTCCTTTTATATTCCACATATAAGGGATGTCATAAGATATTTCTCCTTCTCTGACTTAATACACCGCCTTTTATAAGGATATAAGCTTTAGCATTTTTGCCTTCATAGGAAAAAAAAACAACCAAGACCCAAGAATTCAAGGAAGTGGTTCTGAGTCACGTGAGCCAAGTGACAAATGCAGATCTCCTGACTGTCCAACCAAGCATCCATGCCATTCTGGGAGTTATATTATTGAAAACGAAATTGAATTTTCAATAACGTCAGCCACTGCAAAGAAGTGAAAATAGTTTACTTGAAATTCCTCTGGAGTAGATTGAATTCCAAAAAGAACAAAAGATGCTATGATGGAGTTTCCAAATTGCTCCTGAAATTCTGTCCTTTGGCTTGGTTCGTCTTTCCTTATGAGGAAGATTGCAACTTGCAGGGAAGGGGGGGTTGTGGTTTTTATGGGGTACACTTAATATCAGGGCTGCAAGGAAACTCACTAGGTCTCCCCGTGACCTTTGCCTAGTGTTGCCTAAGCATTTAATGAATTGAAATGGAAATTAATTTTTCTCGGCTTTGATGTCAGTTACCTGGCACAGTTACACCTTCCATCTAGATTACATATTTCCATTTGTTGTTCTTTAATTAAAGCCACCGTGATAAAGGTGGGAGTTTTAATTAGTGTGGGGGCATTCTCATATTAATTTTAATTTAAGCATAATATCAGGATGTTTTTTCTCCCTAAATTAGTTTCCATTAAAGAATAGCCCAGAAGGAATCCTTAATTTCATTTTAAAGCCTAAATTTAACCTTCAGTAATTTGTTTGTGCTCATTGCCACAGATTAAGTCTTTATAGAAGCAACGTCAGCTTAACCCAGAGACAAGGTAGTGGTTCTCATGCCTTGGAGGGTTTTAAAAGATGATTGTAAGAAAATGCATTGTTTTAGATGATGAACAAGCAATAACAAAGAAGAATAAGAACTAAGTTTAATTATCCTCCAGGCAAGAAAGAAGCAGCTCATTTGGTTTTGCCTAAAAAAGTGCAGTGTGTTTGAGTTTCGGAAAAACCACTGTCTGAGCTGCCTTTTTTGTAGAATGTCCTAGAAGGTCAGGATTTGGTAACTGTTTCCAGTCTCTGTGGGCTTCCCAGGTGATACTAGTGGTAAAGAACCCGCCTGCCAAGGCAGAAGACAAAAGAGACACAGGTTTGTTTTGACCCCTGGGTCAGGAAGATCCCCTGGAGGAGGACATGGCAATCTTCTTGCATGGAGACGCCCATGGACCGAGGAGCCTGGCAGGCTGTGGTCCATGGAGTCGCAAAGAGTTGGACACGGCGGAAGCGACTGAGCACTCTCCCAATGCACCGTCTGCGCTGACTCTGGCCGCCGTCTCTGCTGCACCTGCCGCGCTCCTCTGCTCTCGCCCAGCATGGAAAGGCCGAGGCGCAAGGGACTGTGCCCTCAGCCACCTGCCTTAGCTTCTGTTCCTGCTAATTCCTGTTCTGGCTGTGAAGGGAAGCTGGTGGAGGGGCTTACACCTATGAGAGATGTGATTTCAGCGGAGGGTTTAAGACCAGCTGTTGTGCCAGGTGGAGAGCAGACCCACTGTGGCCGTGGGAGACCAGTTAGAGGCCTTCTGTTCCCATCTCACTGCCCCAGCCCCTCGGGTGCAGGCTTGATGCTGCTAGCACTTGGCCGGACTCTAGCCTGCTCAATGTCCAGTAGATTAGAGGCCTGATGCCGGGCTTCTTTGGTGGCTCAGATGATAAAGAACCCATGTGCCAATGCAGGAAATGCGGGTTCTATCCCTGGGTTGGGAAGATCCCCTGGAGGAGGAAATGACAACCCACTCCAGTATTCTTGCCTGGAGAATCCCATGGACAGAGGGGCCTGATCGGCTACAGTCCATGGGGTGTGAAGAGTTGGATGCACCTGAGCACAACACAGCACTGCTGGGACTACAGCTGGCCTCCCAGGGGACTAGTCTGCTTCTGAAAGCACGTCCTGTTCAGTCACTTCCCTGTGCTAACACTTAGGTTAAACTGACATAGCATTCATTGTAAACTAACTGTGCTTCAGATGAACAAATAAACAAATGATTTTTGTCCAGCTGCAAATTTAGTTACTGCTTCTGATAAAATCTTAGCTAGTCTTTGTATGTGGAGAAGGAAATGGCAACCCACTCCAGTGTTTTGCCTGGAGAATCCCAGGGATGGGGGAGCTTGGTGGGCTGCCGTCTATGGTGTTGCACAGTGTCAGACACAACTGGAGCGACTTAGCAGCAGCAGCAGCAGCAACAGCAGTCTTTGTATGACTCTCAGTTTTTTTAAAAATTCTAGAGTTTTATATTCTCTTAATTAAAACATTCAGGTACTTCCTGGAACATGTGTCAAATTTAATCAGTTAAATAAATAGTGACATTTCAGGATGTGACCAGCTTTTTCATTTGTCCTTTACGGGGATATTCAAGTGGGGATTTATATCCCTGGCTTCACTTCTGACATGAAGGAGACTGAGCATCTGGCCCTCTGTCTTAGTGTTTTGGGACAAAAGAGATTGAGAAAAGCAACCATTGTCCTTCAGTTATTTTTCGCTTTCTAAATTATTTGTTATTTTCCAAATAAAAATGTGAAGAAATGATTTAAGTCACTTTATCCACTTGGCCAAAGGAATATTACTCATCTTGACTCTCTGTCACCTAAAATATTAAATGTGTATTAGATTCTCTGCAAATTCTGATTCAATAAATGAAAAGAAATGCATTAAGTTTTAAAATCTCTGCCTGGAAAAACATATTGAACTGCTGCTATTCTGTTTACTGGTAAAGTAAGCTTGGATTGAAAGTAAATACTGGAGACGAACGCATGTCTTAGGTTTGAGGCATTTGGACGGGAGGCTGTGAGCGCTTTCTTACCTGTGTCTGTGCTTCCAGGCGGTTTGAAGTGTCCAGTGTGCAGCTTCGTCTATGGCACCAAGTGGGAGTTCAACAGGCACCTGAAGAACAAGCATGGCCTGAAGTTGGTGGAGAGTGAAGGAGACCCCAAGTGGGAGGTACTTTTGAAAGCTTGGTCTTGATCGTGACTTTCCTCAGCACAGACGACAAACCAGGCAAGCCCGGTGCCGTTCCTTGGAGCAATGGGTTTTCTGGTGGGAAACTTGGACATCTTTCCGAACCCCGTCTCTCATCTGATGGGGGTATACTGGATGAGGTCCGGGCCATGCGTGTGGCTTCTTATGCTGAGTTGTGTTGCGACTGGTTTGTGAATGAATCTCTGCATTGGACTCATTGATACCTTTACTTCTGTTATCTTGAATCCAGAGTTTCAGAAACTGCATCTGAAAGAAAAATGCTTGACAGTATATATTGCTGGTCCCCGCCCAGAGAACAGAGAAGGGCCCCACTTGCTGATTTTAGGTCCTCTTCTCCCTCAACTGAAGGCAGGTGCTCCTACCTGTCACCTTTGTTTTCCAATCAGATGTTGGAACCAGTTTCCTGGCTGAATTCTATAAAAGCCAGTAGCTGTATTTTGTAAGCCAGTAGCTATTTCTCTTTTCAAGTACCAGGGGTCACTGCCAAATTGCAGTTTACCTGAGACAGAGTTTCTCAAACTCAGTGCTGCCGAGATGATGATCTGGACAGTTCTTTGTTGTAGAGGGCTACTCTCCACATTTTAGAATGTTTAGTAGCGGCGTTGACCTCTGCCCACGAGGATCCACTAGCGCAGCCAGTTAAGAAAACCAGACAGAAAGTGCAGACACTGCCAGGTTCCCCAGGAGTCCAAATGATCCAGGTCCTCCTCAGCTGAGGACCACTTCCTGAGAAGTTTCCGTCATACCGCGGTATCCAGTGGGTTTACTCCAGTTAAGAGTAAGGACTCAGAAACAATGACAATGTGGGGGTTATTCCAGAAAGCAAGGGAAGGGTTGTCCAGTGGGAGGGAATGTGTTAATCTGTTAACATAACCCATCGTAGTATCAGAACTAGGGAGAAAACTGAAATGATCATCTTCATGGGTAGAGAAAAGGCATTTGACAAAATTCCGCATCCACTGATTAAAAGCAGTCAATAAAGCAGAATTTGATGCGTACATCTTTAAGACGAGAAACAAAATATATATGTTTCAGATCAATAGCCAACATCTTAAGTTTCTTATTAGATTTGGGAACAAGAAGAGGATGCCCTAGGGGCTCTGGTCTTCTAACAGCATGGGAGGCCTCAGCGGGCGTGTCGGACAAGGGAGAGTAAATAGGGATGTAAGAATTGGAAAGGAAGGAAAAGTGTCTCTGTAGATACAGGCTTATGTTTTTGAAAATCTAAGAATGAATGAAAATCTACTACACATGATAAATAGCAGATTAAAACATCAATATACAATAATCAATGGCTTTTATAGAGAGATAACCTAGAACAAAAGAACAGAGATTTAAGTGTGAAAAAAGAGCTATTTTACAAATACCAGAAGAAAACATAAGTGAGTCTATTCATAAATTGAGAGTGTGGAGCACTTTCCTAACTATAACTCAAAATCCAGATTCAGTTAGGAAAGTGATTGAAAACAAATTAACCACATGAAAAACATTTTTAAAATCTTATGTAAAAGAACTCATAGAGGGGCAAATGACAAAAAAAAAAAAAAAAAACAACTATTTTCAGTCATATCATAGAAAAAAGGTGAGTATCTTAATGTTGTAAAAGGCTTCTTCTAGCAATACTGGTGAAAAGGATCAACAGCCCAAAATGCAAAAGATAAGAAAGGTTCGAAGAAAGAGAAATGCAAATGACCTTGACTATCTGAAAACGTGATCAGCCTCACATGTGATAAGTGTAATTAAAACTAAACAGAGATAGAATCTCTTACCTATTTGACTGGCAAGAATCCACAAGTTTGACATCATCTCTGCTGGAGAGGCTGAGTAAATAGGCATTCTTATACATTGCTGGTGGGAGTGTAAAACAGTGTGACCTTTACGAAGGGGACTCTAGCAATATCTACTGAAATTACATATGCACTTCTTTTTCCATTAACTAAACAATCCCACCATTAGAAAACTGTCCCAAGGTTATACTGACAAAAATGAGGGAAGGTGTCTACACAAAGCTGTTTATTACAACTCTGTTAATGTAGTATGTGAAGATAGAGTGTGTGTGTGTGTGTGTGTGTGTGTGTGTATACACCAATAGATTAATGCAGAAATAATTCCAGATATATGTGTGTACACGGTTAGTATACATGCATGTAGACTTCCCTGATGGCTCAGATGTTAAAGCTTCTGCCTATAATGTGGAAGACCTGGGTTCGATCCCTGGGTCAGAAAGATCCTCTGGAGAAGGAAATGGCAACCCACTCCAGTATTCTTGCCTAGAAAATCCCATGGACAGAGGAGCCTGGTGGGCTACAGTCCATAGGGTTGCAAAGAGTCGGACACAACTGAGTGACTAAACTTTAAACTTTATACATGCATGTATTTCTTAGCTTTTTGTGCTCAGAGGGCCTAGAAACAGTGACCCTAACTGACAATGAGCGTACCTAGTCTCCAGGTCTTGGTTTCTAACAGGATTCTCCAAGAAGAGAAACCAGGGTCCCTTGGAAAAAGTGGTCGACTTCAGGTCAGAGGCAGAAATTACGGAAGATGATCCTGGAGCATTTTGTAGTGCTGGAAAGTAACACCAATGTGCTTCACAAAAGTAAAACAGACGTGTGTCAAAATGACACAGGAGACAATCCAGAGAGTTCTAAGCCTTTCCCTTCTCCAGGGGTTCTTCCCAACCCCCAGGGATCGAACCCAGGTCCCCCACATTACAGGCAGACTCTTTACCAGCTGAGCCACTAGGGAAGCCCAAGAATACTGGAGTGGGTAGCCTATCTCTTCTCCAGCGGATCTTCCCGACCCAGGAATTGAACTGGGGTCTCCTGCATTGCAGGCAGTTTCTCTACCAGCTGAGCTACCAGGGAATCCCCTAGAGAGTTCCTAATGGCCCGAAACTGGAACAATTTGAGTAACAAAGTAAATCATGATAGTATTGGACTAAAAAATTACTCAAAGCATAGAGTAAATATCTCTGCATCCATACTGGTAAATGATTGAATAAATAGTAGAGAAGGACCAGTTCTTACCTACAGAAGAATTCTGATTAATAGATCTAGAAAAAATGAGGGAAATAGAAAATTACCATTGGAACACCACAGTAATAATTACAGTAGCCAAGGTCCATTGATGAATGCCAGAATTAGTCAACAGAAGTTTCGAGGAGAAATAGAGTGTTGATGTAACCTCAAAATATCTCCCCCTAAATAATTATGAATTATAAAGGGAAAAAGTAACATCACAGTTCAGACACCTGGCCGACACCACCTTAGCTGCGCAACCGAGGTCAGAATTCTCGGTAGTAAGACAGTGACATCATGTACCCCCCGATGTGACGTGATCAGAAGGACTGTCGTCACACTGTTTGGATTCATGTGATGGTTTCTTGTGATGAGGTAGGGGCTGAGGATTGTTGGAAGATTATTGACAGCCCTTCTGATTTTATATAGCAATAAAAACAAAATTGAACTTTAAAAAAGCAAGCCCTGAAAATTAAGAGTAGAATGAAATCAAGGATCTAAACTGTATGTCAAAGCGATGGCAGAACCACATAGAGAAGAACTATTTTAAGAGATTTTAAAATAGAAACTGGATTGTTCCTCCCCAGTGGAATAGAACCTAAGGGTGAAAGGAACTGGCAAAAAAACATACTGTTCTTAGTTATTCCACCACCAGCAGTTGATATGGTTACTCTAAGGCTGCTGTTAGTATTTGCAGAGTGGAGTGAAGCACATCAAATGTGTTTAAATCCATGAGTTTATAATAATCCTGGGAGAAAACTCCTTAGTTACCTGTGCAGAGTAATAGTGAATCGACTCTATTTTGATAAATAAAATTGTTACTTTGGTAAGGCTCAGAGTCGAACAATTATTCTACCTCATCTAAACAAACCGTACCTCAGAATAACCAAATGTTGGAGGAGAGAGATTTCTTTGTGTAGAAGTATTCCAGCCAACAAGTGAAGATTTCCATGACTTCTGTTTTACAACCCTCCACTGGCATCATGGGTCTAGCAATGACCATAGTCTCCTGACAAGGCAGCAGAAACAGAGACGCTCAGTCACGGAGTGTGTCCTGATGGAAGTACACAGTGTTACCATGGAGTCCTCCTGCTGTAAAGGGAACTGATCGCCTGATTAAACTTCCACGTCTGACTGTCAATGTACAGGAAATACAGTGGACGGGGGACACGCTCAGTGATTCCCTGGTGGTGCAGATAGCACAATTCAGGCTGTTGGAAACTCTGACGGCAAGCAGCCGCTTTTCACAGTGAAACTATAAGCAGAGGAGAAAGAGTGGAAGGAGAGCCTATAGATGCAAGTCTTACGAGATTTTATCAGACGGTTCTAATATATGGATTCCAATAACTTGAGTACGACTTGGAGGATTAAGTTGTGAAAAAATGAATTGGGGAAATTAGAACACCACTTAGGGATGTGAAGACAATTCAGGAATCACTGTTAAGTGTTCTGAGTGTGATGGTGATGTTGTAGTTCTGGTTTGAAAGAGTTTTATTTTTTAGAGGTGCATTCTGAAATGTTTAAATTGATATGATGTCTGCATTTGCTTCAAAATCAAAGGGCAGTCGTGTGGAGCGTGGTGGGGGCATTGGCAAAGGAGGACTGGCCGTGAAGTGGTGACTGCTGAAATGGTGCTGTGAGCATGGAGGCTCGCTTCTCCGTCTTGCATATGTTTGACATTTTCTGTAAGAAAATTTAAGGAATGTGGACTTGGACAGACTTCCTTGCGGTTTCCTGGCTCCTCCTGTAAACAGTTTGACCTTGAGCCATTGTTTGTTAAACCTCTGTGACCGCTCTGTTCTAATTTCTGTGGTGAGGCTCCTGCCACTCAACAGGTCAAAAGGATTGAGAGACAGGATGTATGAAATGCCAGGGTTACTGTCTAGTCCCCAGCAGGTCCGCGGTGCGGTGGCGATGGTGTCAGCAACATCACCATCGCGTGCCCATCTACAGAAATCCTCTGGTGCTTCGAGTCCATACTTGCAGGGCTTTGCTCTCTGTTAACAAATAGACATGGAATGCCGGTTCCTGATGTAGACAGCATCTCTTCCGGCCAGCTGGTGCTTCTGTTCGTGCAGTCACGCCCCTCTCCTCTGAAGACCTGGCTTCTTACAGATCTCGACACCTTCAGCAGAGCTGTGACTCTACAAATACAGTTGACACAAAGTCACCCACTAGACTCCAGAAGTACGACAGTTGAGCAGCCAAGACGCTGGCCAGGGGTGGTCCCCGAGTGATGATAGGCTGCCTGTCCTAGCAGTCACGCTGTCGCCAGGCTCCCTGGAGTCCCCTGTAAAGCACTGCCTTCCCACAGATGGTTATTACAGAGAGTACCCCAAAGCCGAGCTGTGCCACGCCCTTCCTGTTCATCACAGGCTGAGATCCCGTCCGCGTTGGCCACAGTGTTGCCTAATGGTACTTATAGGGAAGCATGCTTCTTTTTGTTCATTTATGCGTTCAATCAGATACTCATTGGGTATCTACTAAATGTCAGGCTGGAAATGAACTAAATGAACTTGACCGCTTGGCTGTAAAAGAATAATCACATTCTATTCTGAGCCTTTGTGAATAGCTGATAAGTGCTTACAGAGTGTGATCACTTTGGCTCCCATAATTTGTGTGTAAAATCTCCTTTTCGTTCTTCTTTATTGGTGACATTCATGCTTGCCTGCCTTCCAGTGCCAGGAAGAGGTGATTATGAATATCTAGTTCGTGTGAAATGTCTTCCTCTCCTCTCCTTATCGGTGTGAGGTTTCTGTAAATGCCCCTTTAGCTTCTCCTTCTCTCGTGGGGGGTCCTGATTCTGCACAGGTGTATCTTCTCTGGTCAGTCACATTTGTCATACCCATCCTGTAAAAATAAAACGAGCCACAGGCTGCACGAGTAGCTGAGGTCTTGCTGTGTGCCGGGACCCATGCTCTAAGCTGGCCAGATGTGGTGGTGACTGGTCCTCTCCTCTCGTCCACTGCCACCACAGCTGTGCCTCCCTCTTGACCTCATGGCAGGAGGCCCTGGGCACGGGGGATCAGAGCAGTGTTGGTGGCAGTGGGTGGAGCAGAGCACACACGAGGGTCTCTCTGCATGTCTCCTGTTTCATTGTGAACAGCATCCTCTGTTCCCTGCGGCAAGAGCGTGTCACCAGAGGCTTTCCTGCGAAGCTGGTTTTAATGTCTCGGCACTTGCCACAGAGAAGTTTCCTCTTTGGGAGATGGGTTTTTATTGGAGCGCTGGTTTCTCAGGGGTGCCAAGCAAAGGAGCTGCTGCAGACGCATTGCTGGTGTGTGTTTGTTTTGTCTGAATCCATTATCCCAGGGCTTCTGGGGACCTTCTAGGGGTCTTCTAGGCAGTCCCATCAATGATTCTGTGTTTTCATTTAGCCAGCAACAGAAACTCCCGAGGAGCCTTCCACCCAGTACCTGCACATCGCAGAAGCTGAAGAGGACGTTCAGGGCACACAGGCTGCCGTGGCCGCCCTCCAGGATCTGAGATACACCTCGGAGAGCGGTGAGAGCGCCCCCCGCCTCCCCGACACCTTAGAGCTGGTCTTTGACAGGCTGAGTGGATGCATGAACTTGTGAATGAGTGATGTCTGTCACTTGATCTCCTTCAGCTCTGTTGCGCCCTCAGGAGCTCTCTGGTTGTCAGGCTTAGAGGTAGAGATCTCTTGCAGAGTGTTCTAGAACAGAGCTGCAGGTGAGGTGGTGCCGCCAAACGGTGTTGCCGGATGTCCGTACATATCATCACGTCTCTCCCTTCCAAGTGCTAACCAGGCCCAACCCTGCTTAGCTTCTGAGATCAGACGAGATTGGGCCCGTTCATGGCGGTATGGCTGTAGACTCATCATGTCTCTGAGCAGTGTTTGGGAAGACAGGTCTTACAGTTCTTACTTCACAAGAGGCAGGAGACTTCCTCCTTGTAAATGGTTAGCTGAGGCTCACCCACTTCTTGGGTGTTGGAGCTGGTCTTGGAATCTAGGTCTCCTAACTTCTTGTTGGAGCGCCATCCCTGCTTCAGGCTCCCTCAGAGTCATCTGCTTGTTCCAGGGTCTACAGGAGGCAGACGGGGGCGTGGCTGAGACCAGAGGCCAGTCTGCTGGCCTTCCTAATGGCCCCTCATGGACCTGTGGGCCCAGGACTGTCTGCTGTCCAGTTCTTCTGAAAAGCCCCAAGGCAGGATCTTCATGTCAGATGTCATCATTGTCAAATGTTAGATCAATTTAAAAACAAACCACTGTGCCAGCCTAGTGGCAACTGGGGCGTTGGGCTGAGAACACTTTTAATGCTCTTTAAAACACAGGAACAGAAGATAAGTTAATATAAGGTGCCACAGCGCTCTGTGTATGGCGGGAGCAGAGATCAGGCAGGTGGGATTAAAGGAAGCACGTGGTGAAGTCAGATGGTGACAGGAGGTAGGAACTCACCATTTCACCTAGCTCTTAGTCCCTAAGCCCCAGGTGGTTAGAAGGATGCACAGAACGTCCTGTGGGCCTCTCTCTTTGGGGAAGATCTGAGGCCGGCGCTGTGCACACCGCCCGATGAGCTGTGGTGACCCGGGAGACACCCCACAGCCTGTGAGAGCGGCAGGCCCTGCGGATGGGGCGTCCGGGCCCCACCGTCAGCGTGGTTCCCAGAGCTGACGCCGTGTCTGCTCGTGTTTCCTCGCCTCACGAGCAGTGAGTTCAGCGAGTGCTCATGCCTGGCCAGGCCAGCCGGGATCCCCCACGCGCATACACTCCCTCGCTCCCACGCTCCCTCTCTCCTTTGACAGGTTCTCTGTGTCTCCTCCTGGCTGTTAGGAAACGACGCAGCTCAGCAGCTGGGCCTCCTCTCTGGGTCCTGGCCTGCCTGCACTGCGTCTCCGGCCACCTCCGAGCTGTGCCCGCACGGGCCAGACTCTGCACGTCTCAGCATGAACTGAGTCTGCTCCTCTGCCACCCAGCACTGATCCTACCAACGGCATCTTCATCCTCAGGGTTCAAACTGTGTGTCACCTCCCAAGAGCCCACCTGACTGTCCTGCAGAGCTCCCTAGTTGCCCCCCTGATATGAACTGACCAGGGGCTGGAGACAGTGGCTTACCGTCTGTCTCGGTCACCTGCGAGCCCCGGAAGGAGAAGCGGGCAGGCAGCATTAGGTTTGTCTGCGTTCCCACTGGGAACCGTGTTCCTGGCTGACGCTTGGGGCTTGATAAATGGTCATTAACAAAGGAAATGGATGAAGAATTAGCTTCTAAGCATTAATTTCTTTGATGTGCTGGATAGGTGGAAAGAAAAATATAGTAGAATGTTAGTAAAAATCAGCACAGACTATTTACAATTTATTATTCTATTCCACAGCAATAGCTATTGCTAGTACTTTAGTGTATATTCTCCTCCCCCCAAATAAATGCACTGTCTCTATATTGTACTTTTAAAATAAAACACACTGTACAAAAAAAAAAAAATCTTACTTCCGTGCATTTTTTTAAGGGTCAATATTTTGTTTAGTGTTTGGCTGTTTAGAATGGTTGGCTGCAAGGCATGCCCTCCCCACCCCCTCCAGGAGTGTGTGTGTGTCTGTTTATGTGTGAGGTGTGTGCAGGGAACGCCAGGCCTGTGCATGGTGAACAGATGCCCACATCATTGCTTCAGTTGTATGCCACGTCCTACCCTCCGTGTAGAACACAATGAATGCCCTTCTCTCATCTCTTAATGATTCATGTTGGAACGAGGCCCGCAGAAAGCTGTCTAGGAGGATGTAGACGTTGGAGGAGACTTCGTACTATTATGCTAACCTGGAGACCAGGCAATAATTTCCCTCCTGGTGAATGAACAATCAGGGTCAGAGTGGCATGTTCAGGAGAGTCACAGATGGCCAAGCATATGGCAAAAGCAGGCAGGGTGTGCTCAGTAGCTGTCCTGATGATGTGGATTCCAGGCTTCTGAGATGAGTAAAAGAGAACCCTGAGCTTCCGTTGGTTTAGAAGTCGAAAGACCACCAACTTGATGACGGGGACATCCTCGCGTGTCCTGCCCGTATCCTGTGTAACTTACCTGGCTCACACTCAGGGGCCGCCTCCCACCATGCTGGAGGGAAACCAGCTCTGCGGTGTGCTTCCCAGGAGTTCCGTTCTGAGAGGCAGCCCTGTGTCCGCAAGTTTGCATTCAGAACATCCAGGCTTGAGCCCTGGCCTTGTGACGTAGCCAGTCCGATGGCCCAAGGCAGGTCTCTTCGATTTTTTGCAGTGGAGTGACTAATCTGTAAGGTGGGGATACACCACCACAGTGTCATTTCCTCGCAGGTTGTGTGGAGTTTGGAGATGTTCTTACAGGGAGTGTGCTGTGAGCTATGACGTACCACACACTTTGTTTCTGTGGTCACAGTGAGTGCTTACTGAGAACGCATGCATCCTGGGAGAAGGCACCATCCAACCATGGCCTCTAGAAGGGCTGCTTCTGCATTCAGTGACCTTCACCGCCCTTGGACTCAACTGTCTCCTGTTTGCGTCTTCATGCACAGGTGACCGACTTGACCCCACGGCCGTCAACATCCTCCAGCAGATCATCGAGCTGGGCACCGAGACCCACGACGCCACCGCCGTTGCCTCGGTGGTTGCCATGGCACCGGGGACCGTGACCGTCGTGAAGCAGGTAGGACCCACCCCTCGTCCTTAAATACTGTCTCCTCACACTGCCACACAGCCTCTGCCCCTGCCCTCTTTGGTTTTCAGGCCTTTGACCTACCTGACGGGGAGTTTGGAGTGAAATTGATCTAGTCTCATACATTCTCTCATCTTTTTTTTTAAGTTATTTATTCATTCATTTTTGGCTGTGCTGGGTCTTCGTTGCTGTGGTTGTGCTTTCTCTAGTTGCAGCAAATGGGAGCTACTCTCTCTAGTTGGGGTACGAGGGCTTCTCACTGCGACGGATTCTCTTGTTGCAGAACATGGGCTCTAAAGCACGCAGGCTCAGTAGATGCAACTCGCGGGCTTAGTTGACCTGCAGCATGTGGGATCTTCTTGGACCAGGGGTTGAACCTGTGTCCCCTGCACTGGCAGGCTGATCCTTAATCCCCCGGACCAGGGAGGTCCCATTTTCTTCCTCTTATTACGGGATTGATTGTATCTGCAAGAGCTCCATATGTTGAGGCCGTGACGCTGAGGAAGGTGCATCACCCCTTCCAGAATGAAGTTCCAGAAACTTCATTCCTTTCCTTTCAGTGAAAGGAATCCCCGAGTGAAACGAGTGTGATGTGGACCGGTCTGAACACATCTGTGGTCAAAAGCAGCCTTGGTGCCTAAGGCGCGAGGTCAGTGGAGCAGCGGGGCCATGGGGACCACCAGAGGAGCCAGGAGGGCTCCCAGGGCCTGGCCTTTTAAATACTAAACATCGCCTGATGCAGTCAGCACAGAGGATGGCTGAACTAAACGGATGGGAGAGGATGGCCACTGTGTGAGGAAAGGTTACTCCGCTTATTGATGGTTGTTATACCATTTGGCTCATTTCCTCTCCTCTTAACCTCAGAGGAGACTTGCAGTGTGTGTCATGATCAGGCCATCCTGTTTGTCTGTCTGTACCTCTCTCTCTCTGCTGCCTCCGGCTTCACTGTACAAGACTTGTAAGCTGGCTTACGCAAATGCTTAAGAAAACCAACACAGCAAGCATGTCAGAACCAGGGCAGACCCAGGGTGTGTCATTTAGAATCAAAGTTCAAGTTCATGGAGAAAGTTGAATGGCAGACAATAGCATTTTAGGTTATCCATTGTTTCAGCGATTCTCTCAGGAAGTGTTTACTAAGTGCCTGCAGTGTTCTCATTGCTGGCTCTCCAGGAGAGAACCGACGTTTGCCATCAAAGTGGTTACTCCTGTGGGAAAAAGATCAATAAGACAGAGAGGTGGTCACACGGTGAACAAGGGCAGTGGAGAAGAGTGAAATCAGAAAAGGGGAGGGCCGGGGGCTGAGGAAGTTGGGGCTGCGGGCTGTTTCATGAAGGATTGTTGGGACAGGTCTCTGACGTTTGCCCCGAGACCTGGGAGAGGTGGGCTTCACTAGAACGATCTAAGTTCTGCTGTACATGTGGTACCAAGTTTGATAATAACAAGAAGGAAGCGTGAAACAGTTAACAGTAGAAGAGGTAAGGTTTTCGTGGCAAATAACAAATAATTTCTTGATGTGGCTCTCCTCTCCCTGAGCGATGTGTTGTTTGTGACTTGCCTCCGATGACCTGGTGGACTTCCCAGTGCTGCCCCCCTGACTGCCCGCCCGCCCCCGTGAGGTGCGCCCAGGGCCAGGCTACTGTGCAAGCAGGGAGTTCAGGCTAGGGAGCTCCCAGTGGAGTTAGTGCATGCGGGTTCAGCTCTGGATTTCTGGCTCCTCGGACAAGACTCAGTGCGTCTAGGTGATCGTTGGGATACTCCATGTGTTCGTACTCTTCCGTTAGAATGCTGTCTCTCAGTGAGACCCTGGGCAGAGGTCAGACAGGACGGCAGGAGTCTGATGTTTCAGGCTGCAGGGCCTGTGTGTTTTGCATTGTTGGGAGCAGATTCATAACGCCTCTGGCCCAAATGCTCTCTCAGCTTTTCTTTGTATTTGTTAGATTGCGGTCTTCAGTATGTCTCATAATCTCTTCTGAAACTTCTCCCCTGTATCGTGGCATGGGGCGTCCCTAGCTAGACCCGCCACTTCGGGAAGGGCATCAGGGGCCCTTTGGCTGCTGCAGGCATGCCAGATCCTTTGGAGAACTTCAGGGAGGCGCCACCACTGTGACTCATGACTTTCTTCTAGGAAAAGGATGGATTTGCTGCTCCCTGGAGACATGATTTATTGCGCGTCACAGGCGGAGTGGTGATACACGAGGTTGCGGGTGGAGGAGATAGCTTAGCTGTGTTCCGAGGCCTTAGGGTGACAGCATGACGAGGGATAAGGCCGATAAGCCTCCGTGCAGCCCCGTAAAGAGGGATAATGTGTTCGCAGTGGTGGAAAACAGGGGCACCCTTCAGTCTTGGGTTTATTGAAACTGCAGGGCTCAGAGGAGTGTCACTGTTTAACATGGACTTGAGTCACTGCACTTGGAAATGTTCCCTGAGGATGTGAGTCCTGTCTGCCTGGCTGGCACCTGTCACATCAAGGGCTAACTGGGGGCCCAGATGGTAAAGAATCTCCCTACAATGCAGGAGACCTGGATTCACTCCCTGGGTGGGGAAAACCCCCTGGAGAAGGGAATGGCTACCCACTCCAGTATTGTGGCCTGGAGAATTCCATGGACAGAGGAGCCTGGTAGGGATGTGAGTCCTGTTCTCCTGGCTGGCACCTGGAGCTCTAAGGCTGTTGATTAAATGATGGATGGGAGAATGGATGAATGGACAGATGGGCAGGGAGGCCTCAGACGGCCCCTACAGTGCCTACACGGTTGCACTGGGTCAGGCTCCCCTAGCTAAAGGAATGACCTCTCTATTCAGTTGTCTTATTTAAGCTTAAATATAGCTGTTTTTAAAATTTTATTTATTTGGCCATGCCAGTTCCTTATTTGCTTTAACACAGGATCTTCAGTTGCAGCTTGCAGGCAGGATTAGTTTCTTAACCAGGGATCAAACTCGGGCCCCCTGCACTGGTTGTGTGGCGTCTTAGCCACTGGACCACTGGGAATGTCCCAATATAGCTGTTTTTGTTACAGAAATCAGTTTCTTTTTCTTTTAACTAAATTCTGATTTAGGATTTTCCAGTAGAGAAATCATATCTGTTTACCAAGTGTGCTTAGGCCACTCAGTTGTGGACTCTGGGGCAGCTGCTGGGAATTAGTGATGTTCCCTTCAGCCTGGATTTAGGACTGACTGATTTGATCTCCTTGCTGTCTAAGGTACTGTCAACAATGGTCCATATAGTCAAAGCTTTGCTTTTCCCAGAGTCATGTACAGATGTGAGAGTTGTACCATAAAGAAGGCTGAGCACCGAAGAATTGATGCTTTCAAACTGTGGTGCTAGAGAAGGCTCTTGAGAGTCCCTTGGACAGCAAGTCAATCCGAAGGGAAATCAACCCTGAATATTCATTGGAAGGACTGATGCTGAAGCTGAAGCTTTAATACTTTGGCCACCCAATGGGAAGTGCCAACTCATTGGAAAAAGACCCTGATGCTAGGAAAGATTGATGACAGGAGAAGGAGGGGCGACAGAGAATGAGATGGTTGGATGGTGTCACCGACTCAATGAACATATGTTTGAGCAAGCTCCAGGAGATAGTGAAGGATAGGGAAGCCTGGCATGCTGCAGTCCATGGGGTCACAGTATCTTATGGCCGCATGATAATCCAGTGTCTTCCTGAGATAATCTGAGTGCTGTCTGCCGCGGAGGTTACCCCTAAACAGTAGGCAGCAGAGCTGAGCACCCCTGGCCCAATCGAGGTGACACACGATATTAACCTTCACACGTGTTCACGTGGCACGTTTCAAAGTATGAGGGCCTCTTTGTCAGCGGAAAGTCCTTGTTAACCCAGGCTACTGTTTACTGAGATACTCCATTGCCATAGAGATGATTTTGAGTCATAGACTTCAGGGCGAGGTGGCAGCCTTGAGACACCCTTGTTTCTAATCACAGGTGACATTTCCCCTCAAGGTTCCAGAATGAGAGCCACCTTGCAGGGCCTTGAGAAAGTCATGGTTGAGGAGGGGCGGCCTTCAGGGGCCCTCCACTTTCATCCCCAGGTTCTCCTTGTTCCTGCCCCTTGGAGTGAGGGGCTCAGTAGCGACTGTGGTTTGCAGACTATCTGTGGACAGGCCTGTGTCCCTGTCCCCACTCCTGCATCTCTGCAACGCTTTCTAGAATTGCCACTCTCCTGCTTTTGTTTCCCCCTACGTGCTGGAGGCTAAGACTGACCCAGACCTGCACTCACCCATTTCCCCTTGTAGACCCTCAGCCTGGCATAGCCCAGAACGATGCTGCCGCCATCCTGTTCTAAATCCCAAGTGTTCTTCCTGCTTGCTTTTACTGCTGATTAAAAACATAGACAAAAATCAAACCTCAAAGCAGAAGTTCCAGCTTTGTCAAAAGCACCCCACCTCTCGAGAGTGCTTTTCTGCACCCCCTGTCACCTCCGGGCCGGTCCCCTGTGGTGGCTGGCGCTGGAAGCCAAGGTCAGTACGTGCCAGCTTGGAGGAGCGGAACCCGCCCAGCCTCCCTTGCGGGCTCAGCAGGCAGCCCGAGAGGCAGTTTCTGCAGCAGGTCTTGCTGGAAGGGGTACGTTGGTTGGCAGCCAACACTGGAACTGCTGTCTATTATTTGCAGTTCATTATTTCAGTGAGGAAATACTGTCCACTCCTGTGGCCGTCCATGTACATCAGTTGCCTGTTTTCAGGGAAAGTGGGGTCCAGCCTGTCCTGTTTTTCATGTAAGGCCCTGAGTCACGTGGTCCCTGGAACCTCTTTCAAGCTGTCCATCTGTATGGGGGCATCTGGCGGGGAGAAGCCACTCTTTGGAGGGGACTCCTCAAGTGCAGCCTCTGAGTGGGGGGCCTTGCTCCTGTGGTCCATCCTCCAGGGGAGCCCAGGATGGGCCTCCTGACCCGCTGGGGGCGGATGTTGAGCATCCTCATAAGATTTGTGGCAAAATAATGGGGGGAGGGGCCTGGAAGGTGATTTGTGTGAGGGAACAAAAGCTATTTTCATTACTACTTAAAAACAGTCACTCCCTCCCCTGAATTTGATCTCTTAACTCTCAGCGAGAGACCTAATGGAAGAATCACGTCTGCGCGAGATGCTCTTGTAAACCATGGAAATCATAGGAGATACCGGCCGTAAAGGGAAACTGAGTTGAGGTCTCCCCCTCGTCCTGCCTGCAGACACGGCTGGGTGGAGACACCCTGTTCTCTTACCACGTTAAGCTCCAATAATCTGGGAATTAATGAGTGTCCTTTCCTCGTTCCTGCAGAGGCTCTGTTAGACTCACACCATAAACAGACCTCTCCCCTACTCCCCTGAATGCATGGAAGCAACAGGAGAGCCACCCCTTCTCTTCTCTCCATTCGCATCTCTCCTCAGAACCTGCTCTGTCTTCAGCTCACTTGCGTGTGAGCGCGGGAGACGTCATAATCACAGATTTTTATTCTTTTCCTCATTGCCAAACCCTGGCACCTTCAGTTGACTATCTGTTCTATTTCCCCGATACAGTGGCTTTACCACCGCTGTGGTTCATCTAAGGATTCTTTCCTAGAAGAGGAAGACTGTATATAGAGTTGAAAGAACTGATGGCAGCTGCAGTCTCGCCCCTCTGGGAGTACTGCTAGTGTCTCTGTGTGTCCTCGTCGTGTGGTGGGAATGGCCCATGGCCTCCCACGCACGCTGACTCTGCGGGGTGATGGCAGTCGTGATGGATTCGTGCCTTGGGAAGGCCCGTGTCCGGAAACCACCCGCCTTTTGTGGGCGGTGAGATTTGATGTAGACTGCAGAACTGAGGCATCAGCATCCCCTGTGCTTGCTGACCCTTGGATGATCTAATTCTGGATTCTCTGTTAGCGGTAGAAGCGATGCCTGCCATCCAGATAGATGTCTACCTTTTATCTTCTGGTTCCCAGTTCTTCTGATTGGTATATAAATGGGGATGCCTCACCGACTCCTTTCTCTGTTTCTCCCTCTTCTCATGCCCCTTCCCATGAGCATAGCCGGTTTTCACCTGCATGTTTTGACTGGTGAGGTCTGGCTCCTACCTAAAGAACTTTGTGGCACAATTTATTTGATCCTGGGGCTCTGCCAACTTGAATTACATCAAGCATCTAATTACACACACAGGTAGCCTCTTCAAATATTTGCCCGCTTCACATTCGTTGTGGAGTGCCTGCTGCCGAGCTGGGTGGTGACCTTCAGCATATAGATCCAGACGGTTCGCTCGGGGGCTTGGCTGCGGGTTACCCTCCCGGTCATGTCTTCCCAGCTGCTGTCCTTGCTGAGCCTGCCTTAGTTCTCCCTCAGCCACTTCAGTCTTTGTCTTTGTCTCAAATTCAACTTCCCTCAGTGATTTCCACTGGTATGATGTCTGAGGCTGATAATCACGAGTGCTTCCTTTCACGGCTCTTTTACGACTTGCTGAGCCCTCCTGTTCCGTGGCAGTGACTGAAAATTCCCTCTCTTTGTGAAATTTTAAAAGTAAAAGTAAGTTCCATTATATATCCATGATCATATGGGAAATTATCTGAAAAAACAGAATAAAAGCTTTTCTCTACTCCATCCTGACACTCTTTTTCACATAAGACGTTGTTAGCTGACCTGAAGGTGTCTGTCATTGAACCCTGATTCTTTTACACTTTTCCCTAAGACCCGATTTCCCCTGTGCCTCAGAAGCTGCAGCTCGCTTGGTGCAGTTTGCAGAATCCCACTTTATTTGAGTGTTAATACTCTTGTGTTTGAGGCTTCCCTGGTGGCTCAGTGGTAAAGAACCCTCCTGATGATGCAGGAGATGCCGGTATGATCCCTGGGTCGGGAAGATCCCTTGGAGAAGAAAACGGTGACCCACTCCTATATTCTTGCCTTCTTGCCTGGGAAATCCCACGGACAGGGGAGCGTGGTGAGCTACGGTCTTTGGGTTGGGTCACGATGAGTCGAACATGACTTAGCAACTTAATAACAACCCAACTCTCGTGTTTATTACTGTTTTCTCTGGTGCCCATTTCCTGATCCACGTCCTTGGCCAGGGTAGCTGGGTTCTAGCTGCCTTGTCCTTGGCCAGGGTAGATGGGTTTTAGCTGCCTCCTCCCGTCCCTGCAGCGTCCCCTTGCTGGCTGAGATCTCTGGGTCTGCTGCAGGTTTGGGGCAAAGGCAGGGCTCTGATGGGAGGAACCAGAGCTGCAATCCCCATCCGAAGGTGGTCTGTTATAGCCTCAGGCTCAGCCCAGGGCAGTGCAGCTGCAGGCTAGTTCTTGCTCGTCACTCCCACTCGGGCGGGAACACCCATCTTAGCCCAGGAGCTCCCCCTGCTTCCTGTCCATCTAGTAAATGCAGCTCTCCACTCCTGCTCCTGGGAGCCTGTCTTCCCTCCTTGGCCTCTCTCGCCCCCACGTCTGATCCACATCAGCAAGTCCTTCCCTGCTGTGGGCACTCTCTTCATAAGGTACCTTGAATAGTTCCTCTGTCCCTAGGCTGCTGCCCCCATCAAGCCCTGACTACGCAGAATGTTGTCTCAGGGCCAGCAGCATCAGCATCAGGGAGCTTGTTAGAAATGCAGACTGTCTGGGCCCCCTCAGACCTGTGGAATCAGACTCTGCATTGCACCGTCGTCCCCTCCCCGGGTGGCTCTTGAGTGTCCAGGAGCCCAGGGAGCTCCACCCTCAGCTGTCAGCCTCCCTCCCTGGTCACAGACCAGGCTGCATACTTTCTCTCCTGCAGCTCTGAATTCAAGTTTTCAGACAGAGTGATCTTTTCAAAACGTGCATCAGAGCCCGGCATCCCTGGGGGACCAGACTCCAGATGCCGAGCTGGGTGGGCTGGGGTGCCCGAGCTGGGGCAGCCTGTGATTTCCAGTTGCTATGGATGCCTTGCCCAGGGAGCCTCAGGCCCTGAAGACGGAGCCCCTCCCTGGATGAGCAGTGCACAGGGAGACTCCTGAGAAGCCCATTTTAGGGGTCACCGCAGGCCAGGTCACAGTGGGTGGAGAAGGACGCAGCCAGTAGTGCAGTAAGCAGCTGAAAGGGAGCCAGACTGGCTGCACCTGACCCTGTATCGTTCCCGCAATAGTGTGTGGCCTGGGGCAAAGCCCTTCTCCTCTGGGAAATTCTGTTGTTTCATCTGTAAAGTGGGAAAATAATAGAACCCACCCTGTGGGGCTGATGTGCGGGTTATGCATAATTATGCAAATGAAGCAGCTGGCGGGGTGCCTGGCTCTGGTTGAGTCTAATCTTAGCTCCTGTCATAGGAGTGACATAGCTCCTTAACTCCAGTCTGAGCGCCTAGAAGTCAGCCATAACTGTTTTTGCTTCTGGAAGCTTCTGTGAAGCAGGCAGTTTCCGATGCAGCCGTCCAGGCCCCGTGCTCAGCAGTACAAGTCCCAGCATGGATGAAATGCCTCCTGCTATGTAGGAGAGTCTGTTACCTGGTCCCGGTAGATGGTTGCATCATGTTCATGGCTGGAGACAATGTGACCCCATCTGTCCCACGTACTGTGGTTGTGACATTCGGGGTCACCCCCCTGGAGAGTGGAGAAGGGAATGGCAACCCACTCCAGTATTCTTGCCTGGAGAATCCCATGGATAGAGGAGCCTGGCCGGCTGTAGTCCATGGGGTCACAAAGAGTGAGACACGACTGAGCGACGAACACTCACATATCCCTGGAGAAGCTCCTGAAGGAGGCTGATATGGAAAAGCTGGTGCCAAGCAGCATCATGGGACCTCCTGCCCAAAGTAGCAGGGAGTTGGATGGGGGCCTCTGAGCCAGAAGGGACGCAGGGCAGGAGAGATCCCAGGTGGGCGATCTCCCTGCTCAGAGAGAGAAGTACAGGAAGGAAAGGAGTTGTGGCTGGACGAGCAGGAGGCGGTGTCCACGTGGGGTTCCTACCCAGGGCCTGGGGCTGCTCATGTCTGCGCACGTGGTGGGCACCAACCGCGGAGTTGCACTGGCCTCACAGTCCCTGACTCTGTTCTTAGATGTACTTTGTTCCCAACGAACCTATCTGTGTGAGTTTGAAGAGTGATTGAAGTGGTTTATGTTTTGTTATGATTAACATTCCTTAAACAGGATACTCTGACAAATCTAGACATCATATTAGACCAGCGGAGGCATCACTTGCTGGCAGAGATTCACCTAGTCAAAGCTATGGTTTTTCCAGAAGTCATGTACGGCTATGAGAGTTGGACCATAAAGAAGGCCAAGTGCCAAACAGTTGATGGCTTTCTAATTGTGGTGCTAGAAGAGACATTTGAGAGTCCCTTGGATTGCAAGATGAAATCAGTTAATCCTAAAGGAAATCAACCCTTCATATTTATTGGAAGGACTGATGCTGAAGCTGAAGCTCCAATACTTTGGCCACCTGATGCCAGGAGCCAACTTACTGGAAAACACCCTGATGCTGGGAAAGATTGAAGACAGGAGGAGAAGGGGGCGACAGAGGATGAGATGGTTGGATGGCATCACCCATACAATGGACATGAGTTTGAGCAAACTCCGGGAGATAGCGAAGGACAGGGAAGCCTGGTGTGCTGTAGGCCGTGGTGTCTCAGAGTCGGACACGACTTAGTGACTGAACAACAAGCAGAACTCGGATGTGCTCCGTGGCTGGGAGTTTAGTCTGTCTCCCTTGGGCAGGGGTGGCGGCTCTGAAGGTTCTGGAGGGAACAGGGTATGCCCTGCCAGCTGCATGTCCTTGTCCCCAGGGTCTCCTGGAGGCTGCCCGTCACTTGTGTAAAAGGACACAGAGAGAAACTTCTAGAGGAAACAGATTGTTGGCTTGCAGGGAGCAGAGTTTCCATCGCTGAGGCGAGAAGCCAGTGCCACCTCGCCGGAGAGGGGCCCTGGGAACGGCAGAGGGAGGGGAGGAGTCCATGGGCCCAGTCCATGGAGCGCCCACCCGTCAGGTCCGGGGGCTGGTGAACATCAGGTGGACAGAGGTCTTTTGTCCTGAGCCACATGCAGAGGGAAATGCCCCCCAAATACAGTGGAGGGGGCTTCAGCACGGTGTCGGGACCCCTGCCTGACCCGAGAGTGGTCCACCTTTGGCTGGGCTTCCAGGCAGGGGGAGGCTTCCAGGAGAAGCACATTCCCTGCCACCCCCTCCCAGGGCCGGGTGCCTGCCAGCGATGCGGAGCCCAGGCATGTGTGGCATTGAGTGGAAATTAACACATGTGTGCTGACAGGTCACCAAAGGGCAGGATCCTGCACAGCAAGCTTGTCTAAATATCAGAAGATACTCAGAGGCGGTCAAAAGCCACCGCCTGCCCCCTCCTTCCCTGTCGCTGGGAAGATGCTCTGTTTGGGTTCCATTTGAAAATGTCTCCTGCGGCAAACATTAGGCTCATTCACGTCAGGCCTGCGGAAAGCTCCATGCTGCGTGCACGTTGTCCAGAGGAGGGTGTGCTAATTAAGACCTGGGGGGCGGGGCATTGGGGGTCCGTGGGGAGGTGGCAGTGGTGGGAACGCTGCCCTGGAGGGGCTGACCTGCCAGCAATCGTGAGCACCTTACGCTGCTTCACTCCCCCGGTGCCAGGCACTGGGTCCCCGCTGTTTCTTAATTCTCGATGAGGCCATGCTGCCCTCCCCACTGTACCACTGTCACAGAAGGAATCTGTTTTCCTGAGCCACCTGGTTTCCTGAGATCACACCAATCTGCACTCAGATGTCTGAGAAACACAATGGGTCCTGGCCACGCACTCCCGCTTTTTGCTGCCCTGGCCCCTGCCTCTAACCCGGCTGCCTGCCTAGTCTGTCTGGCCAACGTGCAAGCCTTTCCACACTCATCCTGTGATGAGCTTGAGGTCTCTCTTCCCGTTTCCCGGTAAAGAGACCCGCCCGTTCCCCTCAGGCCAGCCGCCCCCCTCCCCCGCCCCCGACCAAGGCCACTCTGTGCAGGGGGCTCCCCAGTGCCCTGGCGTCTCAGCACCGGGGGGCCCAGTGTCGCCAGATGAACCCCTCAGCGTCTCCAAGAGCAAGGACACGCTAGCGGGGACTGTTTTTATCGGGCTGTCAGTCTTTACAACCCGGACTTTGCACTGTTTATGGGGTGTGTGTTTTCAGAAAAGAAGAAAGTATCTGCTGTCTCCTTGCAGCCAAGAGCAAAATACAGTGGAGAGGAGGGATGATGCCGTTGTCTCACCAATGCGGGCATGCGTCACAGGCCTCCTCCCTCCCCGGGGAGATCCGTGCTCTTTTTTTAAAGGCTTTAAATTTTCTTTGATCTCTGGAATGGTTTCTCCCTGTCTGTGAATATCTTTTGCTATCTTTTGATATGTCCACAAATTTCTTGCACATAGTATTCACCTCCTCTTTTTTTTTGGTCCCCTAGATGTGTATATATTTTTAGAGTTGGGAATTTATGATGCTTTTTTATAAACCACATTCGTTTATACCTTTTCTTTCCTCTGTAAATTCAGGATCATATTTACCATTTCCCTTTGGTTCCGATTCAGGCAGCGCCATACCTGACCTAGGGTTGTTACCGTAAACATGCTTGCTTATTAACCTTGGAAAATGGGTCTGCAGTCTCCTGTTGAGAATGCTGGAGGAAGCTCTTGCTTGGCTATAATTTAAGCAGTGAGTGAAACCCTAATTGCTGCAAAAAAAAAAAAAAGGCACCTTCCCTAAAGCTTCAACACACCCAGGGGAACATTTCACCTAAAGGAACTGACCGCAAGGCTCTTTTTCATTATTGTTTTCCGGTTTGTCATGTTTGGACTTTTGTCTGCAGCCCTCTAATTCTCACTGTATCCTGGAGTCTGAGAATTTCTGCAGTGCAAGGGACCTTAGAGGATGTTTGCATTCTTTCGATTCCTGGAAACCGTCTGGTGTTCGAGACCAGGGTCATCTCCTGCAGGAAACCACTGCTGACCACCACCTGCTCCCCACCCACCCAGCTCCGCCCCACCCTAAGGGTCCAGGAGAAGTGTCCTCTCCAGCCCCTCCACTGAACTGGCGACCTTTTTGTGTCTAGAACGTGAGGGACCCACGGTTCTGTCTCCAGCCTCTAGCAGAGTGTCTGACAATTAACTCTCAGCGAGAGCGTTTGAAATACAGAGGGCTGCCTGTATGACAGACGAGAGCCAGACACTTGTCCAATGGCTTATTCAGTAAATGGTTCAGTGTTCAGAGGTGTCCAGACGGAGCTCACTGCTCTGTCTTGCAGAGCAGGTGCTAATGTAACACGTCCCTGTTCCAACCAAGTCCGCACCTTTGCTGCCCTGCAGCCCATTGCAGGCACCCGCCCTTCAGATCTGCTCCTGATTTTAAAGCTTGTTTTCATCCCTTTTCTGGTTTCTCAGTCGCCCTGGGCCTGGGTAACCTTTGTCCGCCCGCCCACTGGCCACTATCATCAAGCGAAGCTCCGAGGGGCCTGAGTGCACGTGGGGACCCCAGCAAGCAGCGTTTTATGCTGCAAGGTCCCTTCAGAACCAGACCTCGTCTTCCTGAGGAAATCAGCCTCTACCTGGTAGCTGCATCCGCCTCCTGCAGGGTCTGCTGCATTCACTCTGCACAGTGACTCCCATTCCTGCTGCTGAAGGGACACGTGGCCCTGGGACCTCTTTCATCTTCTCGGGCGCAGGCTGAAGGGACACGTGGCCCTGGGACCTCTTTTGTCTTCTCGGGGCGCAGGCTGAAGGGACACATGGCCCTGGGACCTCTTTCATCTTCTCGGGGCGCAGGCTGAAGGGACACGTGGCCCTGGGACCTCTTTCATCTTCTCAGGCGCAGGCTGAAGGGACACGTGGCCCTGGGACCTCTTTCATCTTCTCGGGCGCAGGCTGAAGGGACACGTGGCCCTGGGACCTCTTTCATCTTCTCCGGGCGCAGGCTGAAGGGACACGTGGCCCTGGGACCTCTTTCGTCTTCTCGGGCGCAGGCTGAAGGGACACGTGGCCCTGGGACCTCTTTTGTCTTCTCGGGCGCAGGCTGAAGGGACACGTGGCCCTGGGACCTCTTTTGTCTTCTCGGGGCACAGGCTGAAGGGACACGTGGCCTTGGGACCTCTTTTGTCTTCTCGGGGCACAGGCTGAAGGGACACGTGGCCCTGGGACCTCTTTTGTCTTCTCGGGCGCAGGCTGAAGGGACACGTGGCTTTGGGACCTCTTTTGTCTTCTCAGGGCACAGGCTGAAGGGACACGTGGCCCTGGGACCTCTTTTGTCTTCTCGGGGCGCAGGCTGAAGGGACACGTGGCCCTGGGACCTCTTTCATCTTCTCCGGGCGCAGGCTGAAGGGACACGTGGCCCTGGGACCTCTTTTGTCTTCTCGGGGCACAGGCTGAAGGGACACGTGGCCTTGGGACCTCTTTTGTCTTCTCGGGGCACAGGCTGAAGGGACACGTGGCCCTGGGACCTCTTTTGTCTTCTCGGGGCGCAGGCTGAAGGGACACGTGGCTTTGGGACCTCTTTTGTCTTCTCGGGGCACAGGCTGAAGGGACACGTGGCCCTGGGACCTCTTTTGTCTTCTCGGGGCGCAGGCTGAAGGGACACGTGGCCCTGGGACCTCTTTCATCTTCTCCGGGCGCAGGCTGAAGGGACACGTGGCCCTGGGACCTCTTTCGTCTTCTCGGGCGCAGGCTGAAGGGACACATGGCCCTGGGACCTCTTTTGTCTTCTCGGGGCGCAGGCTGAAGGGACACGTGGCCCTGGGACCTCTTTCATCTTCTCCGGGCGCAGGCTGAAGGGACACGTGGCCCTGGGACCTCTTTCGTCTTCTCGGGCGCAGGCTGAAGGGACACGTGGCCCTGGGACCTCTTTCGTCTTCTCGGGGCGCAGGCTGAAGGGACACGTGGCCCTGGGACCTCTTTTGTCTTCTCGGGGCACAGGCTGAAGGGACACGTGGCCTTGGGACCTCTTTTGTCTTCTCGGGGCACAGGCTGAAGGGACACGTGGCCCTGGGACCTCTTTTGTCTTCTCGGGCGCAGGCTGAAGGGACTTGTGGCCTTGGGACCTCTTTTGTCTTCTCGGGGTGCAGGCTGAAGGGACACGTGGCCCTGGGACCTCTTTTGTCTTCTCGGGGTGCAGGCTGAAGGGACACGTGGCCTTGGGACCTCTTCCCTTGTCATCTTCTCTTGGGGTGCAGGCCAAGTGCCTGATGGAGTGCTCTTGAGAGGTCAGCTTTTCCACAGCTGTCCAGGTGCCCGCCCTGTGCCCAGCCCAGCGCTGATGACTGTCCTGCACATCAGAGGGAGAATGTTTTCTCAGCCAAGACACCTTGTGGCATTTGAAAGAAGCAATTCTGCATGTTCCTTTTTCCTCTCTTAATTTTTGCTTCATTTCCCCCCAGTTATTAAAGGACTATGTTATTTGAAAAGAAAAAAAATTAGGTAACAGAACAAAGACAAGAAGGGCCCTTGGTTGCAAAGCACGTAAACGACCGACCGTGGAGAATGCAGATCCTCCTCGAATGTAGTCATGGGGCCAGATGCTGACTGTTCATGAGGCCCTGGCCAGCCCCTTCCTCATGCCAGGCCACATCGTAGGTGCTGGAATCAAGTAGCCAAAACACGGCCCAGGTCCCTGCCTTCTCAAAGCTCCTGATGAAGAATAGATAGATGAGCAGGTGATGTGGTCTCCGGGGCGACAGTGCAGTGAAGGAACAAGGGCAGGAGAGGTGGGGGTGTGTCTGAGGCCACTGCTTCTGCTGGGGGTGGGAGTTGTCTGGGAAGCTCTGTTGGACACGGTAACACTGAGGCAGGAGCTCGAATGACAGAGGGGCTCCAAGCAGGGCAATCACATTTCGGGGAGGGCCCAGGTGGCTGGCAGGGTACTGGGCGCAGGGTGGTGGCTCCGGGCACACAGGCTCCAGCTGGGCAGGGACACCCATGGGGACACACAGTATGGCACACAGGGTTGTGTGCTGCCCTCTTTTCATTTATTTGCTCAAAAGCCCTTTTGTCACTTATGGCCGAGTTTGTAGGGCGGGTGCGGGGTGCTAAGCATCTGGGTCTTAGAGGCATAACCCCCTGCATATCTTTGGGAGGCAGGGCAGAGGTGTGGACTGGGGCACAGGCTAACCCCATTCATTTCCCAGATGCCCCTTAGCTGCTGTATCCCTGTGGAGAGGGTGGGGTCTTGGCGGAAGACTCCAGGAGAGAAGAGCCCTGCAGAGCCCTGTGCTCTGTTTGTGATCTGCTGTAGACAGCGCTAGTGGTAAAGACCCCGCCTGCCCGTGCAGGAGACATCAGAGACCCTGGTTCAGTTCCTGGGTCAGGAAGACCCACTGGAGGAGGGCATGGCAAGCCACTCCAGCATTCTTGCCTGGAGAATCCCATGGACAGAACAGCCTGGTGGGCTACAGTCCATAGGGTTGCAAAGAGTCAGACACAACGGAAGCGACTTAGCATACGCACGCACAGGGAAGAAAACTAGATTCTGGAACAGTCCAGGTGGGCAGAGCTGCAGAACTCAGAGCCTGATTTAGTGAATAATCTGCACAGTCCTGTGGGTTAAGGTTTTCCATTAAGCTCTCTGTGCTGCTAATAATTTAGCTGGAAGATGTGTTAGATACAGCACTTGGGGAAAATGGAGCACCCATCTCAGGGGATAATGACACCGTGAAGGCAGATTATTTCTACCGTGGAGAACAATTGTGAGTCTGTGCTAATAGATTAAACTGCTAGAGCGATCGTTCTGAACAAAGAAAATGGTCGAGAGCTATACAGTCAGCCCTAAACTGATTAGGACGGGTAGAGAGTCATAATTTAACCCTACTGATCTATGACACATCATTTCTTCAGTCGCTGCCACACAGCACCAGTCAGGGAAGGTCCCCGGACTTGGGGCCACCTGGATTAACATCCAGATCTGAGCTACCTTCCAGCCCACTGACCTTAGATGAGTCACTGGGCGCTAGAGGTTTCCCTGAGATGCCCAGGCCACAAGACGCCGTGTGCAAGTTATGGGCCTGGGGTGAGGAGAGGGTCCACTGGGTGCCGCGGGGGCAGAGAAGGAAGTCTATGGTTTGCAGAAACATAAAACATAGAAGCAGAGTGTGAGTCCTGTCAAGGGTGGCGTGCCTGAGGGTGGGGGAGGAGCCAGCACCCCCTCTGTGATGTAGCCCTCCACGCCCTCCAGGTCCCTTTTTCACGGCCTCGCAAGAAGCTGGGCATTTGCAAACGCAAGCTCTTGAGAACATGAACTTGGGCCAGTACCAGGCGGCGACCAAACCCTGGGCATCATAGTTAGGCTTTGAACGCCCCTCCCGTGACACCTGTGCCAGCCAGGAGGGTCACCCTTTACAGGATTTCTGCGGCTGCATGTTCACCTTCATCTCCATCACTCTTCCTGGTGAAGTAAGCCCAGAGGATCGCATTTGGAAAGTTCATTTTGCTATCAGAATTGGCAGTGCGTGAACCGAACTGGTGATCCTATCTGGAAGTTGGGGACCTGCCCAGTGAGTTTGGTGACTGGCAGGGCGGTGAGCACACGCCTTGCTCTTTGCTGCCTCCCCTCCGCCAGCCATGCCTTCTACTGTCTGCAGACACTACCGCCTTCCACGAAGTGGCCCCAGCCCTCATGGGACAGAGCTATTTTCCCTTGTTTCGAGCCCGGAGGCCTCATCTGGGTCTCTGCCCTTCTTCCTGCACCTGGGTCATCCTGGGCCGGCTCCTGGGACCCCGCCCTGCCACCCGCACTGCAGGCTCTGCTCATCTGAGGTTGGGCCTGGAGGGACCTCCTTGTCTGGGCGGCGGGGTCAACCCTGATCAGCACTCGGGTGTTAGAGCTGTTCAGGACAGTGAAGTCCGCTGTTGGTGACTTCGTCCTTGTTCCGGGCTTCACCTCCGATGGCAGTTGCTGTATATGAATCGTGCTGTCATGCCAGGAGTGCGCCTCAAAGCTCATGTATTGGTGGATCTCGCCTGTTTTATCACCATTGTTGGCATCTGTTTACCTGAAGTCGATGGGCTTGATTCGCCCGCGTGAGGTCCTGGGACCTCAGTGTAAATCCCGCGTGCCCCCCGACTCCTTAATTTCATGTGGGATTGACTGACAGTTCAGAGAAAAGCATTTGTCCAGTATTCCCTCCTCCCTTTCCCACCCTTCTGTCAGGTTCCCTCTTTCAAAGTGAAGTAAATCAGTATTTACTTCTAAAGTCTTGGTTCACAGTACATTTTCCCATTTCATGAGACTGAAACAAACAGTGAAAGAAGGAGGGATGAAAGGTCTCCATCTACTCTAGAAAGACAGCTCGGGCTAAATGTGCTAATACTTCCCACTCAGGACATCTCTCTAGCTTATGGAAAGTTCTGTGCAAGTTGGAGGTTCCTTCCAGTCAGTAGCTGTGTGATGCCCACCCCAGATGGGCCTCCTCCTGAATTAAACCTGAATTAAACCTGACCATGCTCCCGCCAACACAGCCCTTCCTGCTAGCAGGGAATGGCTCAGGCCCAGGGCCGAGGGAGGCCCCTGGAAGCCCGAACATGGCTCCCAGAGATGGTGTGGGTTGTGTTTACAGAGAGTTGGGCAGGGAGGAAAGTGTAACCCAGGCTTCAGCCAGCGGGGAGTCAGAAAGTATTTCATGAGTGGGAGTTCACAGAGGCCACCTGAGCAAGCCCGCTGCTCCTGGTCTCTCCTGGGGGTCCTGGGAGCCCTTGCTCCTTCTGTCCCCACTCTGCCTGGAGCCCACCCCCATGCCTCCCCTGGAGGCTGCCCTGACGCTCTGTCAGAGCACCGCCCTGTCCTGTGTCTGCCCCCCTAGACTGGTTCTCCCCCATGTGCTCCCTGAGCATCCATCATTCACCTGCACCTGGCGGAGCACCCTTCCACAGATACTGGGTGCTTGCTCCGGGCCCACGCCTGCCCCGCCCGCCTGTGTCTGGGACGAGCTGTGCCATGGCAGTGACAGCCTGGCCCTCAGAGAGCTCAGTCCACTGGGACCCTGATGAAACCAGGACAGTCTTGTTGAATGAATGAATGAATGAGTAACTGACATGCCGCAGTACCGTAGGGAAACGTTGTTAGTACTTGAGTGAGGGCCTGGAAGGCGTGGTGATGTTATTAAGCACCCACTCCGCTTACAAAAGCTTCTTCAGTTCTCCGAGCCATTCTCTGAAGTGGGCATTCTCATCTCTGTTTCACAGATGAAACATCAGAGGGTCATGGGGGAAAGTGGCCTTTCCAGGCTCACAGCCCGCAGCGAGGGAGGTGCTGTTTGCACCCCACCAAGTGCAGGACAGAGAGGTTCTTCCTGCCTTGCCTTCACACCCCACTGGGCAAGGCCAGTCTCCCTGACATCTGTTCTGTGTCCAATGCAGTCATTCCCCAGCTCAGCAAGTCCAGGCCCTTCACTTTCCTCCTCGGCTGGTTTTCTATCACTCATTTTTACACCTCTTAGGGTCTCAACACTTTCTAATTCTTGCCTATGTTATCTGTATTATTTCTCTTCTCAAGATCAAAAGCAGTTGTAAAACAAACCAGAACAGAGTCAGGGCATTAGCACCAGCTGGAGTTTGGCCTTATCTGGAATCGGCCTGCTCCGTAGCCAGTCGCTGGGATTCCTCTGGTCCCAGCTGGACTGGAAGCGGGGCCCGCCTTGTGACCTCTCTCTCACCCTCCTGCAGGTCACGGACGAGGAGCCCAGCTCCAACCACACGGTCATGATCCAGGAGACCCTCCAGCAGGCCTCCGTCGAGCTGGCCGAGCAGCATCACCTGGTGGTGTCGTCCGACGACGTGGAGGGCATCGAGACGGTCACCGTCTACACTCAGGGTGGGGAAACCTCGGAGTTCATTGTCTACGTGCAGGAGGCTGTGCAGCCCGTGGAGGAGCAGGCCTCAGGGCCACCGGCCCCTGAGCTCTAGAGGACCCGGGGCGTGCCACAGAGCCATGAGGCGCCCGGGAAGGCCCCAGCCCGGTGCTCCGCGTGCGCTCGCGTCTGCCCTCCCGGCTCCAGTGGCCATGTGGGGCCCTCCTGGCCCTCCTCTGGGTGGGTAAGGCCATCGGTTGGCATCACCAGCAATACGGGAGCTCCCCCTCCCCTCTCCGCAGCACAGACACACACACACGCCCTCCCCCACTTCATCCACTTCCAGGAGGACTTTCGCGTCAACTCCCCCAAACAGGGCCCTCCCCAGGCAGCCCCTTTGCATCAAGATTCAAACAGAGACCACCCCTCCCCACCCCAGTCCTCATCAGCACCTTCTCTGAATCATGGCCCCAACCCCTGGCCCCCGACCCCGTGTAGGTGCCCTGCCTTTATCTGGGACTGCCCTGCAGCCCGGCGACCGAGAGACAGCCGCCAGAGGAGGTGACCTTAGCGTTTCTGAATCACTTAGCAGAGAAAAGAGGGGAGGGATGGGCCTGCAGAGTCCCGCCCTCCTGGAGCCTCCGAGGCGCTTACTATCATGTGACGTGAGCGTGATTTGTTGACCCTCCCAGTCCCATCCCAGGTGGAGGGGTCTCAGCTTCCTCTCTTAGAATTCTTTTGCTTTTCCAATAAATGCACTTTTTCCTATTTGCCGCCTGCTCTAAGGAGGTGGGATGGATAGAATCAAAGCATTTCTCTACCTGAGTCCTTCTCCTCCTTTAGGTTGGCGGGTTTATGTGCCCCCCCGCCACATCCCACCCGCTCTGAGACCCCGGGCCCTGAACTTGACGGTGACTGTCGTTCTCCCTCTAAAGCATGAGCCTTGTTTCGGGGTCACTGTGAGAGGCCAGTGGTCTTCCCTTCCACTTCCCGGCACTTCACTTTGGTTTGCTGCAGCCTAAAGGAGGCAGCGGCCACTCCCCGCTTCAGGAGGGGTGGTAAACCCACCATCAAGCCTTCCCAACGCTCCTAAGTCTGACCTTTTCGTCCAGGGGCTCTTGGTAAACCCCACACTTTCTGCACCTCTGCTGTGTGACAGCTTTGTGGGGGTGTCAAGGCAAGTACCGCCACCCCCAGTCCAGCCCTGGGGTCTCCTGATGGCGTCACTCACTGTCCAGCTCACTGAGGTCAAGATTTTTTTTTTTATCAAATGAAGTTTTATTTAATTTATAGTGATTCTAACCAATTATTTGAATAAACCATCCTTTTGAGGTGTAAAATGCCAAACTGTTGCTTCATGGTTTTAGACTTTCACATTTCTAGACTGAACAATGAAATAATGAAAATACATGACATAGGATGACTCAACTGTTCATATGAAACAAAGTCCTTGATGCTATTTGGGTACTAAAAACAGCCAAAAGTTTTGGTTCAGTAACAAAGAAAAAAGCTTGAGAATCGTTTTTAATCCTACAATGGCTGGTTCTCTTTTGTGGCCAAGGAAGACATTATTGACCCATTTTCCGTGAAGAATGGGGCCTCCCTGGGGGATCAGTGGTAAAAAATCCACCTACAAATGCAGGATATGAAGGTTTGATCCCTGGATCGGGAAGATCCCCTGAAGAAAGAAATGGCAACCCACTCCAGTATTCTTGCCCGGAAAATCCCACAGTCCGTGGGATCTAGAGTTGGACAGGACTTACCGAATAAACAACACTACAGAATGAACTTTGAGTTATTCTCTAGTAAGGATGATGAGTTTTTTACCAATCTTGGTAAAAGTGAATGGTACAACCAAATGATGGATTTTTTTCCCTCAATATTTAGAAGCCTGTGTTTTTGTTTGTTTCTTGCTGTATGATTGACCTGCAACACTATGTTAGTTCTAGGTACATGGCATAGTCATTGGATATTTTTATACATTACAAAATGATCACCACAGTTAGTCTAGTATGCTAGATGCATCATACAGGTGACGATAAGACTCAGAGGTAGTGAGATTCACCGAGAGAATGTACATGAGGTGCTTGGCACAGTGTCGGGCAGAGAGGGACAGCTCTGCCCCCTTGAGAAATGCCCAGTAAGGAGGCTGTCACCTCCCAGTGTGGCCGTGGACGAGCAGCAGCATTAGTTGCTCTGTGTTTTTTTTTTTTTAATTATTTTATCTGGAGATTTCCTGTTATCTTAGATTGTTGACCCCATGGACGATACAGTCCAAGGAATTCTCCAAGCCAGAATACCCGAGTGGGTCGCCTTTCCTGTCTCCAGGGGATTTTCCCAACCCAGGGATCGAACCCAGGTCTTTCGCATTGCAGGCGGATTCTTTACCAGCTGAGCCACCAGGGAAGCCCGAGTTTTGAGTTGCCTGAGGAGATGGTGACTTATTTTATAACTGTATCTACAGGGTCAATTTAGCAAATTAATTTTTCTTGTAGTAAGTATTTAAAATACATTGTCTGTTGTCACTGATGATGTTTCCTGTATCCTTTGGTTCCATCTTTCAAGGCTGAAAAGACTTTGATTCCAACTCCGTCACCCCATCTCACCCCTTTTAAAATTTCAAAATGAACTGTCCATCTCACCCATAGATAAAGTCCAGGTCCACATCCATCTTCCCCCAGTGGTAACAGTTTTAGGTCGTAGCAGGTCTTTGGGAATCAATTAAGTGGACTATTAATTTGGAAGAGGAAAAAACAAAAACAAAAGCAGAAACATGTTCTGGAGGGAGGACTTAATTTACCGTGCATCACAAAATTTTCTAAGTAAATTATTTTCCAGTCAACTTGGCCCTTCTCTTAGCCGTGACAGGGACACGTTTGGGTTTGATTTTAAAAATTCTAGTTTATCACTACTGTCACTATTAATGCTGCAATTGAAGGCTTCGGTGGTTTGTGGTGGATAACAGTTGTTACACTTCCTGCAGGCTAAGAAGGCAGTGACGGCTTGGTATACTAAACTATCACAAAACAGACAAAGGAAGGCAGGTCGGTGTCGACAGAAAGCAGGTCAGGTCAGAGTCTTCTGCGGAGTTTTCACACCTCTCCTCTCCTTGGTCCTTCCACGTTGCACCTCTTTTAGGGCCATGCACCCCAGAACCAGACCAGCGGGTGATGGGGAGCAGCCCCGCCCTCGGGGGGCACCTCTCGGGTGATGGTCCAGGAGAAAGTGATGAGGGAACCACCAGCGGCAGAACTACCTGTGGTGAGTCCTTAGGTCACACACATCCCTCCCAGGTACCTCGAAGGAAATGAGCCTTGAAAGAGGCTTCTGCCGGGCCTGGAGGGCAGGATGCTCACCATGCCTCCTTGGTCACAGCAGATTGACTGTAATCATCAGTAGACTTGGCCCAGGATGAGGAGTCTCTGCAAACCTATCACCTGGCACCCTGTGAAGTGTGCATACACCTTTAAACCTTGGCTATGTCTGAGGTCAGACTCCTGGGTTGAAGCTGGGGGTTCACCACTTACAAGCTGGTCCATCACACGTTCTCTCTGAGCCTCAGTTTTTCCATCTCTAAAATGGAGATCACAAGAGCACCTTCCTCACTGAGTCGTTGTGAGGCTTAGAAAAGGTGATGCCTGTTCATCTCCTAATGCAGCACAGGCTTCCGAGCTGGGTTAATTATTACCATCCCCACAATTAGTGGAACTTCCCTTGTGGCTCAGCTGGTAAAGAATCTGCCTACAATGTGGGAGACCTGGGTTTGATCCCTGGGTTGGCAAGATCCCCCGGAGAAGAGAAAGGCTACGCACTCCAGCATTCTGGCCTGGAGAATTCCATGGACCATACAGTCCATAGGGTCACCAAGAGTTGGACACGACTGAACAACTTTCACTTTCCACAATTATTGTCATCGTCTTCTCTCATAACCGTGTTGAATGTGTGAATGAATGATAGAGTGGCTGGAGGGTGGGTTACCACCAGAGGAGCCCCAGAGCCTGCCTGGGAGAGGCTCCAGCTGACTCCCTGGTTTATGATAATCAGAAAGGACAGAGCAGGGCTTCCCTGGTGGCTCAGTGCTAAAAGAATCAGCCTGCCAATGCAGGAGATACAGGCTTGATTCCTGGGTCAGAAAAATCCCTGGAGAAGGAAATGGCAATCCATTCCAGTACTCTTGCCTGGAAAACCCCATGGGCAAAGGAGCCTAGTAGGCTACAGTCCCTGGGGTCATAAAGAGACATGACTGAGCACACACACACACAAGAGCTTCATGGGAACTAAGCAAAGAGCCTTGATCCAATTTAGCCTCCTTGATTTTCAGAATAAAACACACAAGACACTAAAGTCAGGTCTGGCCAGCGTCACACAGTCAGGCATCTGCATACCCAAAGTTTGGTGGGGCAGGAGGTCAGTAGATGCTCAGCAAATACTTCTTGACTGTTACTTTTCTCCCCAGTAATCGTATGAGGGGAAAGAGGCCAGGAGGACATTGCCCTGACTGCTGGTGGCCCGTGGGGATTTGAACACAGGCATGCCCAGCTCCAAATCCCTTTGTCTCCAGCCCTACTCCACCCTCGTATAGTCTGTGTGCGTGTCACTTGGGCCAAAGCCTGTGGAATCTCTTTGTAACCTGCAAGCTCTGGGCAGGGGGGAGTGAAAACTGAGCCAGAACAGGTTTTTAACTCAGAGAGGTGGGGCTGTGGGATCAACACCAGCAGGGGGAGCCAGGAGCTTCCTGGATGACCAAGCCCCTGAGCTGGGTTCGGTGCCTGGCAGGCACACAGTGGGTTCAGAGAATCAGGACTGCCCCAGAGAGCAGAAGGTGGTCACGACTTTCTCTGCTGCTGTCTCCAGCTCACCAGGAGGCCTGGGGCAGAGGGAAGAAACAGACTTGGGGCTTGTGGAACCTGTGTCCGTGTGTGGGCTCCGCTAGCTGGGTGCCCTGGGACACAGCCCTTTCTGTTTCTGAGCCCCAGGATCTTCATCTGAAAAGTGGGGATACTGAACCTGTGTTGGTCACTCTTCTGTGGCTGGACGTGAGGTTTGGTACCTGCTTAGTGGGGTTTCCCAGGTAGCGCTAGTGGTGAAGACCCATCTGCCAACGCAGGAGATGTAAGAACCCTGGCCCGGGTTCAATGCCTGGGTCGGGAAGATCCCCTGGAGGAGGACACAGCAACCCACTCCATTATCCTTGCCTGGAGAGTCCCATGGAAACAGGAGCCTGGAGGGCTACAGTCCATGGGGTCACAAAGAGTCGGACACGACTGAAGCGACTTGGCAAGCACGCCCTCACCTGCTCAGTGCCTCACCCAACTCGGAGCAGGTGCTGCATCATTCCGGCCTCCGCATCACCTCAGCCCAGCCCGACGGGATGGATGGAGCTCTGCACAGGGACCCAGGAGCCCTGGGCCTTCCTCCATCTCTGAGCGGCCTCAGAGGTCTCTTCCACTGTCTGGGCGTCCATTCCCTACCATTGGTCACAGGGTTGGGTCTGGAGGACCGCTGAAGACATTGCCCCATGCGGAGGAGCTAGTGCCAGGGGTTGTGGAGCGAGGCTCTGTCCTCGGCTCACAGCTCCGTGACCTCTGGGGTCCCTCAGCCCCCCTGAGCTTCTGTGAGCTCCTCTGTGCATGGGGACATTCTCACCCACCCATGGGGTCAGCGAGAGAATTCCCCGTGGCAGCGTTCTAAAAGCTGGCCTCTGGTTTCCTCGGGACGCAGCCTGCATTCCACATACCGTAGCTATTATTACTGATTTCTCAGGGAAGGTATTTTGATTCCTCTAGCCCTTGGAGGCTTCTTGATGAGATCACAGACTCTCACGTGGGGTTTAATATTTTAGGCCTTGTGGGCCACCTAGTCTCTGTGGCAAACTATTCACCTCTGCCCATGTCATCCGAAAGCAGCTGTAGATGGTATGGTAACTGTGTACAAATGTGTGTGTTCCAATAAAACTTTATTGGCAAAAATAGGTGGCGGGCCAGATGGGGACCCACAGGCTGTTGTTAACTGACCTCTGTCTTAGGTGCCTGGGTCTACAAGGCCAGATTCTTAGGAACTGCAAAGGCATTTGTCTCAGTGTTGATTTCTAGCAACCAAACACTTTTGCACTCGAATTTAACTTTGATGGGCACCATGCCTTTTTAAAGAGGAATAAACTGGAGCCACTGGTTGAAGATTCCAGCCCTTCGTGGTGTGGACGGAGGGGAGATGGAGGGGATGGGTTTGTCATGATCCCAGTCTGCCACCCGTTCTTGTGACCCTGAGGATACCCCTCTTCTCCCTGGGCCTCGACTTCCTGCTCTGGTTATCGGGTGGGGGGTGGGGGTGGAATGGGGAGTGACATGGGGGTGGGAGATGCGGTGTGGAGGGGGGTCATCTGAGTCGCTGTGTTGGCTTCTTTCTGTTCTGATAGGGAAGCAACTCTAGAGGCTCCTGACTCTTTCACTGCTGCTCCGAGGAAAATGAGACATTCTTGTAAGAGGGAAGATCCTTTAATTAAATTGCTGGGAAATTAGAAGGATTGAGTGATTGAGAAGAGAGGGTGATGCTGAGGTCAAGGTGCTCTCTGCGGATTAATTAAGACGTTGCTCTGCTCCCCGCTGTCCAAGACAGCAGACCCCGGAGGCCGGACCCCGAGGAACACTGAGCAGACCCTTCACTGGGGGGACTCTTGCTCTGCCCAGAGGCCACTCCCCCTTTGCACCCTCTTCCCTCCTCCCACTCCCTGCTGCCTTCCTGCTACTAACAGGGATGGGCCCAGGGTGAGCCTGTCTTAATTAAGCTGGATGATCTTCCTTGGGCTTCCAAAAGCAATGAATGCTTTCTGCCTCAGCCAGGGTTTTAGGTTCCGTTTGATCTGGCCGTGGCTCCCAGAGAAGCTGGGGAAATGTCCTCCCTAAATACAGGCTCTCTGTTGCTAATCCTGAGCTCCACTGGTCTGACCTGGTCCCCTAACTTCTAACTGATCCACCCCACCCCCAGCCGGTATCAGACAGGGATGTGAACTTTGACCCGGACTTCCCCTGGTGGCTTAGAGGTAAAGAATTTGCCTGCCAGAGCAGGAGACATGGGTTCAATCCCCAGTCCGGGAAGATCCCCTGGAGGAGAAAATGACAACCCACTCCAGTAGGTTGCCTCTAGAATCCCATAGACAGAGACGCCTGGGGGGCTACAGTCCATGGAGTCACAAAGAGTCGGTAATGACCTAGCGACTAAACAACAAGCGTTCTTTGTGGCCCAGCGTTGTCCCCACCCTCCGAGGCCTTGCTCGCCCTGCTGGCTTTCCTGCCTCTGGACGTGCACTCGGCCTCTGCAGCCAAGACACCGTCAGCTTCCCTGGATGTGGAGGGAAATAGTTGGCGTGGTGTTTCCCCATGGGGTCGCACACATGCACCCCAACTTTGTTTTTTTTTTTTAACTTTTGTGCAAGCCCTGGACACCCACGTTTGCACCACCACACCACACACAGAGATATAGACGCACACACACCGCACACATATAAACACACCACACCCACCTCATATCACATGCATCACACAGATATACGCACACCACACAGACAACACAGACACACACAGACACACACACACACATACACACACGACACAGCAAGGGAAGCCATGCTTCTTCCCCGAGGAACGTCTCCTCACAGCCGACTTGTTAATTGACTCTGGCCGCAGGTCTGTTTGTCATCTTCCCCTGTGCCTAGGCACCAAATGAAGACAGATTCTAGGAAGCTTTGAAAATTTCTGCGATGCAGAAGCCTCGGATTCACAGGCTTTGAAGATTAGAACGAGCTTTAATTCTTCTGCCCCTACCCTGGCTCTTGAATTATTTAGAAAACATTTCTCTGAAAATGCTCTGCACCCTGTGATTTTAAAGCAGGTCAAGGCCATCGTGAGAGCTGTCACTCACTCAGCTTGGGTGCTCACCGGAGAACCACCCACAGTTCCCTGGCCCCACCTCACTGGTCCTGATAACAGCCCTAACACAGTGGCTGAGGTGTTCTTATGACCCCATTTTAGAGAACAGAAAGAAGAGGCTGAGAATTGGCCCCAGATCAGAGGAGTCCATGGGGCCAAGGATATGAATCCAGGCCTTCCGGTCCCAGACTCCATGTTTGTAAACCTTGTGCAGTAATGCCTCCTATAAATGGCAGGGAATTTGGAAAAGTAGAGAAAAGGACAAAGAAGAAAATACAGATTCTAGAGAACAAAACTTTATCTCTTATGGGTTTATTTTCAATGTATCTATGTAAGCATAAATGTATATTTTGTTTTATAAAAAAGTTTATAGAATCTATATGATTCCCATAAAATTGCTCCTTTTCAAAGACTTAAAACCCAGGGAGGACTTGGGGAAGGAAGGGCGGAAGGCGTCTTTGTGAGTCAGTGAAAGAGTCGAGCCAGGAGAGGCTCACAGCCTTGTATGAGGACCAAGTGAGAGGAAGCCAGAAATCTCTTAAGGGAGAAAGGAAGTGGCTCAGAGTCATGCGGCCCAGGTGTGAGCTGCCTCACTGCCTGCCCGCTCCCGGGGCCGAGACCCTGCAGGGTTAACCCCACTCATGCTAGTCTGAGATGCCGAGGCACCCCATCTGTGAACTGGGGACTCAGCAGAGGTCAGTCATGAATAATGGCCTAGGGTCCTCAGGGAAGGGCCTGGCTGAGCCATGCGCACAGTAGGCCTTCAGCACGGGAAGGCCCATTTGGTCATCTTGTCCATCTAGCCCTAGGGACGAGCAGAAGCAACAACACCCAGGGCAGAGCTCATCTGGCCCCCGGGGCCTCCCAGGAGTGAGCTGTGGGCAGCAGACAGCACCGCCTCCAGGTGTAGTGGACGGCGTGGGTTCTGCAGGGAGGGGCGTCTATTTGCCCCACATCCAGCCCAGCGGCCCACCCATCACTCTCCCCTGTAGAAGTGTTACTGAGTCAAGCTCGCTCTAGTTCAGAGAATGAGCTTATGGTTGCAGAGGCAGCAGGAGCAGGGTGGGGGCACTGGATGGGAAGAGGGAAGGGATAATTAGGGAGTTTGGGATGGACACGTATGAACATGTACCCACTGCTCTATTTGAAATGGATAACCAATAAGGACCTACTGTAGAGCACAAGGAACTCTGCTCAATGTTAGGTGGCTTCCTGGATGGGAGGGAAGTTTAGGGGAGAGTGGATACATGAATATGTATGGCTGAGTCCCTTTGCTATTCACCTGAAATTGTCACAACATTGTTAATCGGCTATATCCCAGTACAAAATACAAAGTGAAACAAAAAAAAAAGAAAAGATCGTTCTGCTCACCAAACAACGACCAGTAAGTTGAGACTCCATGGGGAACACACTAAATAGACAAATAGAAAGACAAGTGTATGGGGCAAGGAAAGCCAGCAGGTGGTCAAGATGGTAGATTAATGTCTCAGAATAACCATCTTATTGAGGCCTGTATGCCAGTTTCTTTTACAGAACACAGAGGGGAGGAAGTAAAGTAAAAAGGCCATTGATCTTGCAAATATCTCCTGGAACGGCCTTGGGGAGGGGATGTGTTAACTTTCAGGCAGAGGGGCAGGGCTCCCCCAGGCAGGCTCTTACGAATAGACAGTTTCCTTTTAGTGAACAAAATCAACAGAACTGGAAGCAAAGGTTAAAGGAACAGGTTTTTCCCTGTAAGAGTAGCATCCAGAGGCCGTCCCTAGGCACCATTCCCAGCTATCTGCTGAGTCACAGTGCCACCTGGCCTGGTCCTGTTCCCCCCTGGCTCACCTCCCTTCTCCTGCTGTTGCTCTTCATGGTCGTTTTCAGCCCAGCTGCCCGAGGGGCCTGTGAAGACACGATTGGGTGGGTGCACAATTCCTTCTGGTCTGCCGCGGCCCCCTCCATCCGTGGGGCTGAGTCCCTGCTCGGGCCATGACCTCCTGGCACCTCCTCCTCCTTCCAGCCTCCCAGCTCCCTGCTGCCCCTCCTGTGACCCCACCAGGCTCGTTTGCCTGACATTCAATAAACCAAACACAGAGACACCAGGGTCTGCAACAGAGTAAAGGCATATTCATGAGGCGGCCAAGCCAGGAGATTCAAGAACAAATCTCAAACCCGTTTCCCTGAAGGTGAGGGACTGGGATATTTAGGGATAATGAAGAAGGGTGGTCTGAGGCTTGGGGAGCTCGGGGGAGGGAGACTGGAGGTGAGGAAATGTCTTCATTCTGCGCAGGTGCAGCTAAGCTACGTGCTTGTTGGTGGGATGCGTGTTCAGAAAATGGCAGTGTGAGCATTGCTTTCTTTTAACCATTTTTTAAAAAGTGTGTTGGTTTCGGGAGAACAATTGAAGACTCTTGTATCAGAGATAGCATCCATAAAGGGAGTGAAGGGGTCTTGTGATGCATTTGTTACCCTCCCCCAGCTCAGTGCTAACATCTGTACCTGCATCTCTGTCGGCATCCACATCTCTGTGTTGTGATTATTGCCCCTCTCCTCCCCTCACACTAGAACCCAAGCTCCAGGGGCTGCATTTTGCTTTCTGCTTCACCCCCCACCCAGTGCTTGGTGCACATTGCCTGGCGTATTGTAAGGGTTTCATAGTTACTGAATAAAAACATGAATACCCTCAGGAGGTAAATGGGGAAAGAAGAGCAGCGCCAAGAAATGATGGTGTGAAGCGTGGGGTCTGGTGAGTGGTGCTCGCCGTCTCTGGGTCTCCAGATTCCCCGGGTGTCTGCAGTGACCCTGCTTTGTGGTCTTGGTTTGATTTACTGTGGGCTGCATTGACCTGTAAGCCCCCCGACATGGGGTGAGATGAGAGGGGCTGCGGCTGCACCAGCTGGGGGCAGGGGGCTGAGTCACAGCTGCCCTCCCTACCACGGGGACTGTGTGGTTACCACCATGAGAATGTGTAGGGCCACTTTGAGGAGTGGAGTGGAGAAGGGATGGGAGGCATCCTGAAGCTCTTCTCAGGCAAGAATGGGATCGGCTGTCTGGGGGATCTGCCAGGACAAATTGTACCAAAAATTAGGGTTGGGGGGACAGGAGGAGGGAAATAACACAGCCTTCATCACCCCCTTTGGAACCTGCCCAGTGGCCTGAAGACATCGTAAAAGCTGGTCCCAGGGCTGGAAGTCCAGGCCCACATGGGGTTGTCTGCTGCTGCGGGGCAGAGGCCAGTGGGAGTTAAGCTGCGACCCGGGGACCTATCCAGCTGGCCTGCATCCTCCGAGGGGCAGGGGTGAGGCTGAGGACAACGGGAAGAGGATAAATCGCCACATTGTAGCCCGTCTGATTTGGGGTGGTTGGAAGGAAATGCTTGACGCAGGATGTCAGCATTTGTCACGGGCGTGTCAGGCACAGCATGATACAGCAGGCTGGCGCTTCTGGTCCCAGGCAGAGAGAGGGACGGCGGTCCCCCAAAGGGGTCGGTGGCAGGGAGCAGGTGCTGGAGGCGGGGGGACGGCGCTGATGACAGCGCTGACTCTCTCGTCATCTCGCTGCGGCATGAATTATTAATGGTCGGCTATAACACGCACACAGAGCTGAGAATCAATTTGCCACCATTCAGCTCCTGGACTGTTCTGTGCTGTGATGATGAAAGTGCCTTTTGATCAGGAGACAGGAGTGGCCCCGAGATGCCTGCCCCTGAACCTTGACATTTGCCAAAGACGACCTGAGCCCAGCCTGGGTGGGCTCTTCTCCTTCCTTGGTGCTCTCCTGTCAGTAGTTGACCCTCTCCCCACCTTCTTTGATTTTCTTTTTTTTTTTTTTTTTCAGCCATTCTCTCTGCCTGACGGAAGGGCTTTGCCCCCTCCCCACGTGACTGCTTCCAAAGCCTGAGTCCCAGCACGTGTACCACTGTTTCAGTACCAGGAACTGGATTTCCAACTTTAGACTTTCTTGATGCGTCATCAGGGAATGAGAAAAAAGAAAAAGAGTGTCTCTTCCAGCACAGGCTTCAAGAAGTGTAGGGAGCTGCAGACTGTTTTGGAGGTAGGGGTCCTCCGTGGGTAAAGGGAGTGCAGGTACCCTCGATGGTCTGTTTCAAGCCCATCCTCATCTCTGAAAAACAGCTGTCCTATGGAGGATGCTGGCATAGGGGCGGTTCACCCCAAACCAATTCATTTGGGACCAATCCGTGGAAAGCCATTTTGCCAAATAAGCAGTTAGCCTGATAACAAACTCCTGAGGATACAAACCAAAATACCACTTTTTAAATAAAGATTGATTATAGGAAAACTGAAGGGAAAGATCCTCTTCAGAAATTATAAAAGGGGGATAAAAAATAGGACATCTAAATAGAAGGAAAAAGACCCTACGTGGGGACGGATTTTAGGTGAAATGATCATTTGGTAGGGGAACAGTGTGTGCTTTCCCCAGGAGCTTTCCCTGGGTAGAACATAAACCTGACCCACCAAGCAGAGTGTGTCTCGATGCTTGTTGCCTCTCAGGCTTCAGAGGACTCAGCCCAGAGGCAGCCCGGACGTGGGAATCCGAGGACAGCGTCCGTGGGCTGTGAGGCTGGGCTGCTTGGCCGCCACATGGGTGGCCTGGGTGGTGTTTACTGTAGCCCAGGAAGCCTGGAAGCCTGGGTTTCTCTCCTGGAGTAGGAAGGGACCTCGCTCTTCAATGCAGCTGATGTCCATCCCCTCCCCCACCTCTGAGCGGCCTCCTGCCCTCTCAGCTCTTGTCTGGGTGCCCACCCAGCCCTAAGCTCCTTCCTCCAGGCCCGACCCCTCCCATCCGGTCTCCATCCAGTGTTGCCCCAGAGCAGCCTGCACACAGAGTCATCTCACCTCCCTGCTCAAGGCCATTCCCTGGCTTCCCAGGAGGTTTTCAGTCAAATGTGAACTTCATCCAGTGGCCTGCGGCGTCCTCTCTTACCTCTTTCCCACTTGCTCACCAGCCTCCAGCCACTTTATTTATTTTTTAAATATTTTTTATTGGAGTGTAGTTGCCTTGCAATGTTGTGCCAGTTTCTGCTGTACAGCAAAGTGGATCAGCTATGTGTCTCCGTATACCCCCTATTTTGTGGATTTCCTCATTGAGATCACCACAGAGCAAGGAGCAGAGTTCCCTGTGCATATAGTCGGTTCTCACTCGTTATCTGTTTTGTACACAGCAGTGCATGTATGTCTGTCCCAATCTCCCAATTCATCCCACCCCCATCTCCCTTCCCTGCTTAGTGTCCACTTTGGCCTCCTTTCTGCTTCTGGAACATTCCAAGCTTTCCCATGCCTCTGTAATTCTCTTTGCCCGAAACAACCTTCCTCCTCTTCCTCTCTGCAAGACTACCTCATTCCCATCCTTTGGGGCTCAGCTCAGGTGCCCTCCTCAGAGAGGTCTGCCCTGCCCATCCCATCTGAATAGCCTCTACCCTCAGCCCAGGTCATACCATTCACATCAGTCGGTCCCCTTTCCTCACAGCACGGATCGCACACGATGTCATCTCAGTCATTGGCCACCTGTGTCCCCCACTGGCAGGTGAGCTCCAGAGAGCAGGGACTAGGTCTGGTCCACCTCTGTCCATCCACAGCCCCTGGCCCTCAGAGCAGCACAGCAAACCTTCAGTCGATGTTTGATGAATGAATGAATGAGTGAGTGAATCCTTTAGCACCTAGCAAGGTGAGGCAGGGGGCTCCCCTGGTGGCCCAGATGGGAAAGAATCTGCCTGCAGTGCAAGAGACCTGGGTTCAGTCCCTTTTGGGGAGATCCCCTGGAGAAGGGAATGGCCACCACTCCAGTGATCACGCCTGGAGAATCCCACAGACAGAGGAGCCTGGTGGGTCGCAAAGAGTCGGACACGACTGAGCAGCTAACACACAAGGCGAGGCAGACAGCACTCCCATTGCTGAGGTTAGACCAGGACGGGGCACCTTGGCCGTGTCTACACACCTGCCCAGAGCCAGACCCAGGGGTATGGCAGGAGCTTCCTCAAACCTCTCCCACAGAAGTCTTCAGCACACTAGCACTCTTAGTAGAAAAAGAAAAGGTATTTATGTGCCAAGCCACTTATCTCTGTAGCTCCTCGAGATAAATCCTTTAATTTACGGGTGAGCTGACACCCTCCAAGAGCCAGAATCAATGTGCGTCACTGTAAATCCAAGCCAGGCGTCTGCTCTGACTCACCCCTGCCGACGCACGGCCTTTGCTTCTGCACAGATGGTTGGGGCAGAGCCTGGGGGAGGGCTCCAGGAAGCCCCCTGGGGGACGCCTGAGCCTGTCTCCCTGGCTATGGTCCTCCCCCACCAGACGCCATCGTGGCTCCAGGGCCACGCCACTAAGTCCTTGCCGTTTGCTGGGTGGCCTTCCCCTCCTCCCAGCCAGCTCAGGTGCTCCCTGCCCTTGAAAGTCTTGCCGGGCACATCCACTTGAAATTCACTTTCTTTTGTGTTGCCCTGGGGGTGTGCCTGGGCAGTGGCACTGTGCCAACCAACTTCTAATGATAACAAGGTATTCGATTTCCTCTTCTACAAGACGGGAGCGCTGTGATCAGGGCCTCCTCCCTCCCCGCTTTCCTACCCGCTGGCCTGGGGCCTGGATTGTATCTCATTAGTTCGCTGAGCATCTACTGTGTGCCACTCACTGTGCTTTGGGTCCAGGGCAAATAAGGCACAGCCCCAGGCTGGGGGCGCTCACAGTCTAACCAGGAAGGCGCGTGGGAGATTAGACACCGCGGTGCATGAGAAGCACGGAAACCAGGGCAGGCATCTGCATCGGGTGGAGAGGTTGGGGCCCCGAGGAGGGTCTGATTGTGCCGAGATCTGATAGTGAGAAGGAGTGGCCGACTGAGCAAGGCGGGGGGAAGACCACCCTGGGTGCCACTTGGTGCCTTTGCTTGGCAGGTGCAGAGAGTCACACAGGTGCCCTAAGAAGATGGAAATGAGGGAGGGATGGGTGAGGATGAGGAACACAGGGAGTCTCTCTGACCCTCTGGCCCAAGGTGACTGGGTAACAACTGCGTTGGCTACGACTTTGTTGCTTGTAGGGAATCAGGGCTACACCATCTTCCAATACACCAATGAGAGAATTCAACATCACGGCAAAACACCACACCCAGCACCTTCAGGGTTTTATACATACCAGTCTGACTGCGGCAGCATCATTTCAGTCCTGGAGCCCTGGCATAATTCTTACTAGAAGCACCTCCCACTCTCACAAGTGCCCTGTTTTGCATAATAACTTACGTGATCATACGTTTTTGTTATTGCTGTTTAGTTACTAAGTCATGTCTGATTCCTTGAAACCCTATGAACCGTAGCCCACCAGGCTCCTCTGTCCATGGGATTTCCCAGCAGGATTACTGGAGTGGATTGCCACTTTCTCCTCCAGGGGACCTTCCAGGACCAGGGATCGAACCTGTGTCTCCTGCATTGGCAGGCAGATTCTTTACCACTAAGCCACCAGAGAAGCCCATGTGGTCGTATATTGATATCCTAATACACTGGGACAGTTTCCTTATGAGGATATGTCTTCTAGTCTTAGAAATATTCCATGCTAGAATATTTCTAGGCTCCAAACTGCAGCGTTCCTTTATTGCCTCTTGCAACTTTTTTCCCAAAATCTGTGAACTCAGACATTCCTAAAGGTGTTAGAATTGTGGCAACTTGTTACGGGAGGGAGATGATTTCCCAGCCTGGCTCTGAGCAAAAGCACTCTATCCTCCCAGGTCCTTTGACCTTTGGACTCTCAGGACTGGTCCATAGCCATTTCTTGCAGCCCCAGTGTGGACTACAGTCAATAAGCCATTGATTAGAACCATGTTACAGCTGTTCAATTCAGCCCCTGAGATCCCAACATTTGTTCTTCAATTTAATTCAGTAACATTGATCGAGCAAACTCTAGATGATTTCCAACTTTGAGGGGTTTTTTCGCTTATTTGCACTTAAGCTGTCTCGATAGGAAGAGCTGTGGTTCCGTGAACTCACTGCATCACACATCTTTTGCTGAAAGTTTGCTTCTAGTCATCGTGGAGTAATTTGTACTGGGCCAACACTCCTAGAAACAACAACTGTAAACTCTGGACAAAATATTTTTAAAAAGCACTATGTGGAGTCCCTTTTGTTGTCCATTCCGTAAGTCATGACCCCATGGACTGCAGCATACCAGGCCTCCCTGTCCTTCACTATCTCCCGGAGTTTATTCAAATTCACGTCCATTGAATCAGTGATGCCATCCAACCGTCTCATCCTTCTCCTGCCCTTAATCTTTCCCAGCATCAGGGTCTTTTCCAATGAGTTGGCTCTTCACATCAGGTGGCCAAAGTATTGGAGCTTTAGCTTCAGCATCAGTCTCTCCAGTGAATATTCAGTGTTGATTTCCTTTAGAATTGACTGGTTTGATCTTCTTACAGCCCAAGAGACTCTCAGAGTTTTCTCCAGCACCGCAGTGTGAAGGCCCTGTGACAAAAAAGGGCAGCAATGAGAGGGGATTCCCAAAGAAGGAATAATCTCTGACTGGATTTCCCATTTTACAGCTTTGCACCTGAGAGCAGGTAATGTAAGCACTCCCACAATAACTGATTTCAAGCTACTGATGGGATGCCGCTGAACTCAGAGTTGCGAAGAGATGCTTAGAAGCATCACTGATGATAGATTTTCCACCAAACAGACAACAGATGCAAATTATCTTGAGAGCACAGATACGGTGAACTGTAGCAACATAATTAACACGTGGTGAAGTTTTATAATTTTTTATCTTTGCTGTTAATATCATTATGTTTATATAATTTAATTTTCCATGAAGGCTAGATTTAACAATCAACTTGCAGACTTTCTGAAAATGTAGTAACTGGCTCTTGCAAGCCCATGTGAGCTGGCTCTGCTGTACCACTGTGGCTTCTTTCCTTTTTCTCCCCGCTATTAGGAATTCTAAGGACAATGAATTTATGGGGGGAATTTACCTGTTTCCCTCATAGTTGTATACCTAGCACTTGGCCTGACACCTGGCCCAGAAAATGCCCTCAATAATGTTGAACAGAAAGTCCTAGGCTTTTTCTTTTTAGAACCTGTGATTCTAACAGGCGAGCCTCTGTGGCCACTACGGCCACTACTACTACGCGGGGAAAGGCAATGGAGGTGAAAGTCAAGGCTGCCTGAATTTGGCCCCCAGCTCTGCCACCAACTAGCTGTGTGACTTTCCACAAGTTCGTCACCTTCCTGTGCCTCTATTTCTCTTTTGGAAAAGAGGCAAACAGTAGTAGTTCCCTCATAGGGGTTGATCATGACGCATGACGTGTGACTATTTCAAGTGCTGGGAACTGGTGGCTAGCAGATCCTATATGGGCATTCACCGTCATTATTAACAGCTGTATCATTTACTGGGCATCTGTTGTGTGCCGGATACTCTGCTGGGGGCTTTCCATGCTTTATTTGTAATGTTTTTGTTTGTGGGGCTGTGCTGGGTCTTTGTTGCTGTGCCACGGCTTCTCTAGTTGCAGTGCCCAGGCTAGGCTGCCTTGAAGCATGTGGGCTGAGACCCACCCACCTTACATTAGAAGGAGAATTCTTAACCACTGGACCATGAGGAAAGTCCCTCCCTGTAGTTTTTTTAAGACAAGATGAGGTAATTCAGGTCCAGGATGACTTCATGATGTCATTAATGGGGAGCTGCAAACCGGACCCCGGCTGTTGGCCCCAAAGTGCAGGCTCATCCTATGAGGTCAGGAATCCGTGAGCCTTGATTACTGTCTTCCCTGCACATCGTTCAAAATAACTGTTATTGCTCTGGATGCTTTACTTACATTTATCAACTTGTTTCCAGAGTCCTTTGTTTTGCTTTCTTTAGTCTAGGGTTTTGGGTGTGTGTGCGTGCACACGCATGTTTATGTGACATTTAAGTGGAATTAAAAAACGTTGACATTTCATCAGTGCTCAACTGTCTCCCAGTTTCAGTGCTCACATTCCTTACTTTTCTCTTTCTCTTTTTTCTCCTGCTTCTTCTCAGGCCCGCCCCCAAACTGTGGGGCTTTTGTCCTTCAGGTGCCCTTAGTCACTCTGCCCTGGAGTTCCCTAACGATTGTGCGAGCTGTGCTTTATTACCACTATTTATAGGTCTGTCTCCTCCACAGACTGGTGATAATAATAAAAACAACGCAGTTATTACTGTGAATAGCTGACATTGTTTGGGTGCCTTCTACAGGCTAGGCACTGGGCTAATTGCTGTATATAGAATCTCATTTAATCTTCATATCAAGATGCGATTATCCTCCCCAACTTTGCAGCTGATGAAAATGAAAGCCAGGAAGGTCAAAGACATCATCAAAGGTCGCACAGCAAGGGCGTGGTGGGGAAGGAGTCGAATGAGCTCTGATTCACAAACATACATTATCTAAAAATTGCATGTATAATTGTACAGAGCTCTTGGACAACCTTAGTAGATGGATACAGTTGCAAGGACAATTACTGTTGCCATAATTCATAGGTGTAGCCCAGCAATTTGTTTAACTTTACCGAAAAGCATATAGGGAAGTTGGAATCTGAACCTAGGTATGTCTGCACCAGACGCTCAAGAATCTTCAGAGCTTCAGCTCAGAGACAGTCTACTCTTCTGGAGAGTGCCTCTGCCTCTGAAAGCTGGGCGGGCCACCCGGGGAGAGGGGAGGCACCTTACACAATACCCCAATTAACATGAGGACGTGTCTTCTTTAAATGTCTTTGAGCCGTTCATTTGCTGAGCTGAATTACAGTGAAGAAATCCATGTGATTTCAGTCTGTTTGTTCCTGTTTGTTCCTGTCTGTCTGGATCTGTCTCTCTATTTCCCCAGAATCTCCTTGGCTGTGCAGGGCAGCACCTTCTGCGTTACAGACCCGTCTAGGTAGGGTGGTATTTTCGATAACTTGAAAAGTCACTTTGAACACATGGTCCGCTAGAAGATGGTTTTATTGTTAAGTTGCTAAGTGGTGTCCAGCTCTTCGGCAACCCGGTGGACAGCAGCCCAGCAGTCTCCTCTGTCCATAGCATTTCCTAGGCAAGACTACTGGAGTGGGTTACCGTCTTCTTCTCCAGGGGATCTTCCCGGATCAGGGATTGAACCTGTGTCTCCTGCATTAGCAGGAGGCTTCTTTACTGCTGAGCCACCAGGGAAGCCCGCTAATGGATGGCCAGGGGGCTGTTGTGCCTTGAGGTCCTACAAATTGTCTGACACGTTGCATATGGAATCAGCTTTCCATCCCTCAGGGTTTAGGCAAGCTTGTCTCCAACCTCCCCCCAAATGCATGAACTTTGGAAATCTGGGAGTCTACGACTTCTGGTAGTGGGGGCTTCCTCACATGGGTGATAAGCCTATTAATTCCCATTTCCCTAATTTTGTAAGTTAGAATATAGTGATCCAATGAGGAAACTGTTTTGAAATCTGCATTCCAGAACTTATGCACTGATGTTTCCTTAGGTACCCAATTGTTTTCACTAATTACACAGAAATGTTTTTCAAAGTCTTCTGAATGACATTCCTGAGGCAGTAAAATCATACATTCTGTTGTAAATCAACTCAAGGAGCATTCACTGAATGTGTGGTGTGTCCCAGATATACTTGTGTGATCCGTGTTCCTTAAGACAAAATTTAATGAACTGCCCGTGGAGCATTAAGTGGGGATTTGATGTGAAGAAATTGAGTTGTTAGCTGCGTGTATCTGTTAATCCTGTACTCTTAATCTCCCCCCATTTCGGTAACCATAAGTTTGTTTTCTATGTCTGTGACTCTGTGTCTCTTTTAGATTCGTTTGTGTTATTTTTTTCATTCCACAGTCAAATGATAGCGTATAGTATTTGTCTTTGTCTGACTTACTACACTAAGTACGATAATCTCCAGGTCCATCCGTGTTGCTGCAGATCTTCTCAGCCCTTTTTTACAGACAAGGAAACTGAGGCTCAGAGAGGCTGAGCACCTTGCCATCGTCCCTCACTTAGAAACCAAGTTGGGACTGCAGCCCAGCTTCTTCCAACCCTGGGCCCGTGGCTCGTCCTATGTCACACCCACTGGTTTAGCCAAATAACTTCGGCCTCTTCACAGGACACTGAAGTTGTCTCAATGCAAAATGCGTGTGCTTGCATGGAGCATCGAGAGCGACTGCCTGGACCTCAGGGCATGGAATCCTGTGCCCAGGTCTGTGTTATCACCCCTGCCTCCCAGATGCGCCTTCAGACCCAGGACAGACCACAGAGACCTGCTCTGTTCGCTCATTCTGATTGGAAGGCACAGATAATGGAATCCTGCTTGATTCCCCTTTTAGTAAAATGCTAAGACCAGGGCCTGTTCTTGATCCTCCAGGGCCTGTTCCTGATGCTCCAGCTCACCATCTGAGCCTGAGGTGGCAAAGTCCTCTGCTGGTTCAGAGATTGCAGCAAAAGTGTCAGACCCAGAGGGAGCTGGGTGCCTTCTCCCGGTTCCCACTTCTCAGGGAAAATTTACACTGATAAAGACTCAGAGCTCTTTAGCGCACACTCTCTGGACAAGACCAAGAGACATTTAAATCTTGCCTTTGAAAGTTTACCTGCAGGCTTGGAGGAATCCATTTTTTGTTGTCTTTTGATTAACTTATCCATTAATCCATGTCCTGGGCCTGTACTTGTTGTGATGGTGGAGACAGAGATGGAGCAAGAATTTGTTGTTACTATTTCGTCACTAAGTTGTGTCTGACTCTTTTGGGACCCGCAGGGACTGTAGCCCATCAGGCTCCTCTGTCCGCGGGATTTTCCAGGCAAGAATACTAGAGTGGGTTGCCATTTCCTTCTCCAGAGGACCTTCCCTAAGTCAGACAAAGACAATACCTTCCCAACTGCGAGTCTCCACCATTGGCAAGAGGATTCTTAACCACTGAGCCACCAGGGATGCCTGAAGCAAGCCTTACTACTGTCCTTTTCCTGGTCAGGTTTCCAAGTCCTTGTACAGAGAATGATCCTATGCCATACCAACTGCCCATCCACCAGGGTCCCTTTAACTCTCCGTGGGCCTTGAAAATGACTGTTCTATGCTGGAGCCATCCTAACCACTGGTACAATTTCCCCTGGCATGGTCCTGCCACCCCCTGCCCTCTCCCAACTCTCCATGGACACAGAAAATCTCCCAGCATACCTTGGGCTCCAGTCACTTTGGCTCAAGACAGAAGTCAAGGTCAAAAGGACATCTTTGAGATGGAGAGGGAGGGGGAACTCAGTCCTTTGCCTGCATGCCAGAGCCCTTTATTTTAAGCACAAAAAAAGGACACGTGGGTGAAATTCTGGGTTGATCGTGTGTCCCTAAATAGCTGCTATAATAGCATTGTGCTGTGATTATTGAAAGCTTGAGTTAGCAATTGATTTCAGACTGAGAGATCAATGGGAAAAGAGATTGCAGTGCAGGATTACGAAGAAGCCACCCGTGACTCCTCGCTTGGGTTGGCCTCTACCATAGCCTTGTCACCTTATTGTAATTGTCCGTCTGCTTGTCTGTCTGTGTCAGTGTGAGCTCCTGGAGGTTAGAGGCCGAGGCTGACTCCTCATGAACAGCAGCTGGCTTAGGGTAGGTTCTTGATCAATGCTCACAGCAGGCCCTACTTTATGATGAAGAAACAGAGGCATAGAGCAGTTATATTACTTGGCCATAACCGAATAGAGTGACAGAATGGGGATCTGAACCCAGGTCACTGTCACTACAGAGTCTCCATCTGGAAGAGTTAGAGAGAACCCATGCATGCACGTGGGGCTTCAGTGGTGTCACTGTGCTCTCATCAGCTCCAAGGACCAGCTTTGCTCCAAGGTCCGGGTCGCCCTGGTGCCCTCTGCTATTGGAGGTATTTATTCTCTGTTCTGGCCCGATGCTACTAGGCATCATCACCCCAGCACATGACTATGGACAAGATCCTTACAAGCTCTGCCTCAGTCCTCATGTATTTCCATTTCTTTGACCACTGATTTTCTTTGTGTTTGCCCAGCTGCTCAATCATGTCCAACTCTTTGTGGACGTGAGTAGTCTGCCAGGCTCCTCTGTCCATGGGATTTTTTTTCCAGGCAAGAATACTGGAGTGGGTTGCCAGTTTTCTTCTCCAGGGGATCTTCCTGACCCAGGGATCGAACCTGTGTCTCTTGCATCGTCTCCATTGGCAGGTGGATTCTTTACTGCTGAACCATCTGGGAAGCCCTAATAAGAAATCTGTTATGGTTTTCTGCTCATTACCAGGTCTAAGAGGGAAGAACAGCAGCATGAAGGCATGGATGTGGGGTAGCTGACCTGCTTCCTTCATAAAGTCAGTAACTTGCTTTTGTATGCAACCCAGTATAATTCAAATTCAAATTTGAGGAGGTAAATATTTCTGAATGTTTTGAGGAAATTCCCCAAGATCTTATAGCCAGGGCTTGGATGAGATGGCTCTTGAAGCCAGCACTCTCTTGCTTTGGAGTTGGGATTCTTCATACCAAGCTTTCCTCTTTCTCGAAGTTTCTAGAGAGAGAAGAGAGCACAAACCCTAAGGAATACAAATCACCTTGGCATTAAACATCTCAACAATGGGATCAAGAAGACAGCAGAGAAATAATTTCAAAATATTATGAAAAAAGAACTTACAGTGCGGAATTAGCTAAACTATATTTAAAGAAGTTAGATACATTGCACGAAGAAGGGGAGAAGCAATCTTGGTCACAATCCATCAATCTTTTAAAATACTGTCTCTGCTAAACGTTGGGAGAATTGAGTCTCTGACAACCATTTTTTTTTTTCTTTCCTTGAAAGCCTAATTGACTTCTTGGGAAGCAGGACAGAAGATACACAGTAGTTGAGCTGGGCTTGAACTTTTATCCTCCCTGATAAACCAGGGCCAGGGACTCAAAAGCAAGGCTGTCAATAATGTTAGATAAACCCAGACACTCCCTTTCTGCATAGGTTGGTGTATGGAGACAAATTTGAGGGAGGAACACGGATACATTAATTTTATGATGCAATTTCTAGGCTGTAAAATGGACAGAGTGGACGCTCTAGAAAGCCCCAGAGAAAATTGTAAAGTCAATGATTGAGTTTCATTTCCACTCAGAGTAAATACACTTTAACTGGATGTGTGCTGATCAACCTTGGTATCATGCTGTGCGGTGTCAGTGTTTGCATTAAAGGGCTGTCATTAAAAAGTCATCCAAGGGTGAGTTCCCTTATTCTAATGTCCCCCAAATGCCCACCATCATAGATGGTGACATGCCATTTTAAAATCAGATGGAATTGCTTACTAGGGTCCTTAATTTTTATGGATAAGACAACAGACTCAGAGGGCATGAACATGAATGATTTTTTTCCTCATAGTCATCCCAACAGAAAAAGACAGTCAACACTGGGACTCACATGTACTCCATTATTCCATGTATACTTACTGAGTGTCTATTTATCAGACACTTTCCTGGGCCTTGGTGTACAGCAATGACCAAGAGATATGGTCTCTGTCATCAAAGAGTTTACATTCTAGAAAGGAAAGAGTGACTCTAGGTGAAAACCAACAAATCCTGAAAATAATTAAGAAGATTAAAGATATAAAGCCACCAAAAGAGGGAGATGGTGGAAGGGTCAGACTACTTTAGACCAAAGAGCCAGGATAGACTTTTTGAAAACATGCTATTTGGGATGAGATTGAGTCATTTGAACATGTGGTTTGAGTGGAAAAAAAGGAAGCCGACAGGTTCCAACTTGGTTAAGTTACAACGAAAAGAAAGTAAATGTTCCTAAAACAGTGAGGGGACATGGCACCAGATGAAGTGAGAGAGATGCACTTGGGACAGATTGCTGTAAAATATTTGGATTTTCACTCTGGAGGCAATGGAAGCTAAATAATGTCATAATCTGACTTACATTTTCCAGAAAGATCACTCTGTGTTGCTGTGTGGAGACTGAACTATAAAGGGGCAACAAAAGAGGCTGCAGGCGTAAGGTAGGGGGCAGTTTGGCCAGCAGCAAAGACCCTGTTTCTGGCTAATCCCTGAAATTCTTCTCAATCCAATTACCCCATGATGGAATGAGATTCATTCAAATAAACCCAGTTTGTATCTGGATTTCCAGTCAGGTCATTTTCCCTCCACTGCCCCAGGTTTCAACCATTTTTCACGGTACTGGAAGAAATGTACAAAGCCAAACATGTTGATTTTAATGTTTATTCAGACAAAGAAAATGTTACTTTTGGTCTTGCTAAGTGCTAGGCATTCTGCCAGAGAGTAGAGATAAAGAGATGAGAGACTTGGTCCCTGCTGCTGAGTGTGGTTGGGGAGACCCACATGTCAACAGTCAGAAAACTGTGTGCGCAGAAGGAGGATGTGCAACCTGGCAGGAGGCTGGTGTCCTGGAACAGCCAGCTGCGCTGGCATGGAAACCTCGGTGGGAGACATAAGACCTGTGTTTGAGTCTGGAAAGTGCTTTTATTTAGTCTTTTAAATGTTTATTTATTTATTTAATGTTTTTGGCTGCAATGGGTTTTTGTTGCTACATGCAAGCTTTTTCTAGTTGCAGCAATTGGGAGCTACTCTTCACCGTGGTGTGTGGGCTTCTCTGCTACACAACAGCATGGGTTCTAGGGGCCCTGGCTCAGTTGCTCTGCTCTGGGTTTGACCTGGAGTCAAATCTGTGTCACCTGCCTTGGCAGTCAGGATTTTCAAAACCACTGCACCACCAGGGAAGTCCCATGAGAGGTCCGTTTGAGCTGAGTCTTGCATGATATATACAAGTGTACCAGACCAAGGAGGGAAGGGGTCTTTAAGCACAAGGATCAACATTTGCTATTCAGGTAGATAATAGGCAGAAAGGAGAGTTTAAATAATTTGCAGTCATTCCGTTTGGCTGGAGCGCAATGTGAGGATGTACAGAGAGAGTGTCAGGAAAGGTAATGTAAGGAGTTCAACTGTGCGGTAGGTGAGAGTCCAGTCTTCCTTCATCTGAAAGACTGCTGTGAATCCCTGTGTACCATCTAGGTGTCTTTCAGGGATGCCTTAGTTAGGACTCTTAGTTTTAAGAAAAGAGACTCACTTAAACTAGTTTAACCAAATGGGAATATTTGTCTTTAAGTTTTAGGGATAGTTGATGGATTCCCAAGGGAGGAAAGGATATAGCTAGGCCTCTGGTATGAGCTCGTAGAACTATAAGAAATCTGAAAGATTCTTTACCTTCATCTTTACTTCTTTCTGCATATTTGTTTGAATAATTCTCATTGCAGCCTGAATTACTTGCTTCTCAGTCCTCAAGACCACAAAAATTTTTCTAGTTTTTGTCTCCTTTGTTCAAGACACAGAGTGAAGCAAAAATAGATTAAGATCCAAATTCCCAGGAAAACCATTATCATTAGCCCATTTAGAGTGAAGTATTTAGTACAGTAATTTGCTTCCAGGAAGCTCAGGCCAGGTAGTAAAACATGGCTTCTGGGATCCAGCTTTGTATTTATGTGGCTCATGAGATAATTTGTATAAAATTCCCAGCAATATGTTTGGCATGTGGAAATTGTCCTAAGGATGCTCATTTGAATGAGTTAGGAGGTGTGGGCAGGGGTCAATACAGGAAGTTGTGTTTAAGGCTATTTCTGTTTGATGGTGTCAAAAAATGACGCAAGGCCTAGTACACTGTCTGGCACAGAATAGGGGATCAATAAGTGGTATATGCTGCTATAATTGTGCCAAGTTGCTTATGTTTGGATTATGTTTTTGTCCTGTTTACTAGCCTGTTAGTTTCTGAGCAACTGGAACTTTCATTCTAACATGCGTTCTCAGGACCTCGGACAGCTCCAAAGATATAGACTTGTAATGTTGCCAGTCGGAGGTTAGAGTTTCCTACCCAGGTGAATTGCCATGCTCCCCCACTTCCTTTGTCCCCCCTAAGCTTGGACTTTCTTGAGTCTTAGAGTCAGGACCACTCAAGCCCGAGTCCGATGCCTCCTGAACGCCTTCTTTATCCTTCCTCTCAGCAATCATGTTAACAATATCCCAGCATGCCTTGCAGTGTCTGAATTATCTCATTGCAGAAAAACAGTTGCCAACTAGCACATTTGCTGCTTTAATTAGACTAGTTTTGACAAGCTCCAAAACTTTGTTTCTGATTGTTATCTTTGGGATGATTTAAAACACCATAAAGTTGTGTAATTGTTGTGGGCAGGTCACATATCCACCAACAGCCATCTGGTTCTTCAGAAAACTAACTATCCCAAGCTTGGAACAGAGCATGAAAAGCAGATAATAAAAAAGAGGTTGCCATAGGTTAATGCTTTTTCTCATGTCAAACACTTTTTTCCCCCCTAGCTCTTGTGTTTCTGGCAATATAGCTAAGTCACCATTTTGACCTTCTGTTCATCTTTGATCAATAAAAAGTAATTAGCATGCTAGTATTTTGGGGTTTTTGCTTTCAGTGAAGGTGAATATGTTTGCATGGTGCCTGAGAGTTTACAAAAAAAATTCATGTAAATTATCTCATTTAACATAAGCCTAGGAAGCAAGGCACAGTGGTTATTATTGGTGGCATTGTACAGATAAGAAACCTAAGCTTAGTAAGGTGAACGGTGTAGAACAAGATAACCCCAGTTTAATGAAATCAGTATTTGCTGAATTTCCGCTGTATTGCCATGGACAGTGAGATGATACCAAATATATAAAAAAGATTACTTGGGGGGCTTCTCTTGTGTATCCCTTTTTCTTGCAACCATGCATTCCCTCTCTGCCCTTGTGTTTATTGAATTTTTTTTTTTTTACCATTTATTCGTATTTATTTATTTGGCTCTGCTGGGTCTTAGTTGCAGCATGCAGGATGTCTGCTGCTGCATCTGGGATCTTTGTTGGGGCACGTGGGATCTAGTTCCCAGAGCAGGGATTGAACCCAGGCAACTTGCATTCTGGTCTCAGGAGTCTCAGCTACTGGACCACCAGGGAAATCCTTTTATTGAGTTTCAATCACTGGTTAGTCTTTATCTATAGAGCGTCTCCTTGTATTTCTTAATATCGAGACAACCTGGAAGTTTCAGCTCCCAGGAGGCAAAGTCTGGGATCTATAAGGTTGATTCTCCTCTTAGATATCTGTAAATTTATAATTTCATGGTTGTTGGGCTCCATTTCTACCAAGAGCACTGAAAAAAGCCCTATTCTCTCTGTAGTTTCTCTTTCCCCAGAATTATTCGATGTAGCCTTTAGAATCTACTCTTCCTCACTTGTATAGGTGAATAAAAAACATCATCTACCTGGGAATGTTCATTATGGACTATTTAACAAAAGAGAAATAAGCTTAAGGGGTTGGTGAAGGCTTAGGCCACCCTGACTACTATATTGACCATGAGTGAGCTGCTTCCCTCAGCTTCTGGATCATCCAAAGCCAACCACATAGTCTTGAATAAGAAATGGTTGCTTGTGACAAGTATCTAAAATCTGTTCAGGACTCTTCTCTTAACGAATCTGCTATTTACTGCATTCTCTCCTTTCCTATTCCTTTTACAAGGCCTTTACTCCTCAATTTCCCTTCTTGGAACTAACCTCTGAAATTCCTCTGAAATTCCTTCTCCTGGGAAATTTTCCAGTGAGTACAGATACATTGGGATCATTATTTTCCTCTTTGCTATCGAGTATAAAACTTTGTCATTCTTCTCCATCCCAAGCACTCAGTGCAGCACTGATTCACATGGTCCCCCAGCTGAGTCTTCTGAGTTCCAGCAAGAGCACCACAGGAAGGAAATGGGACTCCCTTCAAGTTTGTGGTTTATGACAGGAGACATAAGAGATGCGGGTTCAATCCCTGGGTTGACGATCCCTTGGAGATCCCCTGGAGAGGGAATGGCAACCCAGTCCAGTGTTCCTGCCTAGAGAATCCCATGGACAGAGGAGCTTGGAGGATTGCTGCACTGCAAAAGCATTAACCTATGACAACAGTCCATAGAAATTCAGAGTGTGGACGTGACTGAAGCGACAGCATGCACAGGACACTGGACAGGGGGACGTATTTCATGTAAAACAGAGGAAATGAAAATTAAGTATTTCCCCCTTGGCCTCCCCTCCTTTCTTGTCTGTCCAACGCTCCTGCTACACCCACCTGCCTCTGGGCTCGTCCTCATGGAGTTCCCTGTGCAATGTCTCGCCTTTTCCTCACCTCCACGTGCCTCAGCCTCTCCATGAAATGACAACTCTTCTGCATGGGGTGGTGTTGGCCTTTCCTTGCTCTGTGTGGTCAGAACATTGACAAGTATTACTTGATCGATGTTTTGGGTCTGGATCCCTGGAAACCATGTCTGAGAAGTTCTCCTGAAGGCACTTTATTGAAGGTTTGCTCTAAAGTGCTTGTGTGCTCAGTTGCCCAGTGGTGTCCGACTCTTTGTCACCCCATGGACTACAGCCTGCCAGGCTCCTTTGTCTATGGGATTTTTCTTTTTTTTTGGCGGGCACACGTTTATTGCGGCCGAGCCGGGGCTCAGGAGTCCTGGTAGTAGTTGTTGAAGTTGATGCGCAGCAGGAAGTCCTCCAGGTGGGGCTGGTAGCCGCGGTTCACCAGCTTGCTCACCACTTTGAAGAGGAAGCGGGAGTAGTACTTGAAGGCGCTGTAGGACTGCTGCATGAGGGCCAAGTTGGGGTGCTCAGGGCCGCGCGGGCCGCCGGCCGGGCCTGTCTATGGGATTTTTCAAGCAAAAGTACTGGGGTGCGTTGCTATTTCCTCCTCTAGGGGATCTTTCCAACCTCAGAAGAGGGACCCACGAGGTAGCAAGGTCAGCAGGATGGGTCAAGGAAAGAAGTGAGACAAAGAAAACTAGGTTTCATGAACTGATAGTAGCAGAGACTATAATGGCAGTTACGGGGTCCCAGGTCGGGAGAAGCGTACATGTTGGTCAGAGTTATAAGATGAACAAGTTCTGGGAATCTAAGGTATAACATGGTGGTTATAGTTATAATACTGTTATATACTGGAAAGTTGCAAGAGAGCAGATCTTGAATAATCTCACCACAAAAAAGGAATGATAATTATGTGACATGATGGAGATGTTAGGTAACCCTATAGCTGGTAAGCGTTTTGCAACATATAGGTGTATCAAATCAACATTTTGTATACCTTAAACTTATACAATGTTACATGTCAATTACACCTCAGTGAAGATTGGGGGGAAAAAACCAAAACTAGGCAATTGGAGAAAGCCTGGCCTCAGCCTGGTCCCACAGGGAACCCAGGAGGGTGAATTGCACACAATAGTTGTCTTGTCCAGAGGAAAGGTGGCTTAGACCAAATTAGCCACTGTCTAGAAGTTCCTCTCTGCTGTGGTGCAGGTGTAACCTCTAGGCAGATCTAACCTCTAGACAGCACAGAGATGTGCTGTCATGGGTAAGCCAAGGGCAAACCTTCAGAGTAGGTGCAGAACTGAGCCCTGAGCAGCCAACCCCGCCAACTGTGGATGAATGTGCCCGCTTGGCAACAGATCTGGGCAGGACACCCACATCATCTGCTATAAATAATCAATGAGGTCTCTGTTAATTTTATCAAACATCTGATGGATCTGTGTTACATCCCAGGCACTATTCTAGGCAGTTTGGAATCATAAATGATGGAGTTGTGCTTGTGTGGAAATTTCCTGAAAGCAAACTGTCAAAGGCACACAGAGTGAAACAGGACCCAGGCTCTACAACTGGAGACCTTGGGGGAATTTGTTTATATGAACAAGCCAGAACTGGCATTGTTGACACTGGGGACCAGAGAGGGATAGCACGTGCATGCTTGCTCAGTCGTGTCTGACTCTTTGCAACCCCATGGACTGTAACCCGCCAGGCTGCTCTGTCCATGGGATTCTCCAGGCAACAATACTGGAGTGGGTTGCCATTTCCTCCTCCAGGGGATCTTCCCGATGCAGGGATCGAACCCTTGCCTCCTGCGTCTCCTGCATTGGCAGGTGGGTTCTTTACCACTGTGCCACCTGGAAAGCCCCTATCAGCAAAACATAAAGTGAAGCCATCAAAGCTTTTGAATTACTATTCCCTAGTTTCCCTGTTAAGTCCGAGCAAGGTCTCCAGTTGTTCCTGAGCTGGTTGAGGATAAACCTAAATGGTTCCAGTTGGGGAGAGGTGCTGTTCAGGGCACAGAGTGCAGTGATTATATCAGGCAGGATGTTAATCAAAGCACCTTATGGATAAAAGGAAAATTTAGTGGCTTTTGCAGAAGCCAGGAGTGGATCTCACCTGAGTCAGACAGGAGTGGGGACCAATGGGCAAGCACTCACCTCCTCATGTTCCATCACTCAGCTCTGTCTCCCTCTTTGTTCTCCTTATTCTTATACAGCTTCCATCCCTGTACCGGCTTCCAGAAACTCCAGGTTACACTCTAGCAAGTTCTCAATCCCAGAGATAAGAGAGAGACCGGTTCTCAATAGTTCCAGCAAACTTCACAGGATTGACTTCACTGGGTGGATTTTGTCGAAGGAGGTCATGGAGAAGCTGTGACCACTGGTTGACCTGAGAACCAGACCTGGAGAGTTGGAGGCTCCTCACCCCTCCTCCGCCCTTGGACTGCATGCTCTGCCCACTGTTCTCACGGCCTTGAGAGACCATCTGGATGGTGTTTGTACCTGAACACCATTAAGGCCTCTCTGGACATCTTTAAGAATCCTGTGGGTGGGTGCGGACATCTACTCATTTTGCAGCCTGAGATAATTCTGGTCCTAAGTCAGTCCCCTTACTTATTAAACCTGCCACCGGTGACCTAGACCGTCTGCATCAGCCTCTTTGCCCTACATGTACTGGGGGCTCATTTGTGAGCTAACAGGATTTGAGTCATGTGAACCAAACGTGAATAATCACCATGGTGAGGGATGGAGCTTACTGATTCCTCTGGCTGGTAGACTGCACGCCACCCACCCACTGAACCTGTGCAGGTCAACCCTGAGTGAACCACATGGTCTGAGAAGGGCAAGGAGAAAGGAAAACTTCTTTCAAATGAGAGGAAAGGTTTTTTCATTAGAAGAGATATGCAAAGAAGGAGGAATCATCAGATAAGTTTCACTGCAACTCTCTCCCCCCAGATTTTCACTTTCCTGTCTTGGACCATATGCACGGCCAACTACAGGGCCCTGAGCTCATTGCCACTGGCAAACTCTGAACAGGGCGGATTTGACAAGTCATATTTAATTCTGGGCTTATAAAGAAGGTTCTCATTTTCATCTGACAGTTTTTATGATGGAAGTCAAGCTCACTAGTTTATAATTGACAGGAGTTTTATTCATTTTGGAGAAGTTACAGCAGCTGGTGGCCTGCAGTTTGCAATCTATACAGACATTTCTGTTAACCTTGCAGAGCCAGAGAACTCAGCGTCCGCATTTTGTTACCAGTCTTGTCAATTTCTAGACAGGTGACTTCACCCCAATCTCTTCGGGCATTTTCTCTCCTTAAATTCAAGATTTATTTCCCTGGACAAGGCCAGTGCCAGAGGCTTGAATATTATTGTTTGCTGACTTGTGTAACTTCTGGGAAAATGATTTTCTTGCTGTGATGTGAAATTGACTTTTCATCTTTGGTGACCAACCACTCCAGCTCACCTTCCTTGGTTTGGAGGGACACAGATCTATTGAGGGCATATACATGAGCTTTGAGAATCAGATTGCTTGCTTGTAAAGAACTGGAGAGTAATGATTATCTCTGAGATGGCTTTGAAAGAAGTGTTCTAAAAGTCATTCTTAATATTTTATCATCAAAAAAAAAACAAAAAAACAATAGTTGCAGTTTAAGGACTTTACGTTTTTGACTCACAGTACTGGGGGTGTGATCTCCTTTCTGCTCCTAAATATTTCATTATGTTTCTCTGTAATAGCACCCTACAAACCCTCCTAGGAATATCTCTGTGTGGTACTTTCTATTCTATATCGTGAACCTGATTACACTCACTCATTCAGCTATAAATTCAGTGGGCATCTTAATTTTAAGCTTAGGTAAAAGTCACGTAGGGCTTCCCTGGTAGCTCACCAGTTAAGAATCTGCTTGTCATGTAGGAGATGTGGGGAGATACGGATTGAGTCCCTGGGTCAGGAAGATCCCCTGGAGGAGGAAATGGCAACCCACTCCAGTATTCTTGCTGGAGAATCCCATGGACAGAGGAGCCTGGCGGGCTTCAGTCCGTGGGGTTGCAAAAGAATCAGACAGGACTGGGTGACTAAACAACAAAAGTCACGGGGATGCTGGAACGGTTTGGGGCGGTGTCTTGGGCTTGGAGTGAAGTGGGGGTCAGGATACAGAGCCTGGGGAGAGCGCGATTGGAAGCCAAGCATGCAGGATGTCTGTGGTGAGAAGGATGGACAGATCTCCTTCCTGTCCTGCAAGGATAGTTTTAAAGCTTCTAAAGAATGAAGTGACACCCCTGAACCCAGGCTGGTATTTCATGCGTGTGAGTCAATCTTCTGGGATAAGGTTGGAGGAAGTTGGCAGTCCAGGCTCAGAGAACCTGCTCCACTACCCACTTGGCTAAATTTATTTTCTGTCTCCATAGAAATCTTCAATTTTTATCCTTTTTAGCCTAGTGGTAGTAAATTCAGCATCAAGAAGAACATTTATTTGCAGGCGTGCCTGGGTTTGCTGACTTTGCAAGATGGGAAAAAAAATAATGGGACACTGTCGCTCTGTTTCTATTTGCCACACTGTTATTTTTTATTTCCAAATGTGAATATAGACCCCACCTTGTCACCCTCTGTCCCCTCACTTTTGCACATTTTCCACTCTTTCTTCTTGGGGCTCCCTCCTCTGAGTTTAACCAGGCTCCCTAGGCCATATGCATAATATGTATTTCACATCCTCTCAATCTGTTAAGGTATTTTTCGTGTGCATTTTACAGCAGATCCTGATTGTAAATTGGTTGTAGAAACTTCATTGGCTTCCTGTCTGTGACATTCCTGATGGATGGTCCCTATTTATACCGAGCAGGATGGCGTGTGCAGAGTTACACAGCTCCATGCCATGCTTAATGGATTGGAAGGAGGGAGCCAGCAGCCCCACTGAGAAGAGAATCATCTGCTTCCTTTGTGTGCAGGAGTCAGAAAAGGCCAGGGAAGGAGCTCAGGCTGTGAAAGGCCCAGGAGTCTGAGTCAAGTCCTGGCGCTCCTGTAAGATGGGTTCCGCGAGAGCTCAGCCTTGGAAAGGACCCCAGAAGGTAAATGCAGGGTGAAGGGCGTGGCCACTCAGGCGCATCGGCAGATGTGGAGCCCACCCTGGTCATTTGCTGGTATGTGTGTGTTATTGTACTCGTATCAAAGGACGGGGGTGTCCTGTTTGTGGGGACGTTTTGTGATTTTGGCAGGACAGCCCACCTCTCCACCTTCGTCCAACTTGGAGAGAAATCTTGAAAAAATAAAAGAAGGTTGGACCTATGCCTTTAAAAAAATTAATTAATTTATTTTAATTGGAGGCTAATTACTTTACAATATTGTAGTGGTTGTTGCCATACATTGACATGAATCAGCCACGGGTGTACATGTGTTCCCCATCCTGAACCTCCCTCCCATCTCCCTCCCCATCCCATCCCTCAGGGTCATCCCAGTGCACTGGCCCTGAGCACCCTGCCTCATGCATTAAACGTGGACTGGCGATCCGTTTCACACATGATAATATACATGTTTCAATGCCATTCTCTCAAATCCCACCCTCGCCTTCTCCCATAGAGTCCAAAAGTCTGTTTTTTACATCTGTGTCTCTTTCCTTGTCTTGCACATAGGGTCATCGTTACCATCTTTCTAAATTCCATGCTGCTGCTGCTAAGTTGCTTCAGTCGTGTCCGACTCTGTGCGACCCCAGAGACGGCAGCCCACCAGGCTCCTCCGTCCCTGGGATTCTCCAGGCAAGAACACTGGAGTGGGTTGCCAGTTCCTTCCCCAATGTGTGAAAGTGAAAAGTGAAAGTGAAGTTGCTCAGTCATGTCCGACCCATAGCGACCCCCATGGACTGCAGCCTACCAGGCTCCTCCATCCCTGAGATTTTCCAGGCAAGAGTACTAGAGTGGGGTGCCATTGCCTTCTCCATTCTAAATTCCATATATATGCATTAGCATACTGTATTGGTGGTTGTCTTTCTGGCTTACTTCATTGTGTATAATAGGCTCCAGTTTCATCCACCTCATTAGAACTGAGTCAAATGCATTCTTTTTAATGGCTGAGTAATATTCCATTGTGTATATGTACCACAGCTTTCTTATCCATTCATCTGCTGATGGACATCTAGGTTGCTTCCATGTCCTGGCTATTATAAACAATGCTGCAATGAACATTGGGGTACACGTGTCTCTTTCAATTCTGGTTTCCTTGGTGTGTACACCCAGCAGTGGGATTGCTGGGACCTATGCCTTTTGTTGTCAAATTGATGGCCTAGGATTGGGGGCAAGAGTGAAAATTTTCCTTCTTTTGTTAAAGGTCAAAACTATATTAGTGAGAGGAAGGCAAAACTCTATTGCAACCCGGTGAGAGTTTCATCAGGAAGTTCATTTTTATGTTTGAGGGATTTCCGGTTTATTTAGGATAAGTGACATATCATATGAATACTTCTGTAGCAGTCAAGACAAGACACTCAAATGGCTTAAGAACAAAGGGGACAATATTGTAAAGTAACTAGCCTCCAATTAAAATAAATAAATAAATTAAAAGAAAAAAAGAACAAAGGGGATTCCCAGACTCGCAGGAGAGAAAACTCTAGGAGGACTCAGATTTAAGTGTGGCTTGATTCAGAGACCTGAGCCATCAGTGGAGCCCAGCTTTCCCCTCACTGTCTCTCAGGCCCCCTTTCTCTCCACTCTGAGCAGCTTCTTTCCTCATTGCCCCCTTTCTCCCGCCCAGTTCTCCTCACTGAGGAAGAAAGGCATTCTCTTCATCTGTCACTGTGGGGCAGGAGGAGATTATGGCGCCTCCGGGGAAGGAGTAGGGTGGGCTTTCCCGAGTTCCCTTCCTTTGTGATTCTTGCTCAGTTGTCAAGTCTCTCTGCGACTGCATGGACTGCAGCATGCCAGGCTTCCCTGTCCCTCACTGCCTCCTGGAGTTTTGAGTCGGTGATGCCAGCCAACCATCTCATCCTCTGTTACCCCTTTCTCCTTCTGCCCTCACTCTTTCCCACCATCAGAGTCTTTTCTAATGAGCTGGCTTTCAGATCAGGTGGCCAGAGTACAGGACTTCAGCTTCAGCATCAGTCCTTCCGGTGAGTACTCAAGGTTGATTTCCTTTAAGATTGACTGGTTGGATCTCCTTGCTGTCCTTAGGAGGACATAAACTATATACAGTGAAAGAAAAAAAGATGGTCATGCAACCTTCAGGAGATCTAGCACTCTGTGGGTCAAGCACGACTGATCATAGAGAAACAGCTCAGCAGAACCAGCACTGGCTCCATCAGTGCACGGGCTGAGGTCTGTCTTGTCTCTGAGCGATAGGCAAGTCCTCAAATTTCATGTTCTCTTTTTAAAATAATCACAATCTTGACATCCCTAATGGCTTTCTGTGAATCAGACGGGCCTTTCTGTTGCTCTCCTTCTAATGATGACTGGGAGCCGTCTCTCGGGGGTGGAGGGGGTGGATGGGCTGCACGCCAGTGGCCCTGTGGCGGAGGAAGATCCAGGTCTCTGTTGACTCAGCGGCAGTTGGCGGTGGGTGTGCAGAGAGGAGGTGCTACCTCCCCTGCCCTTCTCCCGCTTTAGCCAGGGAAGCGGAGATGATCCCGCATCTCCACTCCTAGTTTTCTTTTTTGTTTTGTTGTTGTTTTGTCTCTTTCTTTTTATTTTTACAATTATGAATGTATGATACCACATTTACAGGAGATTTGGAAAATGCAGAACAAAGTTACATGCAGTTCTACTATATTTTTTAAAGTAGATAAATTAATAGTTTTAGTTGGAGTTTAAACTTTCAAGCTCTTGAAAATTAATAGAATGAATATAAAAAAAAAGAAGGATTTAATAGACCTAAAAAGCACCATGAACCAATTCAACATAATTAAGATTTTCACACGATAGTAGGATACAAATTCTATTCAAGTTTCCATAGATTTATAAACTAGGAGACACTGGAACAGATCCAGGGGCATAAAACAAGGTGTAAAAATTTCATGGTCTAAAGGTATTGAAATCTTGGAGAGTCTGTTCTTTTATCTCTGGAATTTGCTAGAAATCAATATCAAAATGTATTTGGAAATAACCCACATATTTTCAAGTGCAATGTGACATTTGCCAAGAGAGATCTTTGACTCTGAAAGCCACAATAAAGTTAGAAGACTGAGAAAACAGAGGGTGTTCAATCCTAGTTTTCCCAGCCCAGGTGTCAGGGGGAACCACCAAGTCTACAGATGGCTGAGGGCCTAGAGTCTCTTCTCCTGGACCAGTCTCCACCGTGCCCACCGCCCCCCCGGCCCTGGCCTCCTTACTCATCAGACCACGCTTCCTCTACCTCCTCCTTCTCTGGGGTCGGTGACCAGTCCACGGTGAGTGGGGAGACTCACCACTCCATCACAAGGGCTTGTTTTATGATGGTGGGGCATGAAGGTTGATCCAGTGCTCTTGGGTATCCCTTGTTTTCATATAAGTTTTATATCAAAGTATAATATACGTACAGAAAAGTACACAAACCATGTGCATAGCTTGGTGAATTTTCACAAACAAAACATTTACTGGCTCCCCAAAGTTACCCGTTGTCCCCATTCGTTGTCAAGTTTCTTTGCTGATTTTTGACTTTATGCAAAGTAAATCATTTGTCATCTGCTCTCTTGTGTTTATCTTCCTCAGCTCAATATATTTGTGAGCTTCATCCATGTTTTTGCATGTAGCAATGGTTCATTTTCATCAGTGCACCATTTACTACTACAAGACTATGTCACAATTCGGGTTTCCCTGGTGGCTTAGTGGCAAAGAATCTACCTGCCTAGGCAGGAGGTACAGGAAATATGGGTTTGATCCTCGGGTTGGGAAGATCCTCTGGAGGAGGGCATGGCAACCTACTCCAGTATTCTTGCCTGGGAAAACCCATGGATGGAGGAGGGGGGGTTACGGTACATGGGGTCACAGAAGAGTCAGATATGACTTAGCGACTCAACAACAGCAAAATATCACCATTTATTTGGCTGTTGTTGCATAGTTTTGCCTAGTGTTGCTACTGTGAATTATGTTGCTTTGACCATGTTCTATTACATGTCTTTTGATGCATGGATGTGTTTATTTTTGTTGAATACATACCTCAACATGGAATTTTTAGGTCTTAGGGTGCACGTTTGCTTTGGTAAGTACTCCCAAGCAGTTTTCCAGAGTGATTGTAATATTACAATATTACATAAGTGTCATAATGTAAATCCAGGTCAGCAGCCATGTGAGAGTTTCAGCTGCTCTACATATTCATTATTTTTAAAAAAAGCTCTTCTGATGATGTGTGTGTAGCTGTGTCTTACTGTGACTTTAATTTTGCATTTCTTTGTGACTAAAGGTGTGGAGGCGCCTTTCATGTGCTTATTGTTTGTTTTGATATTCTTTCTGCGAAACACTTATTCACTTTTCTTAACCATATTCTATTGGGTTACCTGTTTTTATTGATTTGGAGGACTGTCCAGGAGTCTTGGCTATGAGCCCCTTGTTGGGTAAATGTACTACAAATATCTTATTCAATGGTGACTTTGATTTTTTAAAAGTTTTAAGTTTTAAAAATGTTCAGTTTATTCATCTTTTAACCATCTTAGTGGTTACATCTCTGTGTATGTGTGTTTTGTTTAAGAAGCTTTTTTTCCTCCAAGGACATATTTATATTTTCCTATATTATCAGCTAGTTTATTATCTTTCACATTTAGATCTATAATTCATCTGGAATTGATTTTTGTTTATGGTGTGAGGTAAGGATATTATTGTATACATATAAAGAAATATTTATACATCTATGATTTGCATTGTTATCTACAGAAAGTAAACATTTGAAAAGATCCATATGCCATTCGTCAAAGGATGGAATAGTGAGGGCACAGCCGGACAGCAATCTATTATTCATCCATTTGCAGTGTGAATTAAAACTGACGAGTAGATAAACAAAGTGTAGTACATCCAGAAGTGGAACGTTACTCTGCAATGAAAAAGAATGAAGTACTGATACATGCTGTACCATGGGTAAACCTTGAAAACACAGCTGCTGCTGCTGCTAAGTCGCTTCAGTCATGTCCAACTCTGTGCGATCCCATAGACGGCAGCCCACCAGGCTCCCCCGTCCCTGGGTATGCTAAGTGAAAGAAGCTAGTGACAAAAGATCACATATTCTATGATCCCATTAATATAAAGGCCCAGAAAAGGCAAATGCATAGATAGACTCTTACTGACACAGAAGTTTTCCATGATATTTATTAACAGGAAGTAGTGGCATTTAAAATGATATATATATTAATCTTATGATTTTATTTTTTATTTAAAGAAAAATATCTTTTGAAGGTGTTTTATTATTATTTTAAAAATTTTTATTTTTACTTTATTTTACTTTACAATACTGTATTGGTTTTGCCATACATTGACATGAATCAACCACGGGTATACATGAGTTCCCAAACATGAACCCCCCTCCCACCTCCCACCCCATATCATCTCTCTGGATCATCCCCGTGCACCAGCCCCAAGCATCCTGTATCCTGCATCAAACACAGACTGGCGATTCGTTTCTTACATGATAGTATATATGTTTCAATGCCATTCTCCCAAATCATTCCACCCTCTCCCTCTCTGTCAGAGTCCAAAAGTCCACTCTACACATCTGTGTCTCTTTTGCTTTCTCGCATACAGGGTCATCATTACCATCTTTCTAAATTCCATATATATGTGCTATTATACTGTATTGGTGTTTTTCTTTCTGGCTTACTTCACTCTGTATAAACGGCTCCAGTTTCATCCATCTCATTAGAACTGATTCAAATGCATTCTTTTTAATGGCTGAGTAATACTCCATTGTGTATATGTACCACAGCTTTCTTATCCATTCATCTGCTGATGGACATCTAGGTTGTTTCCATGTCCTGGCTATTATAAACAGTGCTGCGATGAACATTGGGGTACATGTGTCTCTTTCAGTTCTGGTTTCCTTGGTGTGTATGCCCAGCAGTAGGATTGCTGGGTCATAATGCAGTTCTATGTGCAATTTTTTAAGGAATCTCCACACTGTTCTCCATAGTGGCTGTACTAGTTTGCATTCCCACCAACAGTGCAAGAGGGGTCCCTTTTCTTCACACCCTCTCCAGCATTTATTGCTTGCAGACTTTTGGATCACAGCCATTCTGACTGGTGTGAAGTGGCACCTCATTGTGGTCTTGATTTGCATTTCTCTAATAATGAGTGATGTTGAGCATCTTTTCATGTGTTTGTTAGCCATCTGTATGTCTTCTTTGGAGAAATGTCTATTTAGTTCTTTGGCCCATTTTTTGATTGGGTCGTTTATTTTTCTGGAATTGAGCTGCATAAGTTGCTTGTATATTTTTGAGATTAGTTGTTTGTCAGTTTCTTCATTTGCTATTATTTTCTCCCATTCAGAAGGCTGTCTTTTCACCTTGCTTATATTTTCCTTTGTTGTGCAGAAGCTTTTAATTTTAATTAGATCCCATTTGTTTATTTTTGCTTCTATTTCCAGTATTCTGGGAGGTGGATCATAGAGGATCCTGCTGTGATTTATGGTGGAGAGTGTTTTGCCTATGTTTTCCTCTAGGAGTTTTATAGTTTCTGGTCTTACATTTAGATCTTTAATCCATTTTGAGTTTATTTTTGTGTATGGTGTTAGAAAGTGTTCTAGTTTCATTCTTTTACAAGTGGTTGACCAGTTTTCCCAGCATCACTTGTTAAAGAGATTGTCTTTACTCCATTGTATATTCTTGCCTCCTTTGTCAAAGATAAGGTGTCCATATGTGTGTGGATTTATCTCTGGGCTTTCTATTTTGTTCCACTGATCTATATTTCTGTCTTTGTGCCAGTACCATACTGTCTTGATGACTGTGGCTTTGTAGTAGAGCCTGAAAGCTGAGTCAAGTCCTCTATATTAATATGTCTTTCTCATCCTTCTCAAAGTTTAGACACTTTTAAGACATCAGTCAAGGGCTAAAATGTGTCTAAACTTTGAGAACAAAGGGGAAGACATATTAATATACATGAACTTACTGCAATGCAGGAGATGTGGGTTCGATCACTAGATTGGGAATATCCCTTGGAGGAGGAAATAGCCACCCTCTCCAGTATTCTCTCTTGGAAAATTCCATGGACTGAGGAGGTTGGTGGGCTATAATCCATGGGGTCGCAAAGAGTTGGACACGACTGAGTGACTGAGCACACTCAGGCACCAGTCATTCTGCATGTACCTCACTATTAAATGATATGCACTGATTTTCATGGATTCTGGGTTATTATGGTGATGATGACCTGGAGTTAGAGAGACTTGATATGCTGGGCAAAGATGACATTTGTGTTTTAGATCAGCCTAAGCTCTGGAGCTGCTGCTGCTAAGTCACTTCAGTCGTGTCCGACTCTGTGCGACCCCATAAATGGCAGCCCACCAGGCTCCGCTGTCCCAGGGATTCTCCAGGTTACACTGGGAGATGCCAATAGCCTTGCTCTTAAGACATTGGTAATCATCCTGCATCAGTAAAGTTGCTTAAGGTTTTATGATTCAGGTTTTTCTTTGTCTGTGCTATATTACACCACACCACAAAGATCACAGCCTATAAAAAGATGACAGTCAGATATCAGTTGTATACATATTGAACCTGTTCCAGTGTGTATGTGTGTGTGTGTAAAATGGATGTTTCACTTCGTTCTCTATGCTTTTGGTATTGTCTAGGTCTGTTTGAGTAATTTTATAATTAGAGAAATGGACAATTTTCATTTTGGAGGAAAAGCAGTTATTTACAGTATTGATTCTTCAGAAATCAATATAGGATAAGACAAGAGGACGTTATATCTAATGTACACATGATTTTTTGTTTTAAAGCACTTTTCTTTTTTTTTTTTGTTTGTTTTAAAGTACTTTTCTATGGTTTTATTTTTTGGATGCTTATGGGGTAGGCATGGAAGAAATCAATATCACATTTTATGAATGGAGAGACTGAGGCAGAGAGAGTCAGTATCTTATCAACCCGCCCGCCAATGCATAAGACTTAAGAGACGTGGGTTCAATCCCTGAGTCTGGAAGAAGGAAATGGCAACCCAGTTCAGTATTCTTGCTTGGAGAATCCCACGGACATAACAGCTTGGAGAGCTATAGTCCATAGGGTTGCAAGGAGTCAGACAAGGCTAATGTGACTCCACACACACACACAGGAAGAAAAGAGCTGCCAGGTTAAGGGCAGTTCTGGGAAGGGGTCTGATGGTGGGGATGGTGCAGGTGGGAGCTGTGATGAGAAGAGAGACTTGGAAAAGGGAATCAATAAGGCATGCTTCTGACAGCGTTGCCGGAGACTAGCCCTGGCTGACTTTTCGGCTGAGCTACATTTGAGTCTCAATCCTGTAATTTTTACAGGATTTTCACCAATGTAAAAATTTTACAGGAGTTTTACTAATGTAAAATTTTTAGTAAAATTAGTAAAAATTTTTACTAATGTAATTAACGCTAATTACTAATGTAATTCCTAATATAATTTACTAAAGTAATTTTACTAATTACTAATGTAATTAGTAATGTTTACTAATTATGCAGCCTCTGGAAATTCACAGTAAGCTTCAGTTTCTTCACCTGTAAAATGGAAAAATGCTTCACGTGGTGTCCAGAAGATCAAGTGGAATAATGAACAATCAAATGCTCTCTACATGAAAGGATCATGCCTTTGGATGATTTTATTTATTTATTTTTAAAACTTATTTATTTATTTGGCTGCACTGGGCGTTAGCTTGCTGCACGGTAACTTTGATCTGTGGCATGTGGGATCTGGTTCCCTGACTAGGGATCGAACGCTGACCTTCTGCTTTGGGAGCTCGGACTCTTAGCCGTTAGACCACCAGGGAAGTCCCTACAGGATTTTAATATGCAGCCAGTCACATGACCTCTCTTTTCATCGTTACTTGAGTTTTTGTTTTATATTTTGTGGTTTATTTCGTTTAATACCCTCTGGGTTCTCCCATTTCTCACATGGGAAGAGTTGGTCAGGCTCAGCTGTGATCCAGAGAACTGTGTTTTGTGGTTTGAGCTGTTTCTTTTATATTGAGTGACCTTCCTTACAATTCTGTCACTTTCACCAAAAAAAAAAAAAAAAAAGGAAAGGAATGAAAATGCAAAGCAGTCCTCTCCACCTGAATGCTGGCGCTTCTCCAGGATTCCTGTCTCCTTTGGTGGAAATGAGCTTTCTGAGCGTTGGACCCAGATTTCCCCGGGGACTCCCAGGGCTGCTTGAACTGAATGATGCTTATGACCCTGAAGACGTTAAGCAGCACTTGGTGGGGACTGGCTCGGAGCCAGGCTTGGGCGGTGGAGGGTGTTTATCCTCAGTCCTTTCTACCTCCTTCTCTGTACCCTCCCTGAACTCCGAGAGTATTCTTGTCATTGTAACTGTCACCCGCCACTGAATGCCATCACCCTCTGGGAACCCAGGATCCTGGGGTTCAAGAAACCCCCAGAAATACCGGAGCTGAGTTTTAGGGGGATGTTTCTCAAAGTGAATTCTGTAGCACATGGTTCTGTGATATGCCCCCTGGTAGAGTGGTCCTGTTGTATTAGTTGCTCAGTCATGTCTGACTCTTTGAGTCTCCATGGAATTCTCCAGGCAAGCACCCTGGAGTGGGTAGCCATTCCCTTCTCCAGGGGATCTTCCCAACCCACAGATTGAACCTAGGTCTCTGGCATTGCAGGTGGATTCTTTACAGTCTGAGGAACCAGGGAAGGTCCTAGAGTCAAATTTTGTACTCTCTGCTTATGATGGTCTCTTTTGGAAACTCTTAATACATAGTTTGTTAAGTGTTCTGAGAATTCCTGCTTTTTATCCGGAGGCCTTTCTTTTTGAAAGATTCAGTTCAGTTCAGTTCAGTCACTCCTGTGTCCTGCTCTTTGCAGCTCCATGGAGTGCAGCATGCCAGGCTTCCCTGTCCATCACTGACTCCAGGAACCTGCTCAAACTCATGTCCATCTAGTCGGTAATGCCATCCAACCATCTTATCCTCTGTCATCCCCTTCTCCTTCCACCCTCAATCTTTCCCAGCATCAGGGTATTTTCAAATGAGTCAGTTCTTCCCATCAGGTGGCCAAAATATTGGAGCATCTGCTTTAGCATCAGTCTTTCCAATGAATATCCAGGACTGATTTCCTTTAGGATTGACTGGTTTGATTTCTTTGCAGTCTAAGGGATTCTCAAGAGTCTTCTCCAACACCACAGTTCAAAAGCACCAATTCTTCAGTGCTCAGCTTTCCTTATGATTCAAGTCTCACATCCATACGTGACAACAGGAAAAACCACAGCTTTGACTAGACTAGACAGACCTTTGTTGGCAAATTAATGTCTCTGCTTTTTAGTATGCTGTCTAGGTTAGTCATAGCTTTTCTTCTAAGGAGCAAGCATCTTTTAATTTCATGGCTGCAGTCACCATCTGCAGTGATTTTGGAGCCCAAGAAAATAGTCTGTCACTGTTTCCATTGTTTCCCCATCTATTTGCCATGAAGTGATGGGATCAGATGCCATGATCATTTTTTGAATGTTGAGTTTTAAGCCAGATTTTTCACTCTTTTCTTTCACTTTTAACAAGAGGCTCCTCAGTTTCTCTTCACTTTCTACCATAAGGGTGGTGTCATCTGTAGATCTGAGCTTATTGATATTTCTCCGGGCAATCTTGATTCCAGTTTGTGCTTCATCCAGCCCAGTATTTCCCATGATGTACTCTGCATAGAAGTTAAATAAGCAGGATGACAATATATAGCCTTGACATATTCTTTCCCAATTTGGAACAAGTCCATTGTTCCATGTCTGATTCCAACTGTTGATTCTTGACCTGCATACAGATTTCTCAGGAGGCAGGTCAGGTGGTCTGGTATTCCCATCTCTTGAAGAATTTTCCAGTTTGTTGTGATCCATACAAAGACTTTGGCATAGTCAATGAAGCAGAAGTAGACGTTTTTCTGGAACTCTCTTGCTGTTTAGATGATACAGTAGATGTTGGCAATTTGATCTCTGGTTCCTCTGACTTTTTGAAATCCCGCTTGAACATCTGGAAGTTCACAGTTCATGTATTGCTGAAGCCTGGCTTGGAGAATTTTAAGCATCACTTTACTAGCATGTGAGATGAGTGCAATTGTCAGTAGTTTGAGCATTCTTTGGCATTGCCTTTCTTTGGGATTGGAATGAAAACTGACCTTTTCCAGTCCTGTGGCCACTGCTGAGTTTTCCAAATTTGCTGGCATATTGAGTGCAGCACTGTCACAGCATCATCTTTTAGGACATGAAATAGCTCAACTGGAATTCCATCACTTCCACTAACTTTGTTATTAGTGACTGAGGCCCATTTGACTTTGCACTCCAGGATGTCCAGCTCTAGGTGAGTGATCACACCATCATGGTTATCTGGATCATTAAGATCTTTTTATATAGTTCTTCCATGTATTTTTGCCACCTCTTCTCAATATCTTCTGCTTCTGTTGGGTTCATACCATTTCTGTCCTTTATCAAGCCCATCTTTGCATGAAATGTTCCCTTGGTATCTCTAATTTTCTTGAAGAGATCTCTAATCTTTCCCATTCTGTTGTTTTCCTGTATTTCTTTGCATTGATCACTTAGGAAGGCTTTCTTTACTCTCCTTGCTATTCTTGGAAATCTGCCTTCAGATAGGTATAGCTTTCCTTTTCTCCTTTGCCTTTCACTTCTCTTCTTTTCTCAGCTATTTGTAAGACCTCCTCAGACAATCATTTTGCCTTTCTGCATTTCTTTTTCGTGGGGATGGTCTTGATCCCTGCCTCCCAGGCACTCTGTCTATCAGATCTAATCCCTTAAATCTATTTGTCACCTCCACTGTATAATCTTAAGGGATTTGATTTAGGTCATATCTGAATGGTCTAGTGGTTTTCTCTACTTCAATTTAAGTCTGAATTTTGCAATAAGGAGTTCATGATCTGAGCCACAGTCAGCTCCCAGTCTTGTTTTTGCTGACTGTGTAGAGCTTCTCCATCTTTGGCTGCAAAGAATATAATCAATCTGACTTTGGTATTGACCATCTGGTGATGGCCATGTGTAGAGTCTTCTCTTGTGTTGCTGGAAGAGGGCATTTGCTATAACCAGTGCATTCAAAATATTATGATTGCTTGTTGTACCCCACGTCCAAGGTAAGGAGCAGTGGCTGGGCTTTGCTGGAGCAGCTGTGAAGAGATACCCCATGTCCAAGGTAAGAGAAACCCAAGTAAGACAGTAGGCACTGAAAGAGGGCATCAGAGGGCAGAGAGACTGAAACCACAATCACAGACAGCTAACCAATCTGATCACACAGATCACAGGCTTGTCTAACTCAGTGAAATTAGATCATGCCATGTGGGGCCACCCAAGATGGACAGGTCATGGTGGAGAGGTCTGACAGTCCACTGGAGAAGGGAATGGCAAACCACTTCAGTATTTTTGCCTTGACAACCCCATGAACAGTATGACAAGGCAACAAGATAGGACACTGAAAGATGAACTCCAGGTTGGTAGGTGCCCAATATGCTACTGGAGATCAGTGGGAAATAACTTCAGAAAGAATGAAGGGATGGAGCCAAAGCAAAAACAACACCCAGTTGTGGATTGGACTGGTGACAGAAGAAAGGTTTGATGCTGTAGAGAGCAATATTGCATAGGAACCTGGAATGTTAGGTCCATGAATCAAGCAAATTGGAAGTGGTCAAACAGGGAATGACAAGAGTGAACATTGACATTCTAGGAATCAGTGAACTAAAATGGACTGGAATGGGTGAATTTAACTCAGATGACCATTTTATCTACTACTGCAGGCAGGAATCCCTTAGAAGAAATGGAGTAGCCATCATAGTCAACAAAAGAGTCTGAAATGCAGTATTTGGATGCAATCTCAGAAATGACAGAATGATCTCTGTTCATTTCCAAGGCAAACCATTCAATATCACAGTAATCCAAGTCTATGCTCCGACCAGTAATGCTGAAGAAGCTGAAGTTGAACAGTTATATGAAGACCTACAAGACCTTCTAGAACTAACACCCAAAAAAGATGTCCTTTTCATTATAGGGGACTGGAATGCAAAAGTAGGAAATCAAGAAACACCTGGAGTAACAGGGAAATTTGTCCTTGGTGTACAGAATGAAGCAGGGCAAAGGCTAATAAAGTTTTGCCAAGAAAATGCACTGGTCATAGCAAACACCCTCTTCCAACAACACAAGAGAAGACTCTACACATGGATATCACCAGATGGTTGAAACTGAAATCAGATTGATTATATTCTTTGCAGCCAAAGATGGAGAAGCTCTATACAATCAGCAAAAACAAGACTGGGAGCTGACTGTGGCTCAGATCATGAACTCCTTATTGCCGAATTCAGACTGAAATTGAAGAAAGTGGAGAAACCACTAGACTATTACAGCATGACCTAAATCAAATCCCTTATGACTATACAGTGGAAGTGATAGATTTAACGGACTAGATCTGATAGACAAAATGCCTGATGAACTACGGATGGTGGTTCATGACATTGTACAGGAGACTGGAATCAAGACCATCCCCAAGAAAAGAAATGCAAAAAAGTAAAATGGCTGAGGAGGCCTTTCAAATAGCTGTGAAAAGAAGGGAAGTTAAAGGCAAATAAAAAAGGAAAGATATACCCATTTGAATGCAGAGTTCCAAAGAATAGCAAGGAGAGATAAGAAAGCATTCCTAAGTGATCAATGCAAAGAAATACAGGAAAACAATAGAATGGGAAAGACTAGAGATCTCTTCAAGAAAATTAGAGATACTAAGGGAACATTTCATGCAAAGATGGGCTCAATAAAGGGCAGAAATGGTAGGGACCCAATAGAAGCAGAAGATATTGAGAAGAGGTGGCAAGAATACACAGAAGAACTGTACAAAAAATATCTTCACGTGTTAAACAGATTGTCTTTAATCCATTGTATATTCTTGCCTCCTTTGTCAAAGATAAGGTGTCCATAGGTGTTTGGATTTATCTCTGGGCTTTCTGTTTTGTTCCATTGATCTATATTTCTGTCTTTGTGCCAGTACCATACTGTCTTGATGATTGTGGCTTTGTAGTAGAGCCTGAAGTCAGGCAGGTTGATTCCTCCAGTTCCATTCTTCTTTCTCAAGATTGCTTTGGCTATTTGAGGTTTTTTGTATTTCCATATAAATTGTGAAATTATTTGTTCTAGCTCTGTGAAAAATACTGCTGGTAGCTTGATAGGGATTGCATTGAATCTGTAGATTGCTTTGGGTGGTATACTCATTTTCACTACATTGATTCTTCTGATCCATGAACATGGTATATTTCTCCATCTACTAGTGTCCTCTTTGATTTCTTTCACCAGTGTTTTATAGTTTTCTATATATAGGTCTTTAGTTTCTTTAGGTAGATATATTCCTAAGTATTTTATTCTTTTCATTGCAATGGTGAATGGAATTGTTTCCTTAATTTCTTTTTCTACTTTCTCATTATTAGTGTATAGGAATGCAAGGGATTTCTGTGTGTTGATTTTATATCCTGCAACTTTACTATATTCATTGATTAGCTCTAGTAATTTTCTGATGGAGTCTTGTAAAAGAATGAAACTAGAACACTTTCTAACACCATACACAAAAATAAACTCAAAATGGACTAAAGATCTAAACATAAGACCAGAAACTATAAAACTCCTAGAGGAGAACATAGGCAAAACACTCTCTGACATAAATCACAGCAGGATCCTCTATGACCCACCTCCCAGAATACTGGAAATAAAAGCAAAAATAAACAAATGGGATCTAATTAAAATTAAAAGCTTCTGCACAATGAAGGAAAATATAAGCAAGGTGAAATGACAGCCTTTGGAATGGGAGAGAAACTGAACTGAACTGAATAGCAAAAGAAGTAACTGACAAACAACTAATCTCAAAATATACAAGCAACTCCTGCAGTTCAATTCTAGAAAAATAAACGACCCAATCAAAAAAAATGGGCCAAATAACTAAATAGACATTTCTCCAAAGAAATGGCTAACAAACACATGAAAAGATGCTCAACATCACCCATTATCAGAGAAATGCAAATCAAAACCACAATGAGGTACCATTTCACACCAGTCAGAATGGCTGCTATCCAAAAGTTGACAAGCAATAAATGCTGGAGAGGGTGTGAAGAAAAGGGACCCCTCTTACACTGTTGATGGAAATGCAAACTAGTACAGCCACTATGGAGAACAATGTGGAGATTCCTTTAAAAACTCCAAATAGAACTGCCTTATGACCTAGCAATCCCACTGCTGGGCATACACACCAAGGAAACCAGAATTGAAAGAGACACATGTACCCCAATGTTCATCGCAGCACTGTTTATAATAGCCAGGACATGGAAGCAACATAGATGTTCATCAGCAGACCAATGGATAAGAAAGCTGTGGTACATATACACAATGGAGTATTACTCAGCCATTAAAAAGAATACATTTGAATCAGTTCTAATGAGGTGGATGAAACTGGAGCCAATTATACAGAGTGAAGTAAGCCAGAAAGAAAAACACCAATACTGTATGCTAACACATATATATGGAATTTAGAAAGATGGTAATGATAACCCTGTATGCAAGACAGCAAAAGAGACACAGATATATAGAACAGTCTTTTGGGCTCTGTGGGAGAGGAAGGGGGTGGAATGATTTGGGAGAATGGCATTGAAACATGTATAATATTATATAAGAAATGAATCGCCAGTCTAGGTTTGATGCAGGATACAGGATGCTTGGGGCTGGTGCACTGAGATGACCCAGAGGGATGGTATGGGGAGGGTGCTTGGAGGGGGGTTCAGGATTGGGAACACGTGTACACCCATGGTGGATTCATGTTGATGTATGGCAAAACCAATTCAGTATTGTAAAGTAAAATAAAGTAAAAAAAAAAAAATCTTCATGACCCAGATAATCATGATCATATGATCACTCACCTAGAGCCAGACATCCTCGAATGTGAAGGCAAGTGGGCCTTAGAAAGCATCACTACGAACAAACCTAGTGGAGGTGATGGACTTCCAGTTGAGCTATTTCAAATCCTGAAAGATGATGCTGTGACAGTGCTGCACTCTATATGCCAGCAAATTTGGAAAACTCAGCAGTGGCCACAGGACTGGAAAAGGTCAGTTTTCATTCCAATTCCAAAGAAAGGCAATGCCAAAGAATGCTCAAACTACCACACAATTGCACTCATCTCACATGCTAGTAAAGTGATGCTTAAAATTCTCCAAGCCAGGCTTCAGTAATACATGAACCGTGAACTTCCTGATGTTCAAGGTGGATTTCAAAAAGGCAGAGGAACCAGAGATCAAATTGCCAACATCCGCTGGATCATGGAAAAAGCAAGAGAATTCCAGAAAAACATCTATTTCTGTTTTATTGACTATGCCAAAGCCTTTGACTGTGTGGATCACAAAAAACTGTGGAAAATTCTGAAAGAGATGGGAATTCCAGACTACCTGACCTGCCTCTTGAGAAATCTGTATGCAGGTCAGGAAGCAACAGTTAGAACTGGACATGGAACAACAGACTGGTTCCAAATAGGAAAAGGAGTACGTCAAGGCTGTATATTGTCACCCTGCTTATTTAACTTATATGCAGAGTACATCATGAGAAACACTGGGCTGGAAGAAGCACAAACTGGAACCAAGATTGTCAGGAGAAATATCAATAAGCTCAGATCTGCAGATGACACCACCCTTATGGCAGAAAGTGAAGAAGAACTAAGGAGCCTCTTGATGAAAGTGAAAAAGGAGAGTGAAAAAATTGGCTTAAAGCTTAACATGCAGAAAACTAAGATCATGGCAACTAGTCCCATCACTTCATGACAAATAGATGGGGAAACAGTGGAAACAGTGGCTGACTTTATTTTTCTGGCCTCCAAATCACTGCAGATGGTGAATGCAGCCATGAAATGAAAAGACGCTTACTCCTTGGAAGAAAAGTTATGACCAACCTAGATAGCATATTGGAAAGCATAGACATTACTTTGCCAACAAAGGTCCATCTAGTCAAGGCCATGGTTTTTCCAGTGGTCATGTATGGATGTGGGAGTTGGACTATAAACAAAGCTGAGCTCCGAATAATTGATGCTTTTGAACTATGGTGTTGGAGAAGACTGTTGAGAGTCCGTTGGATTGCTAGGAGATCCAACCAGTCCATCCTAAAGGAGATCAGTCTTGGGTGTTCATTGGAAGGAATAATGTTGAAGCTGAAACTCCAATACTTTGGCCACCTAATGCAAAGAGCTGACTCATTTGAAAAGCCCCTGATGCTGGGAAAGATTGAGGGCAGGAGAAGAAGGGGACGAAAGAAGATGAGATGGTTGGATGGCATCACCAACTCAATGGACATAGGTTTGGGTGGACTCCAGGAGTTGGTGATGGACAGGGAGGCCTGGCGTGCTGCGGTTCATGGGGTCACAGAGTCGGACGCGACTGAGCGACTGTATTGAATTTGTTGTAGGAATTGAATAGTTGTAGGAAGGCGAGTCTGATTCCAGTTGGACCATCACACCTGGAAGCTCAGGGGTGATAATTTAAGTACCTGTTTTGCCACCGTATGCCATGTATCCCATTTTCAAATGGTAATGGCATTCTTCTTGCTTTCAAACTGTAAGCTCAGAAAGAAAATCTCAAGTTCCCATCTCTAACCATTTGTTTGATTCTAAATTCCATATCAGCAAGAATTAAATGCAAGAGATAGAAATCAGCTTAAATATTTTAAGCAGAAATGCATTTGGTGCAAGGATTTCAGTGCTAACAAAATCATTGGAAGGAATTACTGCCAAATCAGCATAGAATAGATTAACGAGGGGTGCTTCTATTTTTGAGGCTGTCAAGGAAGCTTTTCTAGATTAAAAGACTCTTACTATCATATCTAATGCTTATTGGAAGATAGAGAGTTGGACAATAGACTCTGAAATGCTACTGCGGAAAATCTTTGAATTTCCATAGCCTTCCTTACCAGCAAAAGCAGCTCGAGAAAAGGAAGATAAGATTGGTTCAGCTTGTTTACTCCTTTCAAATCTCACTCAAAAGCATCTAATTGGTGGAATCTCATTTGTTTCCAGACTTTAGCTTCAAGGGAGTCTGTGAAATGTGGATTTTGGCTTTCTAATCTCCCACTCCAGTACTCTTGCCTGGAGAATCCCATGGGCGGAGGAGCCTGGTGGGCTGCAGTCCATGGGGTCACTAAGAGTTGGACCTGACTGAGTGACTCCACTTTCACTTTTCACTTTCACCCATTGGGGAAGGAACCAGCAACCCACTCCAGGGTTCTTGCCCGGAGAATCCCAGGGATGGGGGAGCCTGGTGGGCTACCATCTATGGGGTTGCATAGAGTCGGACACGACTGAAGTGACTTAGCAGCAGCAGTCTCCCCTAGAAGGATGTAGGGAAGGAGTTTGAATGAGCCAGTCCAGAATATCCCATACATACTTTTCTCTCTGTTTAGGATTGCCCCTTCATCCCGTGGACTTCCCAGGTGGCACAGTGGTAAAGAATCTATCTGCCAGTGCCAGAAATGCAGGAGACTCTGGTTTGATCCCTGCATCAGGAAGATCCCCTGGAGGAGGAAATGGTCACTTGCGCCAGCATTTTTGCCTGGGAAATCCCATGGACAGAAGAACCTGGTGGGCTACAGTCCATGGGGTTGCAGAGAGTCAGACATGACCAAGCAACTGAGCACACACAGTTCATCCTTTAAGATGGATGCTAAGTATTTACCTCTTTCTTCAAGTTCATCTGTTAATCTCCTGTTGTGTAGCTCGTATATCCATTGCAATGTTTTTCTAAATGATTTTATAATTATTTATGATTCTCTTTTTCCCTCTAGACAGAAAAAAAAAAAAACCAAACCAAAACAAAAACAAAACTCAGGAGTGAGAGTCACTCAGTAAGTTATTGACTGAGGGTTAGGAACTGGCTTATTCATTCTTTATTATTCTTACTTTTTTGGCTGCACCTTGCAGCTTCTGAGATCTTATTTCCCTAACCAGGGATCAAACTCTTTCCCTCAGCAGTGAAAGTTCTAGACTGCCAGGGAGTTCTCTGACTTATCCATTCTTAACACTAATGTCTAGTTCAATGGCTGGCATATTATGCTGGGTGCATGCTTACTGACTGAATTAACATGTTCTAATTAACGCATGTAAGAATTAAAGATTTTAAAATTTAAAACAAACAAAAAAAATTTTATACATACAAAAAAAAAAAAAAAAGAATAATGACCATTCCACACTTTCAGGTCACATGGCATAGGAAGATAGACCTGTGGGGGGAATGACCTTGATCAGAGGCTAATATCTCTCTCACCTTATATTCATATTCTTTCTATGTGAGCCATTGGTGAAGATTGAGAACCCCCCACACATCTGGCTCTTCTGGAACCAGGAAAAGAGACAAATGATGCTTTGACTTAATCCTGCAAGATTTAAAGAAAGTAATTCATCATGATGGTTTGTGTCTGTGACTGTAATCTTGGATCCAGTGGGACCAATGTGGGCCCTGCATCCAGGTTTTCAGAAGGGATATAATAAGTCACTTTCCACCTGAATACTTCTGGTCTGTGAGCTGGAAAAGAGCACGCTCCCTGGAGGGTGATACATGCAGACACCAAGCAAATGGCTTCCCTTGCAGTGGCTGGAATGGATGATTTGCCTCTTGTAGGCAAACACTCCTGTCCCCGGAGGAGCCCTTCCCACTCCCTGGTTCCTCATTAGATGTAGCCCATTAGTAGCGCTGACCCAAATTCTGCCTCCTGGAGTTTGGCAATGGGGTTTGAGCTTGTTTCTGGCTCAGCCCAGCTCGTTGGGATTTTGCTGGTCCTGCATGTGATGGGGAAGCCTGTGTTTATGTGTGCACTTTGCAAGTCCAGCATCCTCTATGTATTCTACTTCTGCCTGCCACAGAATCTTAGCACTGAGTCTCTGGAGAACCTGGGAGGGGAGGAGGGTTGGGTGGGGTGCTAGAGAATAGACTCCTGCTCAGCTGCTCTTCTGATGTCATCCATCGGTGGTCACATCATTGCTCAGCCAGGACAGCACAGCTGCCTAACCTGCCTGCAGTTGATCTGACATATAAGAGCAGTTATTTGTCACTGAGGCTTTTTGGATTGCTTTTTTTGCAGCATCATTGTGGTAACAGATAACTGCTGCTCCAACAATCCTTCTATTAATAATGCTCATTTACTGGGACTTCCCTGGTGGCCCAGAAGTTAAGACTTCGCCTTCCAATGCATGGGGTACTGGTTCGATCCCTAGTTGGGAAGCTAAGATCTCACATGCCCCATGGCCAAAAAAACAGAACATGAAACAGAAGCAATATTGTAACAGATTCAATAAAGACTTTAAAAATGGTTCCCATAAAAAAATCTTAAAAAAAGAAATTAACACCACATTGTAAATCAACTATACTTCAATAAGAAAAAATAATATTTACTGAGCAAATTTTTATTGAGCACTTCATGCTGGGTACTTCCCAGGTCCTCCGGTCAGTGATGGGGGTCCTGGGTTATGAAAAGCTGTGGTCATGTACTTAGATGTTACTATTTCCCACTCTAAAGGATGTGTTAGGATTCAGGTTTATTTATAATCATGCTTTTGTTTTTGTGTGTTAAGGTGTAGAGAAGAGGGGATTTGGTGCAAATCTGTCCCCGAAAGAATGCTCAGTTCTGGGGATCAAGTCTAGTTGAAATCCCTGGACCCAGAATATCTAGGCTCTGAATCAGGCTATTGCCCTCCATACAGTCCCTATCCCAGCTCAGGAAGTGTGGATTGGGTGAGCTATGTTTGTTTCTAACAGCAACTGAAACCATGTGAGCAAATATATGAAGAAATATGGTTAAATTCCAAATATGCAGTACAGAGATGTTCTGTAGGAGTTTAGGAAAAGGAATGATTAATAGGCAATAATTCTTAGGAAAAGTCTTCATGAAAAAGATATGGTTTAACTTCATTGGTAATCTTGACGATCTTGATTAAATTTACATTTTATAGTGATTTATAGATTACATTGGATGGTCACAGACTCAATGACTCGTCACAGACTTGAGTTTGAGCAAACTCTGGACAGGGAAGCCTGGTGTGCTGCAGTCCATGGGGTTGCAGAGAGTCGGGCATGACTTAGCAACTGAACAACAATAGCTTACTTTATTTTAAGGCTGTTAATACTGCTACTGCTTCTGTAATTTCTTGGATTTCTACCATGTACTAGGCATCATAAACAATTTGTATACAAATTTTTCTAATTTGATACTCACAAAAACTCTTGCAACCATGGGCAAGCAATCTTTGTATTTCCAATTATGGATGATGACACTAAAGCTGAGAAAGGTTAAGTGACTTACCCAAGGTCATACAGCGAACAAGAGAAGAATCAAGATCCAGTCTAAGCATGCCTGTTTCCATACCATGGCACTGGGCTGCTTCTGGAAGTATTTCCTTGGTCCTTGATATGATCCTGTGAGAAAGACAATTGATAAATAATTTTTCATCCTCATTTTATAAGTCAAAAAGCCAGGTTTTAGGAAAGCTACATGTTCTCCCCAAGGCCAATTAACTAGTTGGTAGCATGGACAGTTCAATCTGATTTTCTGAATATACTTCATTTTGGTTCAGTTTTTAAGATTGAAGGGGCCAGAATACGAGCTCAGTAATTCCTTTCAGCCCCTTTGGGTGATACAGGGGGAGGAGGAGAGACTCCTGAAGGGGAGCCCCAAGGCCATTGTTTGGTTGTGATTTCATCGCTTGAATCTGAGTGTGGAGATGGCTGGCCCAATATTTTCAATCATCTGTACCAAAACAAAGCTGAGCAGCCCTTTCTTGCTGCCGTGGGTGAGTGAAGGAAATGGCAGGAAGAACAGTTTTGTGCTCTCGGGCTTCGACTTTGGAGAAGCATTGGGGCTCCGCCCTGCTGCTGTGGGGCGTTCAGAAGCTCAAGGCTCGGCTCTGGGCTCCTTTCCAACACTCCTCGCATGGCCTGCTCCCTCCAGTCTATTCCTCCGTCTCGTGAAATCGGCACATTCCAATGTCTTGATCTCTTCCGCTGCCTGAGACGTGAACCAGGACACGCACCTCCACAGATGGTGCAATTGAATCTGGATGGACCTTTAACACGTGGCTAGACAGCTGAGATTGGGATTCTCTTAAAGGACAGAACCTGAGTTTCCCTTTCTTGTCTAAAAAGATATTTTTTCTTGGATTCTAAAAGTAAAAGGAATTTTCTAGGTTATGCACTCCAAGACCCTTCTAGTGGTTACTTCTTTCATTCATGTTGTTTTTAATTTACTTATTCAGCAAATATGTTACACACATACATAATATTTATAATAAGTAAGTATAGATAGATAGAGAAAGAGTCACTGTCACCTGGCAGGTACAATGCCGGGCACAGGGCTGCCATGATGGACAAAATAGGTGAGGCTTAATTTATACCTATGTAGCCTCAGTGGTAAAGAATCTGCCTGGGATGCGGGAGATGCAGGGAACACAGGTTCAGCCCTTGGGTTGGGAAGATCCCCTGGGGAAGGAAATGACAACCCACTCCAGTATTCTTGCATAGAAGATTCCATGGAGAGAGGGGCCTGGCGGGCTACAGTCCATGGGGTTGCAAAGAGTCCAAACACAACTGAGCACAAACACATGTGGTCAATGTAGTGAGAGAAATACGTGTTAAATGAATGAGCAAATAATTTCTCATTTTAGCATAATAAATTTATAGAAAAAAAAATATAAACACCTAACAGGGCTGTGAGACTGAAGCCAACAGACCTCTCCTGAGCAGGCGAGTGTTCTCCAAGCCGAGAAGAGAAGGCCGGGTAGGAGGCTGGAGGACAAGAGAGCTGGGGGAGGAAGGAGACAGCTCAGCTGAAGGGATCCAGATGTGTGAAGGGTATAAGGTGGAGAGAGGTTTAAAGAACCGCATTAAAGAAAAGCGAGACCAGTGTGCCCAGAGTGTGACGAGGAGGGGACAGGTGGAAAGGCGAGCTTGAAGCCCATCAAGGGTCCTGGGTGAGTCATACAGAGCTTAGGGGATGAAGTTGAAAAGACAAGCATGCAGAAGCCCCTAGGCGGTGAGCAGGCATCTGCTGGGGGTAAGTGGTCATTGGAACTGTCTAGGAAGTCCAAGGTCAGAGTATGCTGTTAGTCCTGGGTTTCGAACCCCCACATTGGAGGTAGGGTCAGCTTCACTGATTACTAACCCTGTGACTCTAAGCATGTCCTGTCTGTCTGGTCCTGGACTCCCATACCGCTGTCAGTGCAGAGAAGGGTGCCACCATGCCCATGGCTGGGGAGGAGAGGAGAGCCTCCTGAGAGCGAGTGCAAAGTAAGATGAAAACGTCTTGGGGTCTTGAGAGAGGAGGCGACATCCTGCGGGAACCTCGGGGGGCAAGGGGTTGGCGGGCAATTAGCATCTGGCCTGGGTGTTGTAAGGGGCAAGCAGGAGAGAGTTGGAATGAGGGCGTGGGGAAAGGAGGTGTCCCGGGAGGAGGGCATAGCCTGGGCCTAGCAAAGAAGTAATGCACATGAAGAGGGGCTGGAAGCTCAGACTGGACCCTGGGGGCCTGGACATCCATCTCCTGCCTCTGCCCTAAGTAGCCAGGTTCCTGTCTGGTCCCTCTCTGAGCACTGCAGAAGCAAACATGTTGAATGATATCTGGAGAACAGATCATAAGAACAAACGCTCACCCTCTTCATTAAAGAGCAAAATTCCCCTCAAATAAAAGCTCCCAGTTCCTGCAGCTGCTGTTCTTGGCTCCTGGGGGCTCTGGCTGGTGCTCAGTGAGTGGAGAGAAGTTGCTGCATCTGGGCTGCCTCCCATCTCCTTGCTCGGCCCCACGCAGCCCCCGACCTGGGTGATGCACGTGGACAGCTGGAGGCATGTGCTTTCATCCCATTCTGCTCCATTTCACCCTGAAAAGCATTCCCTCTGCCCCCGAAGTGCTCCGATCCTGCTCAGGCTGTTGAGAGATGCTCAGAGAGGGAGTGGAAGGAGGTGGAAGAGCCCACAGTACGTGGGATTCCCACAGAATTTTCTCCCTGTTTTGAGATCTTGCATTTTTCCCACTTTTCCAGGGATGGCATGGTACAGGTGTTAAGAGTACAGGTCATGGACACCAGATACTGGGTTCAAGTTCTGACTTTGACATGGGATTGCTGTGTAACCTTGCAGGCCGTTCACCCTCTCTGAGCCTGATTTTCTGATTTGTAATATGGGGGACACTGTTTTTATCATCTGGTTGTCATTAAGGTTAAAATATTGAATTTATACAAAGTCTGTAGAACAGAGGCTGAGACGTAGGAAGCACCTTATAATTTTTTGATGATGTATTGTAGAATCTTATAAGGATTTTCTGCACGGGAACCACATGGTTAACTCTGCACATGAGAAAGATTCCTGCTGGAAAGGAGACAGAGAAGATGCTGAGCAGGGCTTGAAATCCAGAGGATGGACTCCGCACCCCTGGCTCTGTGTCCTGGGCAGGGTAGAGGCCACGCTGGCTTTCAGTGGGAAGTCAGGGTTCATTTAGCTAAAAATAAATGGGCTGGACTTGAATTTCTTCATTCCTCAAGTCCATTTGGCAGGACCCTCGAGAGCCAGACCCAAGCACTTCTGGGAGCCCGAGGCCAGCGCTTGATGGAGAAAGAGGCAGAAATGGGCTTGTCTCGGGGCTGGACCACCATCTGTGTGCTGACAGTACTCCTCCCCTCACACTGATGCTCAGCCAGGATCGGGAGTATTAGAGACGACTCATATGGGGCATCATCAGCAAGCCTCATGTCCAGGAAAGGCAGGGATGGGGCTGTTCCCAGTCAGCCCTGAGGACCCCTTTACCTTCCTCACAATGGCTATTTCAAAACTTCCTCAAGGGTCTTCTGGTGTTAAGACCCCATCTCCCACCTGTGCTTTAAGAAATGTCTGCATATGCTTCAAAGGCATCCGTAGGAGGCATGAACAAGTCTTTTCCTGGAGCCTGAGCAGTGAAGTTAAGGAGGGCCTGCCGGATCCCGGGTGACGGACACACCCTTGTGTTTTTCTTTTTTTAATAAATCTATTTCTATTTGTGATGTGTGGTTTCCTCTGAAGAATGAGATCAAGGACTGAGACCCCTTTTGCACTGGTCCAGGAGCAATCTACCAGAGGCCACAACCTCCAGTTCTAAAAATTTGGCTGTGCTGTGCTTAGTCGTTCAGTTGTATCTGACTTTTTTCGACCCCATGGACTGTAGCCTACCAGGCTCCTCTGTCCATGGGGATTCTCTAGGCAAGAATACTGCAGTGGGTTGCCATGCCCTCCAGGGGATCTTCCCAATGCAGGGGTTGAACCCAGGTCTCCCACATTGTAGGTGGATTGTTTACCGTCTGAGCCACCAGGGAAGCCCCCCCAAATTGGCACTTGACCCCAAAACAGTCAATCAGTTCATTATGACCTCCTGGAAACGCCACCTTGTTCGAGGTGACTCACGATATAATGGGCCATTCCAGGGAGAGTCTGCCGTGTTTCTAAACCTACTAGGACTGAGAAGCTATTTCTTTGCCTAGTGCTAACTTAGCCAGGAAGATACTGGACTGAAGCTACCAGGGGCGACTCTGAAGGAAAATTTTGCCTAGGAATAAAGTCAACATGGAGGAAGCAGAGTTGAGAAATGGAGACAGGTGTGGTGTTGGAGAAGACTCTTGAGAGTCCCTTGTACAGCAAGGAGATCCAACCAGTCCATCCTAAAGGAAATCAGTCCTGAATATTCATTGGAAGGACGTATGTTGAAGCTGAAACTCCAGTACTTTGGCCATTTGATGCGAAGAGCTGACTCATTGGAAAAGACCCTGATGATGGGAAAGATTGAAGGCAGGAGGAGAAGGGGACGACAGAGGATGAGATGGTTGGATGGCATCACAGACTCAATGGACATGAGTCTGAGTAAACTCTGGGAGTTGGTGATGGACAGGGAGGCCTGGCGTGCTGCAATCCATGGGGTTGCAAAGAGTTGGACACAACTGAGAGACTGAACTGAACTGAACTGAGTGCAGACTGAGCAAGACCCTTGATGGCTGCCCATGCATTTGCCCTTAGGGCTGCCATGCTGTATTAACCATATCTGCAACTCTCCGTGGGTCAGGCTCTATTTGGCTGTCACTCCAGCCTTCTGATGCTTGCACCCTCCTGGCACCTGAGGGTCACTCACAGCACCTGGACTCTGTTGTTCTAAATTCCACATCCCCATTGCTGTCACTGAGCCCAGTTCTGTAATGACATCTCCCATCCAGCGCTGCCCCACCACGCTTCTCAGTGATGCTGGTGTCCACTCACTAGCACATTTCTTGGGGAAATAGCTGATCCTCTGGCTCTTCCCATGGAAGGGAATTCTCCAGGGGGATTTACAGCTTTCCATAGTCTATCCGCTTGAGCATGTCTGCTTTTTTTAGCTGTTTAATCCCTTCTTCTACTGTCTCCCAAAGAAATCTAGTGCATCTGTCTCATGCATTGGAGACATCTTTTCCTTTCACGTTTCCAGGAGTCATCAGCAGCATCTTTTAGGGCCTGGCCTCATGTCACTTCTATGTCACAAGAGAGCTTCAGAATCAATACACTCACTTGTATCCAGCTTTAGGTTCTGACTCCTTGGAGAATAAGGAAGGCTGAGCACAGAAGAATTGATGCTTTTGAACTGTGGTATTGGAGAAGGTGCTTGAGAATCTCTTGGACTGCAAGGAGATCAAATCAGTCAATCCTAAAGGAAATCAATCCCAAATATTCATAGGAAGGACTGATGCTGAAGCTCCAGTATTTTGGCCATCTGATGCGAAGAGTCAACTTATTGGAAAAGACCCTGATGCTGGGAAAGATTGAAGGCAAAAGAAGAAGGGGACAGCGGAGGATGGGATGGTTAGGTAGTATCACCAACTCAATGGACATGAATTTGAGCAAACTCCAGGAGATAGAGGGCAGAGGACCCTGGTGGGCTACAGTCCACAGGGTGTCAAAGAGTTTGGGACACAACTTAGTGACTGAACAATGAACCATATCCAGCACCCTCAGAATGCAGGCCCAGGTAGACGCCCCTGGCTCTCGCTGGAGAATGGAGCATCCTGACAAGGTTAAGTTGCTCCTGGAGTCTAGTTCTTTTTGGTCCCTTATCGAGTGAGTTTTGTAGTGACTTTGCAGATGGTGATTACAGCCATGAAATTAAAAGATGCTTACTCCTTGGAAGGAAAGTTATGACCAACCTAGATAGCATATTCAAAAGCAGAGACATTACGTTGCCAACAAAGGTCCGTCTAGTTAAGGCTATGTTTTTTCCAGTAGTCATGTATGGATGTGAGAGTTGGACTGTGAAGAAAGCTGAGTGCCGAAGAATTGATGCTTTTGAACTGTGGTTTTGGAGAAGACTCTTGAGAGTCCCTTGGACTGCAAGGAGATCCAACCAGTCCATCCTAAAGGAGATCAGTCCTGGGTGTTCATTGGAAGGAGTGATGCTAAAGCTGAAACTCCAATACTTTGGCCACCTCATGCGAAGAGTTGACTCATTGGAAAAGACTCTGATGCTGGGAGGGATTTAGGGCAGGAGGAGAAGGGGACGACAGAGGATGAGATGGCTGGATGGCATCACCAACTCAATGGACGTGAGTTTGAGTGAACTCCAGGAGTTGGTGATGGACAGGGAGGCCTGGCGTGCTGCAGTTCATGGGGTCGTAAAGAGTCGGACACGACTGAACAACTGAACTGAAGTGAACTGCCTTAACTTAAATATATAGACCAACTGGCCCAGAGGGAAGATGGGGCCAGATCCTGAAGGGGCTGCCTGTTTCCTTGGAGTCAGGAGGACCTTGCATTGCCCTAGCTCTAAGCAGGGGGTGAGGGGAAGTTGGGGCTTCCCAGGTAGCGCTAGTGGTAAAGAAACTGCCTGGCAGTGCAGTAGACATAAGAAACCCCAGGTTTGATCCCGGGGTGAGGAAGATCCCCTGAAGAAGGGCATGGCAACCCACTCCAGTATTCTTGCCTGGAGAATCCCATGGACAGAGGAGCCTGGCGGGCTACAGTCCATGCGGTCGCGGAGTCAGCCACGACTGAAGCGACAGAGTACACGTGCACACATCCAGATATGGTCCTTCCGTGCATCGGAGGCTCATTGCTTGGCAGTCAAGCCTCCTGTCCTCTGTCCCTGTCACAGCAGACCTTGCTTGGTTGCAAGCACAGCCGTATTTAGAACTTGACCACTCTCTGAATTTGACCCTGGGGCGTGGCGCTGAGCTCTCTGTGCTTTTACTCTGGGAGAGGAGCGCCTGTTTATATGCTACTGAGGAAGCCTTCTGGCTTTCACGTTACCTTTTAATTGGTGTTTAATTACTCTCAGCTGTTCATTATTTTTTTTCCCCCGTGCATCCATCGAAACGTAGTAACAGCCCTCAATTCTGCTGTCCTTACAGTCACTGTTCCCCTCATATTTCTCAAATGTCTGATACATCACACTAATTAATGTAAATCCTTCCTTAGGAATCCCATCCCAGTTCACAATTAGTGAAAGTTGTATAATTGCGTTGTTGCCATGCCAGAGGCTGTGTCACCTCCCACCAGTGAGGAGCCTCATTGCCAACTGGGCGGAGGGTGTCTAGCTCCACATCCCCATATTAATATCTGCTTTCTTAGACTCCTGCAAGCACCAAATATTACAAGTTGGGTTTCCTGGGACCTCGACACTGAGTTGGAGGTTAGCATGTAGGAGTTCTTCTGGGGAATACTCTTGGGACCAACAGCTATGGAAGGGAAAGAGACGAAAGGAATGGTTGGTGGGAGAATTTGAGCTGTGAATTGGTCCCTGTGGAGCTTGGCCAACCCCATGGAGAGCTCAGAGGCCTAAATGGCTTTTTAAATTGTCCTAAATCAAGGTAAGTGCCTTAGCCTTTGTACCCTCTGTGTGGACTATTCAGTGCTGTCGGTTACCCTGGGAAAATCAGGCCAGATGTTGGGTGGAAGTCACTCTTCTTTAGCTGAAACAATCCTGATGTGGGTATTTTAAGTTACGTTTAAGACAATTAAAATTAAATTAGAAATTCCATTCCTCAGTTGCACTTGCCACATTTCAAGTGCTCAGCAGTCAGATGTATCTTGTGGTTGCCATGTTGACCCCCACAGAGAGAGGACATTTGCATTGTTATGGACAGTTCTGTTGGACAAGCTTGCTTTATCAAATATGTTTGAGGGGGTTTCACTGGTGGCTCAGGTGTAAAGAATACGCTTCCCAATGCAGGAGACACAGGTTCGAGCCCTGGGTTCGGAAGATCCCACACGCCGTGGAGCAGCTAAGCCCATGTGCCACAATGATTGAGCCTGCGCTCTGGAGCCTGGGAGCTGCAACTATTAAAGTCTGCACGCCAAAGAGCCCATCCTCTGCAGCTGGAGAAGCCCACACACGGCAGCCAGAGAGTAGCCCTGGCTCACCACAACCAGAGGAAAGCCCGTGCAGCCAAGAGGCCCCACACAGCCACAGATAAAAAGTAAATAAATAAACAAATTTATAAAAAAGATGTATTTGTGAAAAGTGTTCCGTTTCACATGTTCACCAGCTTTCATGGATTCATCCTTTAGGAGTTCCCACTGAAAACCCACGTTGTTTAACCAAGGAAATATCTCTCCTCAATCCTGATCTCCAGGTTTTGTTCCTTCAGCTCACAAGCCTCTTGGAGGCTCTAGGTTCAAAGCAGAGGGGGGAAAAAGTGGCATGTAATAATTTTAGCTTACATTGCTGTGCTTTCCTTTTCTTTGGACACTTGGTCCTGATGCTCTCAAGGACTGAGTAGTTTTCCAATATTTTAAATAGGGTTTTTTTTTTTTTTGAAAAATTTATTCTGATTGTGCTTTATTCTTGGCAGGAGTGTTGATCTGTAAAGAACTAGCTTGTTGTTGCCTGAATTTGCTAGCTATTGCCTGCTTTTTAAATGTGTGTCCAGTTTGGCTACCATGACATCCTTCACCTGCTCTTCTCCTCTCTTGCTCGGTTCCATCTCTGTCTCCTTTGTTGGCTTCCATTACTTGAAGTTCTTGGCCTTCTTTATTTTTTTTTAATTTTTAATTGGAGTATAATTGCTTTACAATGTTGTTTTAGTTTCTGCTGTCTAAAAACATAAACCAGCTTTATGTATGCATATATCCTCTCCCTCCTGGGCCTCTCTCCTGCCACAACCCCCATCCTCTAGGTCATCACAGAGCACCAAGCTGAGCCCCCTGTGCTTTACAGCAGCTTCCCATGAGCTATTTATTTTACATATGGTTGCATATATACATCAGTGTTAGGCATATATATGTCTATTTGTCCCACCCTCTCCTTCCCACCCTGTGTTCACTTTTTATCTTTTATTCTCTCAAGTTAAAAATCACATAATCCCAGGAGTTTACCAGCTGTCTTATGAAAGCCCCCCCCAGCGTCTATATTTTGACCACAGCAAGTGAGGTCCTGCTGTGTGTTCCCATGGCATCCCATAATCTCCCAGTGATAACATTCACCATATACTAGTTACAAATAATCAGTAAGTGACTTGGCACCACAGCACAGAATTTCAGATTAGAGCTATTTAAAGTAGGTCAGGATTTAACTAGGGACTCAGTCATGACTGGTGCTACTGAGATTGAAGAAACTCTTGACAGGAGGGTTGGAACTTCGTCGGGCTGACCCTCTGAGAGTTCTGGATTATTCATAAAACACATTCGAGCAATGACTGAAGTGGTTCCGCAATGAAGTGCAATGTCTTCAGCGAGGAAACGTTATTACTTGTAATCCCACATGCACCAGCTGTGAGAGGCTATTTATACTCTGAGTTTTCTGCCTGCCTCTGTACTACTTATGGCCTGGTTGAGTTCCTTACTCCTGGGGATCTCATGAGGACAAGCTTAGAAATATTGCTTTGGCAGAATGTGGCTCAAGTGCTTTGAGAAATTTCAAGGTTGGGCTCAGTTAATAATTGTCTGTATAGTCAAAGCTATGATTTTTCCAGTAGTCAAGTACGGATGTGAGAGTTGGACCATAAAGAAGGCTGAGTGTCGAAGAGTTAATGCTTTCAAACGGTGGTCCTGGAGAAGACTCTTGAGGGTCCCTTGACAGCTAGAAGATCAAACCAGTCAATCCTAAAGGAAATCAACCCTGAATATTCACTGGAAGGGCTGATGCTGAAGCTCTAATACTTTGGCCACTTGATATCAAGAGCTGATTCACTGGGGAAAAAACCTGATGCTGGGAAAGATCTAGGGAAGGAGGAGACGGGGGTGACAGAGGATGAGATGGTCGGATGGCATGCGGCATCATCAGCTCAATGGACATGAGTCTGAGCAAACTCTAGGAGATAGTCAAGGACAGGGAAGTCTGGCATGCTGCAGTCCTGGAAGTCTGGCACGCTGGGGTCGCAAAGAGTTGGACATGACTTATTGACTGAACAACAAGAATAGTAATTGTCTGGAAGGCACTGTGGGGGTCTGGAAAGAGAAGTGGATTAAGAGGCAAGAGGTCTTCAAGTTTGTGTGCTGTCACTGAAAGCCCAGGTGAGCTTGTTCTTGCCTTCCATGTTTGTGTCGTTAACTGACTTCTCAACTCCTTATCCAGCAGACTAAGCCAGTGTAAGGTAGAGAGGAAAGGTATGGCCTTTGCAAAATCCAGCATCTTATTCACTAGCGAAAGGGTGGAGGCCTGCCTTCTTGGTGGGAGAGTCTGAAAAGTCACAGTGCAGAGGAAGGGGTAGATGGAGGGAGACTGAGGCCTTTTTTTACAGTCCGTCAAGGAGGGCAGGGGATGTATGGTCAGGTGAGACCTCACTGAGAAAGGTACATTTGAGTGTATGTAAGGAGTGATGGAGGAGCTACGCCTATACACCTGCAAAGGTGAGGCAGTATCATGCATAGCATCTCTGATAAATAGTGAGGGGATAGAGGTGGGTGGGTGGGGTAGGAATAGAGGGAGTAGAGAGGGTAGAAGTAAGTGAGGAGGTCACAGAAGTGGGACTTTCTAAGAGAAGACCTTGTAGGACACAGAAGAGATCTGGGTTGAGATGAGCAGTCATGGGCGGCTTTGCATAGAAGTGTAAGGTGACTGGGGGCTTCCCTGGTGGCTCAGTGGTAAAAAATCTGCCTGCCAATGCAGGAGACACGGGTTTGACCCCTGGGTCGGGAAGATCCCCTGGAGGGGGGCATGGCAACCCACTCTAGTGATCTTGCCTGGGGAATCCCATGGACAGAGGAGCCTGGCGGGCTGCAGTCCATGGCGCTGCAAAGAGTCAGACACGACTGAGCGACTGAGCGTGCAAGCATGCATAAGATGATTGGAAGAGAAGAGCGGAAGCGTTAGTCACTCACTCATTTCTGACTCTTTGCTACCTCATGGACTGAAGTCTGCTAGGCTCCTGTGTCCAAGGAATTCTCCAGGCAAGAATACAGGAGTGAATTGCTGTTTCCTCCTCCAGGGACGATAATTGGACTTCCTTTAATTCACTCTGCCCCCTGAGTTAACAGCAAATTTTAGGGCAGCCAGGGTAAAGCAGGGAGATGTGTGTTAAAAGACTGTTGTGATTGCCCAAGATGGTAGCTGACTCTTGACATGGTGGTAATATTGACAAGTGGTAGGTCTCTGGATATACATTGAAAAGATAGCAGCAACTGCCAACACAGTGGATGTGGGGACAGAAAAAAACATTCAGGAGAGGCCAAAGCCTTTTTGTCTTGAACAAGTGGAGGAAGCAGGAAGTCTTAACTGCTGGGCTGCCAGGGAAGTGCCCGGAAGGAGATTTAGAGTGTCCTTGTGTTGGCCGTTTCTTAAGTAACTTAAGTATACCTTCAAGGCACGTTTTGGGATGGCCTTCTTTGGGCCCCATCAGCACCTCTATCTAGTTCAATTGACTATAAGGAATAAGGATTTATTTCTGGACTCTGAATGGTCTTTCCTTGATCTATCCTTACGCCAGTACCATGCTGTTTTCATAACTAGCTTTATAGTAAGTTTCCAGAATGGGAAGGGAAAGTTCTCCAACTTTCAAAATTTCTTTGGTTGTTCTGGTGTTTTTCTGTTGTTGCTTTGTTCTGGTGTTTTGTTGTTGTTGTTTTGACTCCTGATTGGTCAGGATCGTCCTGGAAGTCCAGCAGCAGTATCCACACTACAGTGACCATGGTTCTGAATGCCAGTTCAGTTCAGTTCAGTTCAGTCGCTCAGCCGTGTCTGACTCTTGAACCAATCTCTAAATACTCCTCTTTGGAAAAGCCTTTGTGACTCTTTGCAACCCCATGTACTATATAGCCTATGAAATTCTCCAGGCCAGAATACTGGAGTAGATAGCCTGTCCCTTCTCCAGGGGATCTTCCCAACCCCTGGAGAAGATCCCAGAGGTTCTTCTCTGGGATCCCTTGATCCCAGGGAGAAGACTTGGGGTGAAGACTTGGGCAATGTCTCCTGCATTGCAGGTGGATCCTTTACCAGCTGAGCCACAAAGGAAGCCGAAGAATACTGGAGTGGGTAGTCTATCCCTTCTCCAGGGGATCTTCCCAACCCAGGGATCAAACCCAGGTCTCCCACATTGCTGGCAGATTCTTTACCAGCTGAGTCATAAGGGAAGCCCAAGAATACTGGAATGGGTAGCCTATCCCTTCTCCAGTGGATCTTCCCAACCCAGGAATCAAACCAGGATCAGGATCCTGCATTGCAGGCGGATTCTTTATCAACTGAGCTATCAGGGAAGCTCTCTGATCTCTAATGCCTTCAAAAACAATGCTCTTTGCTTTGTTCAGAGTCTGTGATTTGCAAGTATAGCTTTCTTCTGCCTAGAAAGGAATAAACCTGACATCTTTGTCCCAGCTGTTGTGAGTGACAGTCTCTTCCTTCACAACTAGAGGCATTCTGATGGTGGTGGTTTTGATCTTGGGTGGCCTCAGCCTGAAATAGCTTGAAATGGGGCTTAGGTTTCCAGGCAGAGATTGAGTCTGGGTCATGGTGGTGAGAGCATCAGATCCTAGCCACTAGACCAGTGGTTAGAGACAAGGACCTTGGCTCTTCAGCTTTGCAGAAAAGAATTTCCACAAAGATGGAAAGTAGTGAAGCAAGTAAAGTATTTATTTGGAGGAAAAAGAGTACAGTCCATGTCAACAGACACACACTCAAAGAGAGATACAGACAAGACACACACAGACTCAAAGAGAGAGTTTTGTTGAGTCTTACTCCCATGGCAGTTTGAATTACTTTTATGGGGGTTTCTTCCAGGTTTCCTTTGGCCAGTCATTTTTACCTGCCTGGTTCATAATCCATATTTCGTGTATATCAGGATCCTTCCCAGGTGGCGCAAATGGTAAAGAACCTGCCTGCCAAAGCAGGAGACATGAGAGGCATGGGTTTGATCCCTGAGTCAGAAGATCCCCTGGAGGAGGGCATAGCAGCCCACTCCAGTATTCTTGCCTGGAGAATCCCATGGACAGAGGAGCCTGGTGGGCTACAGTCCACAGGGTCATGAAGAGTCAGATACACCTGATGCGCACCCATCTCTTTCCAAGATGGACTCCACCGAGAAGGCCTATGAGTAGAGCATCCCTTGACATCACTCCCCTTTGGACCTCCAAGGAGCCTATCTATGCATGTGTGGTTGGGGAGATCTCCTGACTTTTGCGTGTGTGCCAAGTCACTTCAGTTATGTCCGACTCTTGGCCACCTGTGGACTGTAGCCCTCCAGGCTCCTCTGTTCATGGGATTCTCCAGGCAAGAATACTGGAGTGAGTTGTCATTTCCTCCTCCACGGGATCTCCTGACTTGGAGGATGAGAAATATGTGGTCTGCGCAGGGCCCAGCCTCCTCCTTTCAGTTGTCCTGCTATTCTTGTCTTGGAGTTTCAGTCCTCAGGGAGTGAATCCCATATCACTTTTCCCTGTGGGGGGATCCATGTACCTCCTGCCTCAGTCGAACTTTGCTTTAATTGATATGCTGTTTGAGCCACTTTTGTTCCACCCTAATTATTCTCCACCTTCTCTGGGAAGGGAGTCATTCTCAACAGTGATTTGAGCTCAAGAGGGTTTTATTGAGGTCTCCTTGCCGAATTTACTGTGCTATCCTTGGATCTGTGAGCAAATAGGTATCTATTTAAGGGAAGTAAAAATTTTTGTTTAGGAGGCAAAGCTTTTTTTTTTTTTTTGCATTCTTCCACTATTGCTTTTATTTTCCCATTGTTTTATATACGTTCACTTTTCATTTTTCTATTTATACATCATCTTGGCCTGTGTGTTTTTGCATTATCCTTAATTGTCTGGTATATGCTGAATGGTACAAGGACGTGCTTCATAAGTTACAGATGAAGGCATAAGCTCATTAATCCTGTGGTCCACTCTCGCCCTGCTGATTAATGGTTATGAAGCTGAATCCAGGCTTTGTACCCTGACACCGAATTAAATCTTCGAGACAGAGTTTTTGGTGAAATAGAACAGAATAGCTTTATTCCTTTGCCAGGCAAAGGGGGCCACAGCAGGCAAATGCCTTCAGAGCTGTGTGTCCCAACCTGGGCGGTTTGTGAGTTTTATAGCCAAGGGGGCGGGTTGCTGATAAGGATTGGGGTGTGTGCAGGGCCCACCTTCCTTCAGTACAGTTTGTTCCCGTCACCTGATGAGGACCTTTGCTGCAAGGAGCATTGCTTCTTATCAAGTAGTTACCATCTCCTGTTTGGTGGGGCTTTTAGTTCTGCATACTCTCGCTCAGTCATGTCTGACTCTTTGAGACCCCACAGACTGTAGCCTGCCAGGCTTTTTTTGTCCACGAGATTTTTCAGGCAAGAATACTGGCGTGGGTTGCCATTTCCTCCTCCAGTGAATCTTCCCGATCCAGGGATCGAACTCCCATCTCCTGCACTACAAGTGGGTTCTTTACCAGGAGCACCACCTGGGACACAGATACCAATACACATGATACATATGTACATATAGGCACATCTTTTCATAATTAAGTAAATGAGATTTGGGGGATATCATTCTAAAAATTAGACAGGTGAACGAGACCAGGGACTGAACTGGCATCTTGTTCGTCTCCTGCATTGCAGGCAGATTCTTTACCCGTTGAACCATCGGGATGAAACAGATCTTGCTGCATCTTTTTAGACCTAGACTGACTCATTGCTGAGGGAGTAGAGAGCATCTGGGGGTTGCCTAGAAAACTTGCTGAAAGCATGTCACAGGGTGCCTCTTTCTGTGAAGATGTCCATCCCCGTATCACTTTGCAGGGGGTTGCAGGGGCCCTGGCTGCTGGAAAGGGGTCATTCTGCCCTGACAGCTTCCCTCTGAATGATGTGTCACAAGTCATCTTTCCCTGCTGAGCCCTGACTTCAGGGCTTCAGAATGCAGCCCTTCGCAGTGCCCTGCCTTTGAATATACTCGCCTGGCTCTTGTTATGGAGAATGGGGGTCATCTGCTGGCATCAGAAAGTAGAATTCAGTCAGTGGAGCTTGATAATAAACACCTAGGTTACTTCTGCTGAGCTCTGTTAGAGGCTGCTTCCATCCTGCTGTGCTGGGAGAACTTGGCGGGGCCAGACCATGAATGTCTCTCTGGCCTAACGTCTCTCCAGGATGCGTGTGTGCGTGTGCTTACCTGCCACCTCACTAGTATATGAAGACCTCCCCTTAGACAAGGTAGTAGACTCAGCAGGTGACATTTAGGGATGGAGCCGCAGTTCCTAGGGCAGAATTCAAATAGATAGTTGGTGAGAAGTTGCTGTTTAGCACAGGGAGCTCAGCTTGGTGCTCCGTGATGACCTAGAGGGTCACAGGGATGGGCGGTGGGTGGGAGGTTCAACAAAGAGGGGATATGTGTATACATACGGCAGACTCATGGTGTTATACAGCAGAAACTAACACACCATTGTGAAGTCATTATACTTTGGTAAAAAGCAAACTTGTATACATGGTCTTGAAAAGTAAAGTTCCTTTTATCAAGTCTTAGGAAGGCAATATAATAGAGTGGTTAAGAGCACGGATGGTGAAGTCAGACTGTGTGTGAATTCTAGTTTCATCCTTTACTGGCTGAATGATTTGGGGTCACTACTTAATCTCTTTAAGTCTCAAAGCCCGCTTTTGTGACATGGGAATGACGGTAGTGTTGACTTACAATATTGTGGTGAGAGCCTCATAAGCTGGTGAAGTCCTTACTTAGCACAGTGCCCAGCACATCCAAAGCACTCAGTAAGAGCTGGTTCTTCTTGTACTGTTGATGATGAGCTCTCTCACACTCTGCCCTGCAGGATAGATGGACAGCACAACGCCTTAGCACAGTGCCCAGCACATCCAAAGCACTCAGTAAGAGCTGGTTCTTCTTGTACTGTTGATGATGAGCTCTCTCACACTCTGCCCTGCAGGATAGATGGACAGCACAACGCCAGGGGACGCCATCGCATTGAACCCAATGTCGTCAATAAGGATAGTGCTGTGGAGTTGTGCAAGAGGCCACTGGTTCCTACTCACCGCCAGCCCAGCTTTTTCACTGTGATCCATTCTTGGGAATGTGCTCCAGAATCGTGTGCAGACCCCACAGAGACCTGGGTTTGCATTTCTGCCTCCATTCAGAGCCTTGTCTCAGCCATAGCCCTGCTCTCTGCTGCCCCTGCTGGTCTTTTATGCCACCTGCACCGGGCACCTTTCTAATTAATTAGCTGGGACTGCGCTGGTGATCTTGCCAATTCAGTCTCGGGAGTCAGGGCCCTAAGCGAAAAGCATAGGAACACAAAGGACGTGAAGAAAAGGTTTCTCTAATTCTGTAGCAATATGTCACTTTGATCTGACCAATTATAGCTTCATACTGGAACCCCTAAGTGACAGAACAGACAGTGCCTTTCAGTTTCCCACGTGGAAGACAAGAGATTCTAGCTCCAGAAAATAGTTTCTTATACTGACCTATATATGCCAAAGACATGAAGTCCAAGTTGCCTCATTGATGGGATCTAAGACTACCACGAGGGCAATAGTGTTGTGAAGGTTCTTTTTTCTTTTAGCTTTTCAAAATTAAACTTTTTATTTTATATTGGAGTGTAGCTGATGAACAATGTTGTGATAGTTTCAGATGACAGCAAAAGGACTCAGCCATACATATACATGTATCCATTCTCCCCCAGTCTCCCCTCCCTTCCAGGTTCTTAAGAAGTCGTGTGTCTATCTGCTTCTCCAGGTCATCAACAGTCAAAGTCATTCCTGAACCAAATCAAATGAGCAAACATTGGGGTTTGGAACCACGGGATGATGGATTCCCTACAGAATTTGCTTTTTCTGAGTTGTGCTTTGGTTTGATGTCATCAGTACGTGGGGTTTGGGAAAAAATGAGGACCAGCCACGGATCACTTGCAATTGGGTCCACTGTAAGCATATGACGAGGAAGCCCTTCCTCACCATGCTGGCTCATCTTTCTGAGGATCTGGGAGGACGTGCCTCTGTGCCTCAGTGCCAGGTGTGAATGGCCCTCAGTCTTCATCGCTTTTACCTGATGATAAGCTTATCATGGATTCTGTGAACCAGGAACTAGGCTCCATCATGTGGGTTAGACAGTAAGTACAGACAGACTTTGTCCTCCATGAAGCCTTTGGTCTATGAGAATACAGACACTAAATAGTTAATTACAGATATCATCACAACTAAAGAGTATCACATTGTGACTCGGCTTCCAGGAAATTCAGAGCTAAATTTAGAGTGAGTGTGTAAGTCATTAGTGACTGCATATTTAGCTATAATCATGGTTCCATTTCACATTGCCATTCTGTTTTTGCTTCTTTTTATTTTTCAATTAAGCTGTCTTAAATTTTTCCTGGGACAAAGCAAGTTAGGTATTTAAAAGTGAATGCATACACAGAAACTCAGTGAAAGCCATTCATTGAGAGAGGCTCAAATTTTGCCTGATTTTTGTTCTTTTGGATGGATAAATGAGGATAGGATACACTATTTCCTCTGCTGAAAGGCAGATGGTGTGAATCTTACACTTCAGCCAGTGCTTTTGGGTAGTGGCTGGATACTAATCTGGGAGAGAGAACATGTCTGTCCTCTTATCACTAATTACTCAGAACCAAGTACATGCTTGGTCTCTATTGGCTGCTCCATCAATACTGTATTTGTTGAATATTTAGTGCAACAAGAGTGCTATGTAGGACATATAATTTAAAAAGTACCTTCTTATCTGTCTCTCCTTTGATTCTATCAGTAGCCCCTGTGAGGTCTGTATTGGTGTAATGCTAGCTGCTGTATCATATGGACCCCAAAACATATAGTGGCTTAGATACAATAGAAGCTTATTCCTTGTTTGCAAGTATCAGTGCCATGTGGACACTCCTGGCTGGTATGTGGCTTTGTCATGTGGAGACTTAAGACCCAGACTCTACCATCCCCTAGGGTCTCAAAATCATCTGCCTCAAGCTTGTAGGAAAGGAAGTGTGAAGACACTTCCTTTAAGCTCTGATCCAGGTGTGAACACACTGCTTCTGCTCCTGCTCTTTTGGTGAGAATTAGTCTCATGATTACACATATACGTGAGGAGAGGCTGGAAAATGAGGGGACAAAATGAGCAGCTGATTTCCATCGATAGCTCTGCACTGCAGAAGAATAGGTAAATTATAGTGCATAAGGAATGTCTGAGAAGTCTAGAAATCCCCAGACAGGGAGGTGGCTTCCTTATCTTTTACCAAAGTGAGGACCAGCAGGGGTTTTATTCTGACACTATACGCAACAAGTCAAGGCTAGAATACATAGAGTTGTCTTGTCCTTAGTCACAGAGATCACACACTGTTGTTTATGCAAACGTCTAAAGAAAATTGATGAGGCTTCCCAGGTGGCTCAGCAGTAAAGAATCTCCCTGTAATGCAGGAGACGTGGGTTCAATTCCTGGGTCAGGAAGGGCCCCTGAGAAGGAAATGGCAACCCACTCCAGTGTTCTTGCCTGGGAAATCCCATGAACAGAGGAGCCTGGTGGGCTACAGTCCATGAAGTCACAGAGAGTTGGGCACGACTGAGCGACTAAACAGCAAAAAAAAAAAAAAAAAAAAGGTAAGGCGTTGTGGCCTAAAAACACACGGTCAACTCATTGTCCTGTTTAAGGCAGAATTCCTGCATGTTCTTATTCTCTTCACCTTGGTGGAGAAGATGAAACACCCAGTTCAGCTTTCAAGACCATATGCATGTGTGTGTGCTAAGTCGCTTCAGTCATGTCCTGACTGTGCGACCCCATAGACGGCAGCCCACCAGGCTCCCCCGTCCCTGGGATTCTCCAGGCAAGAACACTGGAGTGGGTTGCCATTTCCTTCTCCAATGCATGAAAGTGAAAAGTCAAAGTGAAGTTGCTCAGTCGTGTCCGACTCTTAGCGACCCCATGGACTGCAGCCTACCAGGCTCCTCTGTCCATGGGATTTTCCAGGCAAGAGTACTGGAGTGGGGTGCCATTGCCTTCTCCAGGCAAGACTATATGATCCATCCCTAAATACTGGTCAAGCTTTAGCTCTCATTGAGTCCATTCACGCATCTGAATGCATCAGGTAATTTTCTGGTGTTTTTCTCTTTGGATTTCCTCTGCTTGAATTGCCTGCCTCTTCCTTCCCTTCTTCATCTCTTGAAATCCTGCACGTACATCACTGTCCATCCCAAATGCTACCTTTCCCAAGAAGGCTACTCTGATTTTCCAAGTCAGAAAATCATTTCCTCTCCTTGTTACTCACCTAGCACTTTGACATAGTATTCTACTCCTCTGTTACCACTGATAGGATGTAAGCGTCATGGGGGCAAGGGACTGTCTTATTGGATGGCCCTTCACACACACCATCTGCTTCCCATTTGGGCTGATTGCACTGGGCTTTGCTCCGTTTGGGCTGGTCAGCTCTGCTCTGTCCTTGGGGCATAGATTGATCAGGTCTCACAGATGGATGGATCTAGTGGATAAGCTGCTTAGCTACATGGACCTTTCCTTCCCATTCATGAGAGGATTTGATGTGATTGTGGGTGAGTGCAGACCCTGTCCTAGCTTGGTGCTCCTGGAACTTTATTGTGCTTTCAAATCACGGGGTGATTTGTTAAAATGCAGACTCTGATATAGAAGACTCCAGGGTGGGACCCACGATCATGCATTTCTAACAAGCTCCCAGGTGATGCCCAGGACACGTTGTGTTGAGACAATCTTATGTTTTGTCAAGACTTGCTTCAAAATAATTCAAAAGCTACTCTTTGAATGTGACCCAGTCTTTTACTTTCATGGCCATTTGAAATCCCAGCTGCATTATTATAGATGTACGCATCTGGTTAAAAAGAGGAAAATTCTTTTTTTTTTTTAAAGCACTATTGTTTAGAAAATAGTTATTATAACAAATAGTGCTCTGGAAAATCTGAAACTACAAATCAATATGCTCCATCAACCATAAGTAGATCTAATAAGCCCTAACAAAAAAGAACACAAATGTAAAAAGCTGATAAATTTAAAGATTATAAAATTGGTTTATTGTAAAAGCAATTCAAGAATACCCAGTTAAAATCTTATTCCAATGCCACCTAATACAACCAAGAAACAGTTAGACACTTTTACATTAGGAACGAGGACAAAAAACAAAAAAGACCACATCAAGACTATGATTCAAATTTAGAAAGAAAAAGGCTTATGTCTCCTTCAGGTCAGTACAATGTGTACGATTAGGTCATTTAAGTATTCATACTAAATAGATGCCTTTTATATGGAACCTTGGCAGAAACACTAACATTTTAAAAATAAAACTAATTGTGTAATTCATAATTTATACTACTCAGTGTTGAAACTCAAACAGTGCAAAAGTGGGAGGCAATATCCAGTGATTTACAGTTTCATAGCTTCTTTGCATCTGAGAAATGAATGCTCAGATCAATTTTATCTTCCATAAGCACGTTTTTATAAGAATTGTGGGTGTGCCTATCTTAACAGTTGTTTTCTGTGTCTTGGCAAAATATTCTCCACATTTTAAATGTTTTATATTAGAGAATCCTTTAATGCACACTTGTCAAATATATATATATATATATATATATATATAGTACCAATGTTACCTTTTTATTTTTTGTTTTAGATGTAAGAGCATGCTCATACGTTAGGTACTTACATAAATTGTTACATTATTTTTCTTATGTAATCCTTTTTAGTTTGTTTATATGGTTCAAATATATTCTTTCTTTAAACGCTTAAAAAAAAAAAAAAGAGGAAAATTCAACCCAGCTGACTTTGCCCTGCTTATCCGTCTGCAGGGCTCACATAGTAGAGTGGCAACCACTGCTAAGTGGTTGTAATAATTACTTATTCTGTAGAGCGCACGTTACATACGTTTACTCACACAGTCCCAACAGCAACCCTCTTGGTTACGAATCCCATTTTCCATGATGGGGAATAGAAGCTTGAGAAAATTTCTAAGGAACACATAGTAAGTGTCAGAGCTGGGATTTAAATCCATCCGTGTCTGATTTCAAAGAACTGAGGGCTTACAACTACTCTATCCTACCTTGGTCATTCCATCTTTTCTGCAGATGTGTGATTGATTTCATTTCATTTCGGTCTCTCCCTCATGTGCACATGTGTACACACACAGTGTCACACACACTCATGTGCCCCACCCCCACAACACACACCGTCTCAGACACATGCTTGAATGCTCTCTCCAGATGCTCCGTGTCGAGGTGGAATAAATATCTGGATAAATAATTCTTCTTTGCCAGATGCCATGCATCTTTCCGTCCCTCTCTGGATGTTTTGATTACAAACTGTGATCCTCTTGGATGGTTCCCTGCAGAGTTTATAGACCTTCCTCACCTTCGCTCATCAAGGTTCAGAAACCCATTGGTCTTGTTATCCGGAGTTAATTGCCTCATGGGGTGTTTGGCTCCCGCTTGAACATCTCCGAGCATTAAATCACTCTTGGAGTTCCTATTTCATCAGGGATGTTTTCTACCTGGGTTGGTGTCATTCAACATTAAATCATCTCTCCTCTGGAGTAAAGGTTAGTTTTCTCACAATTTAATTTATAGTCCCAAGTAGAAAAGATGAAAACACCATGGGGGCTTGCACTACTTGCCTCGCTAATAATCTTCAGGCAGTTATGATTTTAAATTAAGATGCTAATGACAATAAAAATTAAACAAAATAATGTGAGTACTACTAATATAGTGAAAGTCTCTCAGTTGTGTCCGACTCTTTGTGACCCCATGGACTATACAGTCCATGGAATTCTCCAGGCCAGAATACTGGAGTGGGTAGCCTTTCCCTTCTCCGGGGGATCTTCCCAACCCAGGGATCGAACCCGGGTCTCCCGCATTGCAGGTGGATTCTTTACCAGCTGAGCCACAGGGGAAGCCCAAGAATACTGGAGTGGGTAGCCTATCCCTTCTCCAGTGGATCTTCCTGACCCAGGAATTGAGCCGGGGTCTCCTGCACTGTAGGCAGATTCTTTAATAATAAAAACCACAGTAAACTCCTTACACTTTGGTGTATATGGTAATCATTGACAAAATTTACTAGATTGTCTAGTAAATTAGAATTTACTAATTGTCCAGAGAAGTTACTAGATGCAAATCTTGAAGAGCTTCAACCTTTAGGTTAGCCTGTTCAGTCTCCACGTCAGATGTGATAAAGCATCACATTTGGAGGTGACTCATGCAAGAAGCCTGGGTCTGAATTTAAGGTCTATCACTGACTGGCAGGGACAGCTTGGACACGGCATTGTATCTCCCTAAACTCAACTTTCTCATCTCTAAAGGGGGGAAACTGCGTAAAATAGATGTAAGATAGAGATACAAAAGATACGGAACACAGTGGCCATAAAAATTGGTAGCCAGTCTGATGGGCAGGTGTCAATCAGACACTCCATCCTCTGCAGCAGGGGAGGTGTAGCAGCACTTGCTCCACTAAACTTGAGGAATTTCAGCCTCCCCACCGTGTCTGCTCTGTAGGGTTTCCATGGTTAATATCGTCTCGGGGTGGGTATCTGAATGAATATCTGTCCTTGCAAACCACAGTCTTTGAAATGAGGTATTTGAGTCCTACAGAATTGTTGTCAGTCGTCCTTCCTGGGGCTGGGTGAGCATTAGTGAACGTGTGAGCCTGGGAGCGTCCGCATTTAGCACACACGCTCCTCCTTCAGGAACACTCGTCTGCTTCTGAGCGTCGTCTTGTTCTCCGATCCCACTCTCTGCTCCTGATAAATCGTTCTACTTGCTTGTTGCCTCAATGTGCCCAGCCATTTGGTAACCCATGCAGTTGTTCATACCTGTCAAGCTTGTCTCTTTCTCCCCAGCTCTCTCTGATGTCTGAAGCTCTGCTCAGCTCCTGACACTCAAATCTGGTATCTTCTCTGTGAAGTTCCTCCTTAGATCTTTCTTTCTAAATGACCCCATTTCCCTTTTTTTCCTTTCCTTTGCTCTTGGAGGAAATAGCTTAGATACTGAAATTATTGTAGGATCTGGATAATATGCTTGGACACAGACTGGAGGATCTACAGTGTACAGCTGGGTAGGAGGAAATTTATTGATATGAGGGCATTCTCCTGTGATTCAAGATTTAATGTCCTGGCAAAGACACCTTGGAGTCAATCCTAATCTGTTGGGATGACTTCCTGAGTCTTGGAAACAGTGCTGGCTTAATGAGACAGAGATGTCTTAGCAGAAAAATGAGGAGGAAGTCTGAAGGCTCAGAGAAATGGGAAGAATAGACTGAATTTATTGTGTGAAACCAGAGTATACTACTTGATTCTGTTCCCTGGGAGGGTAGGAAGGACTCGCCTTTGGTTTAGCCAATGGGATACACTGCTGGTGAATGGGGCATGGATTCTGAAAAGCTCTGAGGCGTTTATGAGCCAGGTTTGACAGCAGAAGGTGCTCTTGAGATGGACACGATGAGGCCTAACTAGTAGGAGCCAGGTGTCCACGCTTAACTCCCAGAATCAGGAAGACATCATTAGTACTGTATAAGGGAAGAGCAAGGCCAGAGGGACCACCGGATAGTGTGGACTTACAGGATCGATAGCACGGTTCAGTAGATCACGGTGATCTATCATTCAGAGATAAGCAGGGGGTCAACGAAGATATAGCTTGACTTGTGTAACTTGAAGATAATCCAGAGCTGGTGAAGAGAGGGCTGGAGCCAGCCATTCCCAGGTGGCATCAGTGGTAAAGAATCCTACTGCCAACGCAGAAGATGCATGCAAGAGCTGCAGGTTCAGTCCCTGGGTTGGGAAGATCCCTTGGAGGAGGAAATGGCAATCGACTCCAGTATTCTTGTCCATAATTCCACAGACAGAGGAGCCTGGTGGACTACAGTCTATGGGGTCTCAAAGAGTCAGACACAACTGAACAATTGAGTACATACATAGTGCATATAACAAAGATGTCGCGTGACTTGTATAAATGGAAGAAAATCAGGAGCTGGTGAAGACAGGACTAGAGCTAGCCATCACCATGGACAACTTGTGGTCTGCCACCCAGTTTCTAGATCTGAGGCCATTCTCAAACACAGAATCCCTTGTTTAAAGAGGAAACTGAGTCCCCTCATGGAAGAGATCTGCAAAACAGCAGCAAGCAAACACAGTAACAACACCTCCAGAAGTTCCCCCCCAAACTTGTGACCATTGGCTGAAAGAACCATCTGCTGCGGGAAGGGTTCAGCATCATCTTTTCAGTTCCTTGCCGTCACTGACCGAGGTGGAGGAACACTTGGGCCTGGTTAGTGTATGGTTCAGCACAGTAGATGAATGTGTGAGCTGTACCGCAGCCCCACCCGTGGGATCCCTGAATGACAAGGACAATGGAAGGGTGCAGAGCAGTGGCCATACACCTGGTTGTTTAGGTTGGGTGGAGGGAAGGGAGAGCCTAAGCTAGGAAATATAATATGCTCTGACTCAGGGCCAGTGCTCAGGGCTGGACAGAAACCTGGGGAAGAGACTGGTGGCTGGACTTTAGCATGTTCAAGATGCGAGGGTCTTTAATGCCCACTTGAGGGCGTCCACAACAGAGAAGGAACTTCGGAACATCAGGGTGGATGGGAAGACTTTCCCAGCAAAGCCAGTGTTCATCAGCCGCCCCAGTGTACTCATCGCAATACAGCACATTTTATTTACCGTCTGTCTTGTAAATAGGAGATGAACTTCCAGGGTGGCTCACTGGCAAAGAATCTGCCTGAGTCGGGAATATCCATCTCTGGATCAGGAAGATCCCCTGGAGTAGGAAATGGCAACCCACTGCAGTATTCTTGCCTAGAAAATTCCACGGACAGAGGAGCCTGGCAGGCTACAGTCCACGAGGTCGAAAAGAGTCAGACATGACTTAGTGACTAAAACAGCAGCAGTATATAGGGAATGTGGTGTCAGACATTAATGCCTGTTTTGCGCTCCACTGTAATTGTAATTACCTAGAACCAACCTGGGCACATGGTAGGTGTCTATAATGTTCAATAAATATTTGTCCAAGGACTGAATATATTATGTATGAATCATTTTTGACATACCTAATTCTTTTCTGTGCAGCTTAGAAATGGCTGCTCTTGTCCTCATCACTGTCTGATCACTTCTTTTAAAGGAGCGTAGTAAATGGGTCTGATATTTTTTTCATATAATAGCTTCCTAGAAGTACATTTATCAGCAAATGAATTCTTTTAAAGCTTAAGCTTTATTTTACTAAATTTATTTCAAAAATGGCCATGTGCTTACCTGGCTATTAGGACTTTTAAGAACTTGTTACATACTGCACAAGTGCTTTTATACTGATCTGACTGCCACCAGAATTTCTAACTCATCACTTCTTCCCCTGGCAGCACTAATTTGCAAGTATTTTCCAGTTGGATAGGTGGAAAAATGCACCCATATTTTGTTATTATTCATAAAATTGAACATTCATTAGCTATTTGATTTTCTTCTGTCTGTTAATATTATTTATTCATTTTCTAATTAAGGATTCATCCATATTAATGAACTCATTAAATAAAAATGGTAAACACTAGTGTGAAGAAGTTATTAGGTGCATTTTGTTGGGCGTTATTGCTGTCTTTTACATTTTGTAGGTGTTTTCTTTTCTGCAGGTGTTTATTTCTATTCTAAGGTAGCGCACTCTTTGGCGTTCTAATTTGTGGCTTTCTTCTGTTGTTTTTATGCTGAGAAAGTCTATCCTCTTCTGTAGAGCAATAAATACTCTATGTTTGTACCTAGTTTCTTTATACATACAGATCATTAATCTTAACAGGATTTATTTTGCCGTATAGTGGTGAGAATCTAAATTTGATGTATTTTTTAAGCAAAAGCCGTTTTTTACACTGTGTCCTGAATAATCTATTCCTCTCTATTTATTCGCTGTTCTTCCCTTATCATATATTAATTCTTGTTTATATGAAGTTCTGTTTCTGATCTATGTGTTCCGTTTCATTGAAACTGTTGTCTAACTCGGAGTTAGTTATATGCTAATCGACTTTAAAATGATGGCTTTATTGAGATATAATTCATGTGGCATAAAATTCAACCTTTAAAAATGTATAATGCAGTGGTTTCGTTGTGCAGCCATCACCACTCTCTAATTTTAGAGCATGTTTATCACTCCCAAAAAGAAACCCTGTACTCACTCACAGTTCCTCCCTCAATTTCCCCCTCCCTCCAACCCCTGGAACCACTGTGGTTCTAGTTTCTCTATAGATTTGCCTTTTCTGGACATCTTCTATAAATTAAGTCGTATATTATAGCATGTGTCTTTTTGTGTTTGGTTTACTTCCCATAATATCATGTTTCAAAGTTCATCCATACTGTGGCGTGTATCGGTATCCACTTTTTATGACCCACTAATAATCCTTTGAGGAGAAGGCAATGGCAACCCACTCCAGTACTCTTGCCTGGAGAATCCCAGGGACGGGGGAGCCTGGTGGGCTGCAGTCCACGGGGTCGCACAGAGTCAGACACGACTGAAGCGACTTAGCAGCAGCAGCAGCAATAATCCTTTGTGGATATGCCACTTTTGCTTATCATTTGGGTTGTTTTCATCTTTTGGCTATCATGAATAATGCTGCTATGCCATTAGTGAAAAGGTTTTTGTGTAGACACATGTTTTCTTTTCTCTTTCAGATATAACTAGGAATAAAATTGCTGGTTAACTGTATAAATAGATTTTTGAGGAACTGTCAAAGCCTTTTCCCAAGTGGCTGAACCATTTTATATTTTCATCAGCAATGTATGAGGCCTAATTGAAAATCTTCTATTCTTCTATGCAGCATTTTTAATTAAAAAAAAATTGGTTATTTATTTGGCTGCTTCTGGTCTTAATTACAGGACGCAGGATCTTTGTTGCGTCATGTGGGGTCTTTCATTGCGGGGCATGGATTCTCTAGTTGTGACACTTGGGCTTGGTAATTGCAGCATGCAGGCTTTGTTGCTCTGTGGCGTGTAGGATCTTAGCTCCCTGACCAGAGATTGAACCTATGTCCCCCGAATTGCAAGGCAGATTCTTAACTACTGGACCACCAGGGAAGTCCCTATGTAGCATGTTTTTTAATTTTAAGTTTTCCTGAAATTAATTTTCTAATTCCTTAATATTTATTTTAATGTATCATTGTGTTCTTGCTATTTTTTTCAAATGAAAGTGTTTTCTTAGTTTACTATTTAAAATAAAGTGTTCAAAATTATGATTTTACCTGTATCTCATTTTTAATAAGTTACAATTTTTCTCATTCCTTCTAACAAGATGGTGTCTCACTTTTGATATTTAAAACACTTGTAATTATCTTTTATTTTCTGTGTTTTGTATTCAAGAGGTGATAGTGGTGGTGTACGAAGTTGTTTAACGATTTAAAAAAATGATTAAGTGGAAAAAAAGGGTCTATAAAGCATTTAGAACAGTAAGGACAGGCGCACAGTAGGGATGCCTTCAATGACAGACATTTTTTTTTTTTGAGATTCAATTTATTGGTATTTATCTGTTTATTTTTAACTTAAATTTTTTATTTTGCATTTTTTGATAGAGATTTATAAAATGCACTTTATTAAAAAAATTTTTATTGGCGTATAGCTGATTTAAAACATTGTTAGTTTCTACTACACAGCAAAGTGATTCAGTTATACACATGCCTCCACTTTTTGTAGATTGTTTCCCCATGTAGGTCATTACAGAGAACAGTAGACTCTATTTTTCTCTTTCCGCCATACCTCTGTCCCTGGCACTCCTCTTTTCTTCTTCCAGATTCTTTGTGAATAAAGACAACCTGAGATTTGTAGTTTCTGTTGATCTTGTAATTAATAAGGGGCAAAGCCCTATCTCCGTGTGTTCCCTGCGTCCTTGTTCCCTGGAACGCAGAGCGCCTTGCATGTCTGGGCTCTGGAGGCTTTTCTTCTTCCGCTCCCCCGGCTGCCCCTCCTCTGCCTCCGTCTCCACCTTTATCATTGCTTCTTCCTTGTTTTCCCCTCTAGAATTAGCACTACTCATGCTTAAGAACTTTTTCTTACATATCAAACTTCCATTATGTCCATTTTATTCCTTTTCCTGTCTATTCTGAGATGAAATCTGTAGCTTGTTCTCTCCATTGTTTTTCTAGCAGTGCTATTTCTGTTTTACTCCCTTGTAAAATTGATTTTAATTGTTACTGTATTTTTAGCCTTAGCAGTATTTCCTGCTAGGAGTCACTGACCTTTTCATCTTTTCTAGTGTTCCTCTTTATGCTTCCTTGTTTTTCTTTTTAAAGAGTGTTGTATTTTGCGTATTATTGATGAAACCAAGCAAATGCCTTTCAGTTAGCTTTTGTTACATTAAAAAATAAACACTATAGAACTTGGTGACTTATAACAGAACGTTTATTATTTCTCACTCTTCCGCAGGTTAATTGGGTAATTTTTCTGCTCCGGCTGGCTTGGCTGGGTATGGGTGTCTGTGACTACCTCACTCAGCTATCTGGCAGTCGGCAGGCAAGCTGGTATAGAAGGCATCGACTGAGACACGTGATCTTCCATCCTCTGGTTGATAGCCCAGGCTCCCGCACGCGGCAGTCCCAAGGTTCCTCCGAGCAGCGGGGAAAGATAAGCATGAAGGCACAAATACCTTTTAAGTCTTGGTTTGAATCATATTTGCTAAGGTCTCAGTCAAAGTGAAGTCCCAGACTAGCCCAGAGTTTCGCACGGAAGAGCACTCCCAAAGGACTAGGAGTGAGGGTACAGCATAGTATGTGGTCACGCTTACAAACTCCGCAGATTTAATGTTTTCTTTAATTTCTTAGAGTAAATCACCCTTAGAGACTTGCATTGTTGTTATTGTTTAGTTGCTCCGTCGTGTCTGACTCTTGTGACCCAGGGACTGCAGCCCACTAGGCTCCTCTGTCCATGGGATTCTCCAGGCAAGAATACTGGAGTGGGTTTTCATTTTCTTCTCCAGGGGATCTTCCCGACCCAGGAATCAAACTCCTGTCTCCTGCATTGTGAGCGGATCCTTACTGCTGAGCCACCAGGGGGACCAAGGATATGGTATTACAAATACCCTGGTTGATTCTGATGTAGGTGGGACATAGCGGAACACAGCGTGGGAGACGCCAGGGCACAGGAAGCTCAGGGATGTGGAATCAGATGGCCGGGCCCCAGTCTGGGCTCTGCCACTTACAAGTTACCCGCGCATGCTCAGTCTCTTGTCGTGTCCAACTCTCTGTGACCCCATGGGCTGGGGCCCACCAGGCTCCTCTGTCCATGGGATTCTCCGGGTGAGAATACTGGTGTGGGTTGCCATGCCCTCCTCCAGGGTATCTTCCCAACCCAGGGATCGAACCCACGTCTCTTGTGTCTCCTGCATTGGCAGGTAGGTTCTTTTCCACTAGCGTCCCCTGGAAATCCCATCTACTAGTTACATAACCCATTATATAGTTGGCTTCTGATATCTAATATGTGCCCAAGAAATATTTATTGAGTCAGTGAGCCGACATCTATCTCCTTATCTTTAATACCAAGATCAAGAATCCAAATACCTGTCATAAATGCCGTGAGAGTTAAATTAAGTAGGGCATAAAATGTACCTGGACATATATTGTGGCTCAAAACAGGTAACACCTCTGAGGCAAGTGAATTTCATAAGTATTCTATTGTGTTTGGGTATCTGACGTTAATCAGAGTCAAAGAAGCTGTCGTTAGCCCTTTTCCTTTTGAGATAGTCAAAGGTGGCCTTTGTTATGCAGACATATCAATAATGTTTATTATAGCCTTGATCCACAATGAGACATCACAATTAAGCCATAGAAACCACCCTCTGCAATATAACATAAGTTGTTCACCGTGAAGATAATTCTTGGTAAAGATGAGTGTGGAGACTGCATCATACTGCTCCCATTGTGGGTTCTATTTACTACTTTTAGGCCAGGGTTTTTATGTCTCTGGAAAAATGTCATATATTTAATAAACTAAGATTTATAGAATAACTGATAAGGAAATAAAATGACTTCCCCTATTAACAGTCACATACCTTCTGGAAATATGAGCAAATTCCTATTGGCTATGTTTGTTAGCTGCCCAGTCATGTCCGACTCTTTGCCGTCCCATGGACCATAGCCCACCAAATTCCTCTGTCCGTGGGATTTCCCAGGCAAGAACACTGGAGTGGGTTGCCATTTCCTTCACCCTTCCCGACCCAGGGATCAAACCCTGGTCTCCCGCATTGCAGGTAGATTCATAATTTAAGATAAAATTTTTACAACTAGCAATTGGAAAATATACTAAAGCATAAGTAAAATATATCACCTTGAGCTTTTCAGAATAAGGATATTCTAAAAACGTACACATATTTGAGAATATTGACACAAAAAGTCTCTATTGGCGGCTCTCAGTGTTGTGGGAAACAGATTCATATACAGAGAGTCTGCTTTATTTGTGAATTTCCGTTCCTTCTTTATTCATGATTCAGACTTTCTTGTATAGATGTAGTCATCTGACATGAGATTCGGAAGTGAATTTATAGATCACAGAACCCAACACATGCCTCTGTTGCCCAGCCACTGCTCCTGGCAGACACTGCTAATCCAATTCCTGTCTCTTTGCAGCTGAGTCTGTTTCATCATGGAATCTCTCAGCACAGGACTCCTGGAAACTATCATGGATTAATTAAAGTTGGAATGCAAATGAAGACGTTTGGCTCACCCTTATTTAGATTAGAGTAGGTTACCAGTCAGTCCTAATGGAAATCAACCCTGAATATTCACTGGAAGGACTGATGCTGAAGATCTAATACTTTGGCCACCTGATGTGAAGAGCTGACTCATTAGAAAAGACCCTGATGCTGGGAAAGATTGAGGGCAGGAGGAGAAGGGGGCAACAGAGGAGGAGATGGTTGGATGGCATCACCAACTTAATGGACATGAATTTGAACAAACTCTGGGAGATAGAGAAGGATAGAGAACCCTGGCGTGCTGCAGTTCATGGGGTCACAAAGAAAAGGACGTGACTTAGCGACTGAACAACAAAAACAACACACAGGTCTTAATGGCAGAACTGGATTTCAGTTCTAGGTCTTGATCTTGCCACTGTGGGCAGCTCTCCTAAGCACGTGGACATTGGAGAGCATGGACCAGTGACAAGAAACTGACCAGGAAGAATCCTTTCCCTGCATCCCCACTGTTGGCTCTTTATCCATTCTGCCATTGACTTCTAGCAATTCACTGCATATTCCTAGGCCAGTAAAGATTCATGCCCATGAAGTTAGGGATAGTTATGTATCTCCAAGTGCTTATATGAGCATCAAAGGAGGTAACAGATGTCACTGCATCTCTCAGATTTTAAGCATAGATGAGTTTCCACTGTTACAACAAAATGCAGCTTCCTAGAATCTCAAAAGGGAGCTGCTTTCTCCCAGGTATCTGAGGAATCATCCTTTTCAGAGCCAAGTGTTTTATTTTAAATATTTCAGATGGATGTTTTCCTGTGATGAGTTGCATACTTTACTGATCGTTTAAGCGTGATAGAATAAACATAATTTGATCTTCTGTATGACTCACTGGCATTACGAAAATTACCTTTTCTAAGACAGTTCCCAGGGACTTACTGAAGCATGCTGGAATGTGGGTCTCCCCACAGACTAGCTCTGAGTGCCTGTGGCTTTTGTGGCTTCTCATGTCCCCTCTTAATGAATTTGTTCAGTCTTCTATTCCTAACTGGCATTTCTCTTCCTTCCAGTCAGTCTCTAGGAATATCTCTCCTTAGTTACTTTTTCTACTTTGCTATGGATCATCTAAAGAGATAATCAAGTTTCTATACAAATTCAATCATAGTCAGTGATACCAACATTGACATTTTTTGGGTAGCCACGCATGTCAAGTCTCTTTTTCAATGAGGCAGGTCAAAGTCCTCAAGTCATCCTGACTTTATTCTTTATCTCACACTACATGATCAATCCTTTTGGCCCTACTCTCAAAATACACCCAGAATCTGACCTCTTCTAACCGCCCCCCCCCCCCCGACACACAGTGGCTCCCCGGTCCAAGCCATCACCACCTCTGGCCTCACTGCCTACCTGGCCTCCATCCTTCTGGGCCTGCTCCCTTCAGTCTGTTCGCAACACAGCAGCCAGGGATCAAGAAGATTTAAGTCGGTTCCCATTACCCCCCTGCTCCTATGCCTATAACATCCCCCCTCTCACTCAGAGCACAAGTCAAGGACATCAGCATGGACTTGGACTTGGATGGTCTGCCCTCATTCCCTCTTTCTCCTCCTCTCCTGTGGTCCACTGAGCATCAGCCTTATTTGCCTCTCTTTTGTACTTCACACTTAGCCAGCTCATTCAAGTCTCAGGGTATTTGCACCAGCTGTGCCCTCTGGAGGACTATGCCCCAGGTCTCCACGTGGCTCTCTCTCTCTTGTTCTTTAGGTCTATGTTCAGAGTCCTGCCTTGACTAGCCCAGTTTAAGTTTTGGTTCCCCTGAATACTCCCTGTCTACCTTTCGTGCAGTATTTTTCTCCATAGCATCTACCATCTCACATGCAATATTTTAATCATTTGTGTTGTTCTTTGCCTCTCTTCCTTTACTGTGGTTGTTGTTCGGTTGCTCAGTTGTGTCTCTTTGCAACCCCATTGACTGCAGCATGCCAGGCTTCCCTGTCCTTCACTATCTCTTGGAGTTTGTTCAAATTCATGTCCATTGAGTCGGTGATGCTATCTCACCATCTCATCCTCTGCTGCCCCCTTCTTCTTTTGCCTTCAGTCTTTCCCAGCATCAGGTTCTTTTCCAATAAGTAGGCTCTTTGTGTCAGGTGGCCAAAGTATTGGAGCTTCAGCTTCAGTCCTTCCAATAAATATTCAGGGTTGATTTCCTTTGTTAGAAACTTTTTTTTTTTTTTGCTATATCCTTGTGTGCTTAGAACAATGCTTCACACATTTTAGGTACTTCAGAAGTGTTTGTTAAATCTTCAAATGAATGAATGAGTGGATGCATGTTATGAACATCCAGAAGAAGGAAGTGATGCATTGGACATACATGAAAGAGACAGAGCTGGGATTTGGAGCTGATGCCTGTAAATTTAAGCTCTGTTTGAATGTTATCCAGAAGAATAATAAGTAGACTCTAAGTAGGGTTTGGTTTCCTCCCAGGAGTAAAATGAGTAAGCAATGACAGAGTATTTAGTTAGTTCTTTGTTTCCTGTACAAAGGCAGATTTTGTTTCCCTTCTGATTTGCTAAGTGTGATTGTCAGATACAGTTGTTGTTTATCCATCATTGATGCAATCCAACCAACCAGTCCTTTCTCAGCAAACAGTCCCTAAGTGCCTCTAGGAGCCAGGCTGGTGGTTAGGCGGTGGCTGCTCTCCATGGGGGCCTGGGAGAATGTGTGGTACGGCTCTCTGTCCTGCCTGGAAAGCTTGTGGGAGGGTCTGAAAGTTGAGGAACTTTGGTCAATTCTGAAGAATTCCAGCAAAGCTAGACCCTGAAGGTTGCTTCATGACAATGGAGCAATGTAGAAACCCTGGCATTTCTGGCTTCGGGGGCCTACAGGAGGGTGAGCAGAACTTAAAGAAAGCAAGCCTGGACCATGTCTGGGGATGTCTTGGTTATTGTTGTTATTTTCCTTTATTGGTGAGTAACAGCAAGCCATCTTTTTGAAAAATATAAAGACAATTATTTGTTTTAGGAAAGTTTTTTGTTTGTTTGTTTGTTTTACAAAGACCTTCCATATAAGAAGCTTAGTAATGATCAACTCCAGTATTACAGTCTGCAAGATGCCCTCTTTTAGGCTAAGAGATGTTTCTCTCCTTTGGTGTCCCAACATTGTCTGCTCAAAATTGCCAGAAAACGGTCTCTGTCCCCTGTGTTGTGAGCCCCTAGGAGCTGGTATAGAGCCTTACGTATCCATTTAACTCAAGCAGTGTCTCAATGGGGCTTCCCAGGAGGCAATGTGGTAAAGGACCTGCCTGTCAGTGCAGGAGACACAAGAGATGCAGATTTAATCCCTGGGTTGGGAAGGTCCCCTGGAGGAGGGCATGACAACCCACTCCAGTATTCTTGCCTGGAGAATCTCATGGACAGAGGAGCTGGGTGGGCCACAGTCCATGGGGTCGCAAAGAGTTGGACACGACTGAAGTGACTTAGCATTCATGCACAGTTTCTCAATGACCTAAACATTTTTTGAAAGAAGTGTTTTGAGTTCTGGAGAAATATTCCAAGCACGTGTCTTGGGCATTCTGATTTGACAATGCTGCTGTTTTGTTGTAGCCATGCGTTCCGGGAAACAAACTCACTCAGAAGGACAATGCAGATAGTGGAGTGCAGATTATTACACCGGCGGGCCCGAGGCAGAGTCTCCTCTTAGCCAAGGACCCTGACCAGTTTCTGTGAAAACCTTATATATCCTAAGTGTGTGTGCACAAACCTGCTTCCCCAAATTCCCTGAAACTAGTCTGAACAAAGGAAAAAGAAAGATCAATCAAAGTTAACCTGTGATTCATATGCCTTAAGCCTAGGGAGTTAGAGGTGGACAATTATCAATAGGCCTGTGGTCATACCCCAATAAGCATAATAACATGTATGATTCTATTCAGTTACACAGATAATTAGGGTATTCTTTTAGGCAATGGAGAGTCTAGGTACGAGCCCTGGGGCTCTCCCTTCTGTGGGCCTGGTTTTCCAGTTGGTATGTCGTTTCCATAGATACCAGGCATATAGCTCAAAATCCACAGTCTGGCCCCAGATGGAGTCCTGCTTTCAAGATGGAGCCTGTTCTGTCTGTTTCCTCCTTCAGCATATCTTTTTAAGAGCCAAATCAACTGAGGAGCACTGGTATGTCCACAAGGACCAGGAGTGTTAGTGTGATAATCATTTCCGATTAGCTTGGTAAAGATGTGATGTGGCTTCTCAAGGGGACATACACGCTGCCCAAGTAGCTTTTCTCCAGTTGGTGATCCCACGAGGTTCAGCGATTTCTGTAAAGCCAGGCCTGTCTCCCTGCAAATGACTGCTGTTTGGAGTTCCCGGAGATAAAAGCTGGGCTCTTTTCCCAACTGAATAGAGGACTGAAAACACTACAGGCTGCTCTCCTCTCCCCACCCTCCCCTGGGAAGGCTCAGCCTTCTACGGTGGCATCTAAGATGGGAAGAAGGGTCCCATCTTAGTTCCTGAGGGTCCCCTTTGGGCAAGGGTCTTCTCAGATGGGTGGGCCTTCCATGTCCTACAGGAAGGGTCACATCATTGACCTGAAGGTGACTGCTGCCAAGGAAAGTATTTGTGTGTGCTGAGTTCCAGAAGGAAGGAACTTGCCACGTTGCTGCTCTTGGAAACTGCAGACCACTTGGGGCAGCTCATTAATTTGTTTATCCATGGTTGATTAATTGTCTCATTCATTCAACATATACTTGTTAAACACTTGGTAAGCGCTGGATCTTTTCTTAGCCAGCCCTGTGACATTAGTAATAAATGGAGCCTACTGTTCACACTCCAAAGGCCTTCCTTCCTCCCTTCCTCCTTCCTTCCTTCCTGTGTTAATTAATTCACTCATTCATCTTGTGGCTAAGGGCATGATCTTTGGGGCTAGACGGCCTGTATTTGAATCTCAGCTCTATCACTTTTTAACTGGATGACCTTGGCAAGTCATTTAACTTTTGTGTGTTTAACCCACAAACTGGAGATCAGAACAGTACCCAGCAAAGAGAGATCTTATGAGGTGTGCCTGCCACATATTAATACTAAGTTCTGTTTCATTCAAAATACTCAACGAAATCTGTTATGTGCCAATTCTATATTAAACATAGAGGACACAGTGGAAAATGCTACAGATGTGGGCCCTGTTTTCATGAAGATTTCAGTCTAGTGAGGGAGACAGACATCGTCCAAATAACTCTAGATCACATATATAGACGTATGATTGTGTGAATGCGTGCGAGCTAAATTACTTCAGTCCAGCTCTTTGCAACCCCATGGATTGTAGGCCACCAGGCTCCTCTGTCCATGGGATTCTCCAGGCAAGAATACTGGAGTGGGTTGCCATGTCCTCCTCCAGGGGATCTTCCCTACCCAGGAAGTGAACCCCAGTCTCTTATGCCTTCTGTATTGGCAGGCGGGTTCTTTACCACGAGCGCCACCTGGTAAGCGCAGATGTGTGATTTCATGTGGAGTAAGGGCCACGGAAGAAAAGGTGCTGTGCGGGCAGAAGTCTTCCCTGAAGAACTGTCTTCACTGTATCCTCAGAGGATAGACTAGATCACAGCATTAGAAGACACTCGGGAAATACCCCTTGAAAGAACACGGATTCTTTTGAGCCGAGGTCTAAAGAAGAATAAGAATTAAGTACACACAGAGAAATGTACTTCCCTTGTGGCTCAGTTGGTAAAGAATCAGTAAGATCCCCTGGAGGGGGAAATGGCAACTCACTCCAGTATTCTTGCCTGGAGAATCCCATGGATAGAGGAGCCTGGCAGGCTGTAATCCATGGGATCGCAAAGAGTTGGACACAGCTGAGCGACTAAAGCACCACCACCAGAGAAATGGGAGGGAAGAAAATTCTAGGGGGAAAACCCAGCATGTGTAAAGACTCCGGGTGGAAGGGAATGTGATTCATTCCTGGTGTGGAAAAGGGCAGGGGAGACAGACAGTGGGACCGCATGATGCTGGAGAGGGAGGCTGGGATCAGAGCGGTGGCAGCCGTGATCGAACCTTTGATGTTTCTTCTGAGAGCAATGGAAAACCTATTTAAGCAAGATAATAACAGAATCAGGTCTGTATTTTTAAAACATCACCCAGTAGGACAGTGGACGGGGCCAGAATAGATGGGATGGGGCTGTTCAGAGATGTAGCCCTTGGCTCTGGATATGGTGAGGAAACATTTATCCCCAGGTGTCAGTGGCTTCCATCAGCAAAGCTTTATTTCTTGCTCACGCTGCATATTGGCTGTGGGTAGGTTTGTCTCTTTCTAAGTGTCCTCTTAGCTCTGGGATCCATTGCGATGACAGAGATTTTTATGTGGGCTGTATGGTTCTCACAGCAGAGGGGAAAAATGCCATCACTGACCGCAGCCAGGTTCTGAAAGCTTCTGCTCTGAAGTGACCTACTATCAGTTCTGATCCCACAAGTGGGAGCTGCTGGTCAGCAGAAGAGTGATGGAAGAATGTTCCAGACCATGGGGGCTGAGATAAGAGGGAGGAGAGCATGGGTGAAGTCTTAAGCTGTGTGTGAAGATAAAGAATTGAATATGATTGCCAGCAGGGAAGGATCGGGGGAAGCATAGTTAGGGAGTTTGGGACTGACATGTACACACTGCTCTATTTAAAATGAACAACCAACAAAGACCTACTGTATAGCACAGAGAACTCTGCTCAATATTCTGTAGCAACCTAAATGGGAAACAAATTTGAAAAATATACATATAACTGAATACATATATTCAGTTATAACTGAATCAGTTTGCTGTACATGTGAAACTAGGATGGTATTGTTAATCAACTATACTCCAATATAAAGTAAAAAGTTAAAAAAGAGAATATTTTCATCCATGAAAGATCTTACAGGAGCTATAGGAGAAATATACAAGGTATCGAAATATAAGGTTAAAATTTCAGACAGGAAACCGGAGGATCACATCCATTGTCATAATACGCATGAGAGAGTCCCAGAGGCCACACCAATGTCCTGGAACACTTGCAGGCGGGACACACACAGCTCATGGAAACACACATGGCTGGTGTGTTCTGCAGCTGAAGGTTCAGTGCAAGGAGGCTGGAGATAACAGCAGACAGGCAAGTGCACTGAACACACGTGTGGGTGCTGGGCTGCCTTTCCTGGGCTTTGTGTGTGGGTCTCATTCTCACGAGTCTGATGGGGTCACTGTTGTTATTGTTCCCATTTTACAGGTGGGGAAACTGAGGCACAGGCAGACTAAAGGAACCTGGCCAAGGTCTCAAAACTTACTACTGGTGGAGAGAGCCACAGCACCCAGTGGCTTGGCTGCAGACTCCGGGTTCTTCACCACAGGTGCCAAGTGTATCTGTTGGCTTCCCAGAGGCCACTTGGTACAGTAAGGAGCACAGACCTCGGTGTCAGACCCACTACAGCTGGCTCATGATGCTGCTGTCTCCCAGCACTCTGCCATTTGCAGAGGAACTTCACCTTGTTGAACCCACGTCCTCATTTCTAAGGGTTAATGACTACCCAGTAGGGTAGCTGGGTGAGTTAAAGAGGCAATACGCACAGAGCATCAGGCCTAGGAGTGTATTAAATAAATATTAGCTGAAGTGAAATGAGGGGTCATAGCATCGTGCTTTTGCTTCAACTCCACATAGAAATTATGAACTGTGAGAATTTCTATTTTTTAAGTAGGACTGTTAAGCCCATTAATGGCCCATGAAATGATATTTTCCTATGGCAACTACCGTATTTAAGTGGCATTAAGTGAAAGCTTCTTGGATGATTATAGAAAGGACCCTAATTATCAAGAACTATGCTAAAGAAACAGTCCAGAGTAGCAGGGGGTGGGATGAATCACGCACGGGAAACAAAAGCACAAAATGGTTAGTAGTGATAACTACTGTCCTCCTGGGGAGAATATAGAGGTGATATTTATTTCAATTATCCTTCTAAAGACATATTGTGAACAGACCAATTTTATCGTTGCAAGGAATTCTTAAAAAGCAAAGAAAACATAGAATGAGGTCATCCTCAGAGAACACTCTTTTTAGATACACAGAATCCACACTCTTCTGGGGTCCTTATTTTGCCTAACTGATTATTGGACAAATCTTCATTACAGGGATGTTGAGGGTCGAGCCTGCTGTCAATGTCCTAATAAGGACGGTTTTACCTGCAAGTCCTACTGGGATGTGCTGCACAGAGTAGAGGAAGCTGTACATTTGCAAAGGAACTTCATGTTGAGGGTCCTTCATGTTGAACACTCCCAAGGGTTCCAACCGGAAGGAAAGTGGTGGCCTCGGGCTTCACCTGAGCCAGCATCTCGATCCAAGAGGACTGGGTCTGATGGGACAAGCAAGGGGAGATGGTCCAGATTGATGGGTGATGATGAAGGCTAGGAGGTACAGAGAATGGCAGCTTCAGAGAAGTAAAAGATCCCTCGGTGAGACCCAGGGAGCTGGATAGAGGCTCACAGAGGAGGAGGCTGGCTATCTGTGTGTGTGTGTGTGTGTGTGTGTGTGTGTGTGTGTGTGTTAGTCACTCAGTCATGTCCAACTGTTTGCGCCCCCATGGACTGTGACCCACCAGCTTCATCTGTCCATGGGCTTCTTCAGGCAAGAATACTGGAGCAGGCTGCCATTCCCGTCTCCACTGGGTCTGGGTGGTATAATACAAATAAAAAGATATCTGATGTATGTCCCAGGCTCCTGGCATAGGGCTCCTTAAATCCTTAGAATTTCCCAAATGATAGGCGAGTCTTTTGTTCATAATGAACCCTTTTGATCATACCTGAGTTCATGCTAATAAGGCGACTCTTGGTGTGTCCCTAGGTAGCTTTAAAGTTGCAGTAGATTGCCAGAAAAACCAACCCTTTGAATAGAGGGTTAGAACTAACAACAATACCTCATCTTCCATCCACCTCCCACCCTGGAAGGAGAGAGGAGCTGGGGATCACATTCAATCACCAATAGCCAATGATTTAACCCATCATGCCACATAATGGAACCTCAATAAAAATCCCTCAATGCTGGCATTTAGAGACATCTGGGTTGGTGAATGCACTGATGTGCTGGGAGTAGGAAGTGGTACACCCAGAGAAGAAATGGCTACTCTGCTTTCTTTGCCCCTCATATCTTGTTCAACGCACAACTTCCATTTGGCTGTTGTTCACTTGTGTCCTTTATGGTAAATCAGTAACCATAAGTGAAGCCCTTTCCTGAGTTCTCTAAGTCCTAGTGAGTTATCAACCTGGTGATGAGGTCATGGGAGCCCCTGAGGTTTCAGTCAGCCAGGCAGAAGTGTCAGTAGCCTGGGACCCATTCGCCCCTCTGCGTGAAGTTGTTGTTGTTTAGTCGCTAAGTTGTGTCCAAGTCTTTGCGACCCCATGGACTGTAGCCCACCAGGCTTCTCTGTCCATGGGATTCTCCAGGCAAGGATACTGGAGTGGGCTTCCATTTCCTTCCCCAGGGGATCTTCCCAAGCCAGGGATCAAACTCGCATCTCTAGTAAGACGTCTTCTGCGTTGGCAGGCAGATTCTTTATCACCGTGTCACTTGGGAAACCTCCTGCAAGAATTGACATTTCTGCCCAGTGTAGCTTTGGACGTGGCTTATCACGGTAATGCAGACTCAGCAGAAAATAATTTTGCATGTAAAGCAAAACCTGACCTCACTCTGACTCTCAGTTCCCCAGACTTTTGGTTCCTGTCCAAGGGTCAAATAGTAATTTCTTACAGGCATTATGGAAAAAAAAATAACCAAGACATTTGGAAGCCTTGTTTAGATTTGGACTATCTGTTATGGATCTGTCTTATCTGGACTCTTATTGATTCTTACTTCACTTTTAACAAATTTGAACATCTCATTGTTTCCAGAACTTGCCAAAGATTTTCTGTCTCTTGGCCTTTTGTGTCTGTGCATGCGTGTGAATATGTGTGCATGCCTGTAAGTGTGAACGTGTGTGCATGTCTATAAGTGTGAGCATGTGTGCATGTGTGTGTATGCCTGCAAGTGTGAACGTGTGTGCATGTGTGTGCATGCCTATATGTGTGAACATCTGTGCATGTTTGTAGTGAAGAATAGGAGAAAGGGGGTTAGCTCTATCTCTGGTCTTTCTCTGTGGGCTCTCTTCTAAGTTATTCTAGTCTTTGATTATCTGATTTTGCAGATATAACAGGGTAGTGGGAGGAGACTCTTTTTGTCTCCATATTTGCCTGGGAGACCAAAGATTCCCTCCCTAGATGGTTAGTCTTAGTTAATCATACGAGGGTAACAGGGCATGGGGCTTCCCTGGAGGCTCAGTGTTGAAGAATCTGCCTGCCAGTGCAGGCGACACGGGTTCAATCCCTGATCCAGGAAGATCCCCCTGGAGGAGGAAATGGCAGCCCACTGAAGTATTCTTGCCCGGGAGATCCCATGGGCAGAGGAGCCTGGTGGGCTACAGTCCATGGGGTCACAAAAGAGTCAGACAAAACTGCGGAACTAAACAACAGCAACAACAACAACAACAACAAGGCATTAAAAGGGGCCATTTGTCTCAGTTTTGGCTGAGACACCAAAGACTAATGCAGTTGACTCCAAGAATACCCGCAACCAGAAGTTGTGGGTCAGGCCAGGTCACTAGTGCAGGGTTGGCTACCAGGCTGAAATCTGCTCTGTCACCACTGGAAATCACCCACTCCAACCTCTAAAGAGGTGGGGATTGAAGGGTTGAGAAAGCTTTTTATCAGAGGGAGGGTAGGTGTACCATGCATCCACATGTCGACTCCTTTCTACCTCGGAGTCTGAGGGGCTTCACAGGGACGATTCAGAGAGCTGGTCTGGCGTCCCCTGTGCCATCATGAATTCAGGAATCCTAAGTGCTGTGTGCGAATCCCATCTGGGAATAGGAAAGGAAAGGTTATAGCAGCAGGTCTACAGGGAAGCCGGAAGAGCAATGGCCACTGTGGCTACAAGCTGCCCTTTATGTCCCAGTGTGGCAAGGACACACGTGTGTTCCTGCGGGCAGGGGGCTTATGTGGGACCCCAACCCAGAGGGCAGCCAGGAGGAGCTCAGCAGAGACTGAATGGAGCTCCAGAGCCCAGGTGGGAGGCAAGCTGCGAGAGGAGAGGATTCGTCTGTTTCTAGGAGTTGCAGTCCAAGGTTGTCACCAGAAGGGGCATCTCCAGAACCCCCTAAAAGTGCCAGGAGAGGAACAGCCTCCTGTCTACATCCTCTGGTCCGGGGATAACCGGTCCTATCCGTGTCCTCGCTGTGCTGGGTCCTCTGCCCCTTGCCATCTCTGTCCTGGCGTTTCCTCCTGAGCCAGAAAATGCTGCTGGGAACGGGGGTGTGGTGAGCAAGGGGGAAATCATCCCCCTAAACTGACCTCACCTACCACAGGCTCGAGTCTGGGGTGCAGGGAGAGTGTCAGGGAGGACTGGATAGGCTGTGGTCATGACACTGGGTGGGTTTACATTGTAAAAACAGAGCTGTTGCTATGACAGAGTGTGTGACCGATGTTGGATGGTCTGACTGACCACAGGGCCAGACAGCAATTAACAGGAAATGGAGGAGGAGAGCACCATTGTTGCTTGCAACCCGTCCTCTCAGCCTGTCCAGTAAAATGGATGCTTATAGGGAATTTCCAGTGGTTCAATGGTTAAGACTCTGCACTCTGTTCAGTCCCTGGGAACTAAGATCCTGCGAGCCAAGTGGCATGGCCAAAAAAAGGAGAGATGCTTATAAAAAGCAAAAAGAAACTGTAACATTGCAGAGACAGCTAGAGACTTCCTTGGCTAGGTAGGCTGACTTAGTCTATGATTGTTCTGGCCCCTTCATATGTGTTGTGCAGAGTTGTATCTGAGATAGTGTATGATTTTATATATATATAATTCTCCCCCGTCTTCATCTCACTTTCACTGGTTTATCTCTAAAACATATATAATAATGTGAACATATATAAAATATATATAACATAAAGTATACATATAGAATATATAATATATAGATTGTTAAAATATAACATATTACAATATAATATATATTATAATGATTAATTTTTTCCAATGAGTCAACTCTTCACATGAGGTGGCCAAAGTACAGGGAGGCCTGGCGTGCTGCAATTCATGGGGTCGCAAGGAGTCGGACATGACTGAGCGACTGAACTGAACTGAACTGAACTGAACTGATTAATGATTAATTATAATCTATCTAATCTAGATTAATAATCTATATGATATTGTAGTATAGACTATTAAAATATAAAATGATATATAACAATTATCATCTACCTAATTTGGATTAATTAAAATCTTAATGTTTTATAATATGCAGATTATTAAAATATAGCATTTTTATTGAAGGATGGGTATTTATTTAAATGATATTATCTTACAATAATATTTACATTCTGGAGTTTGCTTTTTTCACCTATCAGCACATCTAGAAAAATCTTTTTCATTTTATATCAATCAGTTCAATTCTTTCTATGTTATGCATGGTGGTCAACAGTTTACTTGTTCCGTGGGTGCTTTTTGTAAACAGATCTCTTCTTGATGGATATTTAGAGATTCCAGATGTTTGCTCTCACAAATAGTGTTGCTGATATTCTACAGGCTGTTTCTTCTGCCTGAAATGGTTTCTCTATGCTCTTCTCCTTGGTCCAATTTTTTTACCTCCCTAGTGTCAAATCCACCATCCTTCCTTTGCTTGACTGTTTTGACCTCCTGGGCTGACATAATATGTGATGTTTACACATAATATGTGATGATTACCGTAATAAGGTAGCTTCACAATACTGTATTGTGTATGTAAAGGTTGCTAAAAGAGTAGATCTCCAAAGTTCTTATCCTGAGGGGAAATAAACTGTAACTGAGTGCTAGGTTCTTAGATCCTGTGTGATCTGGTTCCCACTTATCTCTCTGTCCTGTTTTCACCCCACCCCCACACTCCATGAACCAGATGATTATGGGAACATGCCAGGCTCTCTCACCCTCTCCTGTGTTGTCACAGGCTGCCTCTGTCACTTGCCTGGTTGGCTCACACCCATTCTTTGGGCTTCAGTGTCTCTTTCTCTGAGAAGTTTTCCCTGATCTCTCAGTATTCTGATGGGTGCCCTCCTTACATGTTTCTCTCTCGCTCTCTCTTTTTTTTTTTTTTGGCCACATGGCTTGCAGGATCTTACTTCCCTTACCAGGGATTGAACCCCAGGCCCTCAGCAGTGAAACCACACAGTCCTAACCACTGGACCCCCAGGGAAGTCCCCCTCTTTACACGTTTCAACAGCATCTTCTCTCTCCTGTCCTGCAGCCCCCATACTGGATGGCAAGTGTTTTCTCAAGTGCCTTCCTCTTTGACTCAGCTGTGAGCTCTCTGAGGCATGATGCTTTGCGCCTGGTTGCACCTCCAGTGCTCAGCGCAGTGCCACTAACACTGTTGGTGCTGAATATTCACTTGTGAAATGACTGAATGCGTGAATGAAAGCACTTAGGGTTTCTATCTTCAGGCCAGGAGTCACAAGGATTACTTCTGAACCTTCCTGATTTACAGGCAGGAGCTTGATAAAACTGGCCTTTCATTGCTCCTTGAAGATTGGGCTGCTCCAAACAATCAGTCTCTTATTCTAAAAATCTCCAATGAGGCAAAGACCGAGAGATGAGTCTTCAGTCCACAGAGCCTCTTTAGACAAATCTTGAGGAGTCATTGTTACTCATTTCCAGTGAAAAATAATCAAGATTCCATGATGTGAGAATTGTCATACAGATAGAGTCTAGTGGAGGAGCTCTGGGCAGGGGACACCAGCTAATGAGCCATGTCTTCCCCCAGCCTGCCTGCCTCCATCTCTACCTGAGCGTTTCCAGGTTGAGCAGACCCTGCACTTTTGATTCTCCCAGTTTTTATAGACACAATAAGGTATGGCTTTAAATTTACTTTCTCCCACAGAAGCTAATTTAATATTTGGAGAGAACCAGAGCCAAGGCCAGCCCTGGATGGATGTTATTTATACGATCATAAAAAAGAAAGATCCAGCTCCTGATGTTACTAAATTGTCGTTGGGAAAGGAGCTGAGAGGGCACCGAGATGAGCCTTTGCTGTGGTGGGGATCAAATGAAATTGTCTCCAAGTCATCTCAGCTCATGGGGCCTGGGAGGCTGCAGGCCAAGTTTGGCCACTCTGCCTGCCCCAGGAGCTTCTGCGTGACCTGGCTTCCTCGGCAGGGGCAGAAGCAGCTTTGCTCCTTTGAGGCTGTCTCTCCGCAGACGGTTTGGGCTAGGAATAGCTTCTTTTTATTGTTATGATCGAGCTGTATCACACTCCTGAGGAGCAGGCGCAGTAATTGCATTACGGCTGCTGTACTGTCTCTCTTTGCCTCAGGGAGGGGGAGCGAATCTGCTTTTCTTAATTGTTACGTGCGGGGTATTCTCTCCTACCTGAGCTGCCATCTCCCTGCCTTGGCTGCAGAAGACAGGGGGCTGTGAATTCTTATGCTGCCCCTCGGGTGATGAGAAGTCTGGGAGCAGGAAGAGAAATGCACTCGGGAGGGAATATCACTGAGAAAGTTCCTGTCCAGCTCAGAGCCTATCCTTGCAGCTTCATCCAGGGTGATGAGGTGCAGCCAACTCTCACCCTTCAGGAGTCGTGTTTTAGAGAGTCGCTGTGAACACCAAACTAGCAAATGCTGAACCATTCCTCCAACAGGACGTTCAGGGTTAGTTTCCTGCGAGCCTCTGGTCACAATGTTGTTGTCAACTAATCAGTCTGCTTGTTTTGACTTCCCAGGTGGCACTAGTGGTAAAGAACCCGCTTGCCAATTGAAGAGATGTGGATTCAATCCCTGGGTAGGGAAGATCCCCTGGAGGAGGAAACGGCAACCCACTCCACTATTCTTGCCTGGAGAATCCCATGGACAGAGGAGCCTAGTGGGCTACAGTCCATAGGGTGGCAGAGCCGGGTATGACAGAAGAGACTTGGCACTAGCAAGCATATTTTATGTGTTTTTGTTTAAAGGGACTTTAAGAAAATAATTTTATTTATTTATTTGTTTTATTTTTCGTCTCGGTTGGATCTTCAGTGCTGCTCAGGCTTTCTCTAGTGGCCAGGAGTGGAGGCTACCCTCAAGCTGGGTGGGATCTCGCTGGGCCAGGGACAGAACCTGTGTCTTTGGCATTAGCAGGCGGATTCTTTACCACTGAGCCAACAGGGAAGTCCCTAAAGACTATGTAATACAAAGTTTTGATTCACTAACATTGGATTCGTAGCCACCAGGATTCATGTTTGGGCAAAGCTTATTTTACATATAAGGTGTATCACAGCCTTTTGGTGCTTAGGAACATCAACACATCAGGGCTGTGCTGGGGGAGCATCTTAAACAGCTCACCTCCAAATAGCCCCCGAATATGAACAACGTGGCACTAAGTAGGCTGCAGGAGAGAGTTGAAATGAGACAAAGCATTGCCTGCCCCCAGCTTAGCTGGGGACATGTCCATTGAGTGACTCAAATGTTTTGCAGCTCTGTGCCTGTCCACAAAGTACACCCAAAGCCTCACACTTATTGTTTTTGAGGTTACAAATACAGTTTAAGTGAACAGGTGAATTCGCGAATCCAGAGTCTATGAGTAATGAGGAGTGATCATAATTGGAGGCATGACTCAGCTTTCTCTTGTGCATTCCTGCCTCATCTCTGCACCCAGTCCTGGCCCCAAAGGATGCCAGGCCCCCTCCCCGGGGCCCCTACCCCCCTGGCTCTGGTTTTAGGCCTGAATTCTGCTTTATCATTCCCAAGAGCAAACAAGACCTCCAGGGTTGGAACTGATTGAATGAGCACGTCTCATTGTCTAGTTCACGTGTCTGGAGTATGCTGGTCCATGGAGGACCTTAGCCTTGCCTTGGCCAGTCTTCCTTGAGGCCTGGAGTGGCGGCCTGAAGCAAGGCTGAACGTGTGAGACTAAGCAGCCCGCTGTGGCTTTCACTGACCAGCGGAGCCCTTCTCATGCCCACCCAGCGGTCACGGAGTGAGCACAGGTCTGCAGGGCACTGTGGTGAAAAGACATGGCCCTGCCCTCGGGGTGTTCACAGCCTAAAGCCGAGGCCAATGGATGGTTGAAATGGAGTGAATGAAGTGGTACCTGCTGCCATCAGCCAGGACGCTCTGCAGTTTGCATCCTTTTCATCCAAGTCCCTTTGTGGATCTCTCCCCAAGACACTTCCAGTAGCACAAATCACTCTGTTGTTGCTGTCTTAAAACATGCTTTTTCCTTCCTACTTTTCTTCTTTGCTTCTTGGCGCCTTCACAACTGCCTAACCCTGAATGCATCCCTGCCCCAGTTCCCGTCAGCTTCTGTGTCTCGTGAACCCACTTCTTGTCTATACCACTTCCACCACTGTGTGACAGCAATAACGTCGCACTCTGCTCACTGCAGACCAGCTAGAGAAAGATATTTAAAATGCAGATGAGTCCAGATCCATAATCAATAGAACGTTATATGGAAAATTCGAAAGGCTGACATCTCAGCGAACAAAGAGACTATTGATGTTTTACTGCTTCAGTCAAATACTTAGACCTTTTAATGGATCCTAAATGTTTCGCACGGCACTACTGTAACCTCTTTGAAATGTGTCATTCTTTTTAATAAGGGCATTTCTGTAAGTATCATTAGTTTCTGTAAATCCTTTTATAATGTGATTGAGTTAAAAAGAACATGAATACTCCTTTCAAAATAAACTGTAATGCACTAATATGCCTTATATTTTATTGTAATCTACATTTTTATAAGATTGCAAAGATCTTTTTCAGTCTGTTTGTACCTAATATAAAGAATGCCATTTTTTTTAGGCACTTCATGTGTTTTCTCACTGAATTCTTACAACTTCAAGAGGCTTATGGATGAGTCAATAGAGGATCAGAGAGGTTAAGTACCAAGCACAAAATTTCCCAGTTGCTTGAATTTGGAATCCACATCCGCACAGCTCTCAGAAAAAAAGTGTCAGAGTTCCTTTGGGAATGATGACTTAAACGTGAGAGCGCTCGAGTTCTGCAAAGCTGCCCTTTATTTCATGGGAATGAGGTTCAACCTCAGAGTTTGGTGTGGTTTGCTAGCATTGCATTGGGCTTCCCAGGTGGCTCAGTGGTAGAAGCTGCCTACCAATGCCTGAGACACAAAATGCATGGGTTCAATCCCTGAGTTGGGAAGATCCCTTGGAGGAGGAACATGGCAACCCACTCCAGTATTCTTACCTGAAAAGTTCCGTGGACAAGAGGAACTTGGTGGGCTACAGTCCATGGGGTCACAGAGAGTAAGACACGGCTGAGCACACACACAGCGTTCATTGTGTCATTCAGCAGTTCGTTGGAGACGCAGAATCAGTAGGACACACACACACACACACACACACACACTCATATTTATAGACACAGAAGGCATAGAAACACATGCACATATAGATATATAGTGTTCAATATATATATTCGTATATCATATATATAGTGTATATGTGTATATAGCTTATATGTGCATATATATATATGTGTGTGTGGGTGTCTGTCGATCTATCTATAAATTTATTACAAAGAATTGGCTTATGTGATTGGCTGGCTAAAAGAGTCCAAAAGTCTGTAGGGCAGGAAGTGAGAATGGGAGCATTATCTTCAGGCTGAAACCCTCAGGCATGGTCTGTAGTTCTTGTCCGCAGGTGGCAGTTCTTCTTGCCTGGGGAAACCTCAGCCTCCCTTCAGGCCTTCCTTCCCACTGGTTTGGTCATCCCCTCTCTCCCTCCCCGATGCAGTTTATCCAGGACAAACTCCCTTACTTCAAGGCAGCTATTTAGGGGTTTTGATGCTATTCTCACGCTGACACAGGGGTTCACATTTGGCTGGATAACTGGGACTCTGCCCAGCCAACCTGGTATACACAAAGTCCTCCCAAGCGTCCAGTAGTGGCTCTTCCTGGAGCAAAGATAAGTGAGCCACACTGGCAGGGGCCTTTGCTTTTGAAGTTTGTGACTTTGGCTGTAGGGGCCGCTGCCTTGCCTCTGGCTCCAATCTCACCCAGTGGTATTCTGCCAGGGGTGACTTTGTCTCCTCCCAGGAGTGTCTGGCAATGACTGGAACATTTATGGTTGTCACAGCTGGGGTGATGTTACTGTCATCTCCATGGTAGAGTCCAGGGATGCTGCTTAATTTCACAGGCCAGCTGCTTAAAACAAAGATTGGCCAGCTTCAAATGCCAATAGCGTCTGGGCTGAGTAACCTGCTCTAACCAAGGGAGTCTGCGAAACTCAAGGGCCTTCTTTGTGGACTGCACTGGAAATGCACAGACCTAACCAATCCTTACAGACCTAGGATGATTAAAATTGTTTTTAAAAATTTTATTGGTGTAGATAATTTTCAAAATTTTTAATTGGAGAATAATTGCTTTGCAATGCTCTGTTGGTTTCTGCTGTACTGCAACTTGAATCAGCCATAAACATACATACAGCCCCTCCCTCTTGAGCCTCTCTCCCACCCACCCTCTAGGTCATCACAGAGCACCAGGTGGAGCTCTGTGTTCTGTGTAGCAGCTTCCCACTAGCTAGCTGTTTTACACAAGATAGTGTGTATATTCCAGTTACCCTCTCAGTTTCACCCTCCCCTTCCCACATTGTGTCCACAGTCCATTCTCTACATCTGCTCCTACCCATCAAATAGGCTCATCAGAAGCACTTTTTTAGATTCCATATATATGCGATAATATATAATATTTGTTTTTTTTCTCTTTCTGACTTACTTCACTCAGTATAACAGGCTCTAGGTTCATCTGCCTCAATTCAACTGATTCAGAGTCATTCCTTTTTATTCCCTAGTAATATTCCATTGTGTATATGTACCACCTCTTCTTTATCCATTCATTTATCGAACATCTAGGTTCCATGTAATGACTACTGTAAATAGTGCTGCAGTGAATGTTGAGGTATATGTGTCTTTTTGAATTATGGTTTTCTCAGGGTATAAACCCAGGAGTGGGATTGCTGGATTATATGGCACTTCTATTTTTAGTTTTTAAAGGAATCTCCATACGCTTCTGCACAGTGTGCACATGTGTCTGTATCAATTTACCTTCCTACCAACTGTGCCAGAGGGTTCCCTTTTCTTCACACCCTCTCCAGTATTGTTTGTAGATTTTTTGATAATGGAGGTTCTGATGGGTGTGAGGTGATACCTCACTGAGGTTTTGATCTGCATTTTACAGATGAGGAAATAAAAGCCCAGACCTCTTTATTGCCCACAGCTTTGGTACTCCTAAGTGGAGATCCAGGATTTGAACCTGAGTTTCTCTGAACCTCAAGCCTGTTCTTTCTTTTTTTTTTTAATTTTTTATTATTTATTATTTTTTTACTTTACAATACTGTATTGGTTTTGCCATACATTGACATGAATCCACCACGGGTGTTCATGAGTTCCCAATCCTGAACCCCTCTCCCACCACGCTCCCCATATCATCTCTCTGGGTCATCCCAGTGCACCAGCTCCAAGCATCCTCTATCCTGTATTGAACCTAGACTGGCAGTTCGTTTCTTACATGATAGTATACATGTTTCAATGCCATTCTCCCAAATCATCCCACCCTCTCCCTCTCCCACAGAGTCCAAAAGTCTGTTCTGTACATCTATGTCTCTTTTGCTGTCTTGCATACAGGATTATCATTGCCATCTTTCTAAATTCCATATATATGTGTTAGTATTGGTGTTTTCTTTCTGGCTTACTTCACTCTGTATAATCGGCTCCAGTTTCATCCATCTCATTAGAACGGATTCAAATGTATTCTTTTTAATGGCTGAGTAATACTCCATTGTGTATATGCACCACAGCTTTCTTATCCATTCATCTGCTGATGGACATCTAGGTTGCTTCCATGTCCTGGCTATTATAAACAGTGCTGCGATGAACATTGGGGTACACGTGTCTCTTTTGATTCTGGTTACCTCAGTGTGTATGCCCAGCAGTGGGATTGCTGGGTCATAAGGCGGTTCTATTTGGAGTTTTTTAAGGAATCTCCACACTGTTCTCCATAGTGGCTGTACTAGTTTGCATTCCCACCAACAGTGCAAGAGGGGTCCCTTTTCTCCACACCCTCTCCAGTATTTATTGCTTGTAGAATTTTGGATCATAGCCATTCTGACTGGTGTGAAATGATACCTCATTGTGGTCTTGATTTGCATTTTTCTGATAATAAGTGATGTTGAGCATCTTTTCATGTGTTTGTTAGCCATCCGTATGTCTTCTTTGGAGAAATGTCTATTTAGTTCTTTGGCCCATTTTTTGATTGGGTCATTTATTTTTCTGGAATTGAGCTGCATAAGTTGCTTGTATATTTTTGAGATTAGCTGTTTGTCAGTTGCTTTATTTGCTATTATTTTCTCCCATTTCGAAGGCTGTCTTTTCACCTTGCTTATAGTTTCCTTTGTTGTGCAGAAGCTTTTAATTTTAATTAGATCCCATTTGTTTATTTTGGCTTTTATTTCCAGAATTCTGGGAGGTGGATCATAGAGGATCCTGCTGTGATTTATGTCGGAGAGTGTTTTGCCTATGTTCTCCCCTAGGAGTTTATTTATAGTTTCTGGTCTTATGTTTAGATCTTTAATCCATTTTGAGTTTTTTTTTTTTTTTTTTTTTTTTTCAGTGGGAGAAATTTTTTTAATTTTTTAATTTTAATTTTTTTATTTTTTAAATTTTAAAATCTTTAGTGTATGGTGTTAGAAAATGTTCTAGTTTCATTCTTTTACAAGTGGTTGACCAGTTTTCCCAGCACCACTTATTAAAGAGATTGTCTTTAATCCATTGTATATTCTTGCCTCCTTTGTCGAAGATAAGGTGTCCATGGGTGCATGGATTTATCTCTGGGCTTTCTATTTTGTTCCATTGATCTATATTTCTGTCTTTGTGCCAGTACCATACTGTCTTGATGACTGTGGCTTTGTAGTAGAGCCTGAAGTCAGGCAGGTTGATTCCTCCAGTTCCATTCTTCTTTCTCAAGATTGCTTTGGCTATTCAGGTTTTTTTGTATTTCCATACAAATTGTGAAATTATTTGTTCTAGCTCTGTGAAAAATACCGCTGGTAGCTTGATAGGGATTGCATTGAATCTGTAGATTGCTTTGGGTGGTATACTCATTTTCACTATATTGATTCTTCTGACCCATGAACATGGTATATTTCTCCATCTATTAGTGTCCTCTTTGATTTCTTTCATCAATGTTTTATAGTTTTCTATATATAGGTCTTTAGTTTCTTTAGATAGATATATTCTTAAGTATTTTATTCTTTTCATTGAAATGGTGAATGGAATTGTTTCCTTAATTTCTTTGTCTACTTTCTCATTATTCGTGTATAGGAATGCAAAGGATTTCTGTGTGTTGCTTTTATATCCTGCAACTTTACTATATTCATTGATTCGCTCTAGTAATTTTCTGGTGGAGTCTTTAGGGTTTTCTATGTAGAGGATCATGTCATCTGCAAACAGTGAGAGTTTTACTTCTTCTTTTCCAATTTGGATGCCTTTTATTTCTTTTTCTGCTCTGATTGCTGTGGCCAAAACTTGCAGAACTATGTTGAATAGTAGTGGTGAAAGTGGGCACCCTTGTCTTGTTCCTGACTTTAGGGGAAAAGCTTTCAATTTTTCACCATTGAGGATAATGTTTGCTGTGGTTTTGTCATATGTATAGCTTTTATTGTGTTGAGGTATGTTCCTTCTATTCCTGCTTTCTGGAGAGTTTTTATCACAAACGGATGTTGAATTTTGTCAAAGGCTTTCTCTGAATCTATTGAGATAATCATATGGCTTTTATTTTTCAATTTGTTAATGTGGTGAATTACATTGATTGATTTGTAGATATTGAAGAATCCTTGCATCCCTGGGATAAAGCCCACTTGGTCATGATCTTTTTAATGTGTTGTTGGATTCTGATTGCTAGAATTTTGTTAAGGATTTTTGCATCTATGTTCATCAGTGATATTGGCCTGTAGTTTTCTTTTTTTGTGGCATCTTTGTCAGGTTTTGGTATTATGGTGATGGTGACCTCATAGAATAAGTTTGGAAGTTTACCTTTCTCTGCAATTTTCTGGAAGCGTTTGAGTAGGATAGGTGTTAGCTCTTCTCTAAATTTTTGGTAGAATTCAGCTGTGAAGCTGTCTGGACCTGGGCCTTTGTTTGCTGAAAGATTTCTGATTACAGTTTCAATTTCCGTGCTTGTGAAGGGTCTGTTAAGATTTTCTATTTCTTCCTGGTTCAGCTTTGGAAAGTTGTACCTTTCTAAGAATTTGTCCATTTCTTCCAAGTTGTCCATTTTATTGGCATATAATTGCTGTAGTAGTCTCTTATGATCCTTTGTATTTCTGTGTTGTCTGTTGTGATCTCTCCATTTTCATTTCTAATTTTAATGATTTGATTTTTCTCCCTTTGTTTCTTGATGAGTCTGGCTAATGGTTTGTCAATTTTATTTATCCTTTCGAAGAACCAGCTTTTGGCTTTGTTGATTTTTGCTATGGTCTCTTTTTTCTCTTTTGCATTTATTTCTGCCCTAATTTTTAAGATTTCTTTCCTTCTACTAACCCTGAGGTTCTCCATTTCTTCCTTTTCTAGTTGCTTTAGGTGTAGAGTTAGGTTATTTATTTGACTTTTTTTTCTTATTTCTTGAGGTATGTCTGTATTGCTATGAACTTTCCTATTAGCACTGCTTTTATAGTGTCACACAGGTTTTGGGTTGTTGTGTTTTCATTTTCATTCATTTCTATGCATATTTTGATTTCTTTTTTGATTTCTTCTGTTATTTGTTGGTTATTCAGAAGTGTGTTGTTCAACCTCCATGTTTTGGAATTTTTAATAGTTTTTATCCTGTAATTGAGATCTAATCTTAATGCATTATAGTCAGAAAAGATGCTTGGAATGATTTCAGTTTTTTTGAATTTATCAAGGCTAGATTTATGGCCCAGGATGTGATCTGTCCTGGAGAAGGTTCCGTGAGCATTTGAGAAAAAGGTGAAATTCATTGTTTTGCGGTGAAATGTCCTATAGATATTAGTTAGGTCTAACTGGTCTATGGTATCATTTAAAGTTTGTGTTTCTTTGTTAATTTTCTGTTTAGTTGATCTATGCATAGGTGTGAGTGGGGTATTAAAGCCTCCCACTATTATTGTGTTATTGTTAATTTCCCCTTTCATACTTGTTAGCATTTGTCTTACATATTGCGGTGCTCCTATGTTGGGTATATATATATTTATAATTGTTATATCTTCTTCTTGGATTGATCCTTTGATCATTATGTAGTGGCCTTCTTTGTCTCTCTTCACAGCCTTTGTTTTCAAGTCTATTTTATTGGATATGAGTATTGCTACTCCTGCTTTTTTTTGGTCTCTATTTGCATGGAATATCTTTTTCCAGCCCTTCACTTTCACTCTGTATGTGTCCCCTGTTTTGAGGTGAGTCTTTTGTAGACAACATATATAGGGGTTTTGTTTTTGTATCCATTCAGCCAGTCTTTGTCTTTTGGTTGGGGCATTCAACCCATTTATGTTTAAGGTAATTATTGATAAGTATGAGCCCGTTGCCATTTACTTTATTATTTTGGGTTTGGGTTTATACACCCTTCCTGTGTTTCCTGTCTAGAGAACATCCTTTAGCATTGGTTGGAGAGCTGGTTTGGTGGTGCTGAATTCTCTCAGCTTTTGCTTGTCTGTAAAGCTTTTGATTTCTCCTTCATATTTGAATGAGATCCTTGCTGGGTATAGTAATCTGGGCTGTAGGTTATCTTCTTTCATCACTTGAAGCATGTCTTGCCATTCCCTCCTGGCCTGAAGAGTTTCTATTGAAAGATCAGCTGTTATCCTTATGGGAATCCCCTTGTGTGTTATTTGTTGTTTTTCACTTACTGCTTTAATATTTGTTCTTTGTGTTTGATCTTTGTTAATTTGATTACTATGTGTCTTGGAGTGTTCCGCCTTGGCTTTATCCTGTTTGGGACTCTCTGGGTTTCTTGGACTTGGGTGATTATTTCCTTCCCCATTTTAGGGAAGTTTTCAACTATTATCCCCTCAAGTATTTTCTCATGGTTTTTCTTTTTGTCTTCTTCTTCTGGGACTCCTATAATTCGAATGTTGGAGCGTTTCATATTGTCCTGGAGGTCTCTGAGATTGTCCTCATTTCTTTTAATTCATTTTTCTTTTTTCCTCTCTGATTCATTTATTGTTACCATTCTATCTTCTATTTCACTAATCCTATCTTCTGCCTCTGATATTCTACTATTTGTTGCCTCCAGAGTGTTTCTGATCTCATTTATTGTGTTATTCATTATATACTGACTCTTTTTTATTTCTTCTAGGTCCTTGTTAAACCTTTCTTGCATCTTCTCAATCCTTGTCTCCAGGCTATTTATCTGTGATTCCATTTTGATCATTTTCACTATCATTATTCAGAATTCTTTATCAGGTAGATTCCCTATCTCTTCCCCTTTTGTTTGGTTTGGTGGGCATTTCTCCTGTTCCTTTACCTGGTGGGTATTCCTCCATCTCTTCATGTTGGTTATATTGCTGCGTTTGGGGTGGCTTTTCTGTATTCTGTCAGTTTGTCGAATTCTTTTTATTATGGAGTTTCCTCGCTGTGGGTGGGGTTGTATCAGTGGCTTGTCAAGATTTCTTGGTTAGGGAAGCTTGTGTTGGAACTCTGGTGGCTGGAGCTGGATTTCTTCTCTCTGGAGTGCACTGAAGTGTTCAGTAATGAGTTATGAGATGTCAGTGGTTTTGGAGTAACTTTGAGCTGCCTGTATATTGAAGCTCAGGGGTGTGTTCCTGTGTTGCTGGAGAATTTGCATGGTATGTCTTGCTCTGGAACTTGTTGGCCCTTGGGTGGTGCTTGGTTTCAGTGTAGGTATGGAGGCATTTGATGAGCTCCTATTGATTAATGTTCCCTGGAGTCAGGAGTTCTCTGATGTTCTCAGGATTTGGACTTAAGCCTCCTGCTTCTGGTTTTCAGTTTTATTTTTATAGTAGCCTCAAGACTTCTCCATCTATACAGCGCTGATGATAAAACATCTAGGTTTAAGATGAAAAGTTTCTCCACATTGAGGGACACCCAGAGAGGTACACTGAGTTACATGGAGAAGAGAAGAGGGAGGGGGAAGTTAAAGGTGACTGGAATGAGATGAGGTGGGATCAAAAGAGGAGAGAGCAAGCTAGCCAGTAATCACTTCCTTATGTGTGCTCCACTGTCTGGACCACTCAGAGATGTTCATGGAGTTATACAGAGAAGAGGAGAGGGAGGAAGGAGACAGAGGTGGGCAGGAGGATAAGAGAGGGAAGTGAAAAGGAAAGAGACAGATTCAGCCAGTAACCATTTCCCTAAGTGTTCTCCACCATCTGGAACACACACAGAGATTCACAGAGTTGGGTAGAGAAGAGAAGGGGGAGGGAGGAGACAGAGGCTGTTCTTTTCTCTACCACTTACTCTGATGGCTGTTGCCTTGTTGATTTTCTCCTGCATCTGGGGACTCTGACCTCTGGTCCTGCCTTTTGCAGGCTGCCTCAAAGTCATAGTTCATGTCTTAGGGCTGATGTCAGAGGTGAGATGAAACACACCATGAAGGGCGTTTATCACAATGGTTAGGAGCCTCTCACGTGAGGCAGAGGGTCCTGGGTGTGTGAGGCTGGAGCAGTTGATCAATCTCACCAAAAGGGCATTCTTCAATGCAAAACCATTTGGAACAATTGGTTCTAAAAAGGGAACTATTTGGAGTTCCTTCTGCCAGATGTAAACAAGAATATGCATGGAAGACCTTTAATACAGGGTACACAGTAAGTTCTGATAAAAGCAGTAACTTTTGAGTGTCTCTCTGATGGGAGAAGGAAATGGCAAGAATCCCATGGACAGAGGAGCCTGGTGGGCTGCTGTCCATAGGATCACACAGAGTTGGACACGACTGAAGCGACTTAGCATGCATGTATGCATTGGAGAAGGAAATGGCAACCCACTTCAGTGTTCTTGCCTGGAGAATCCCAGTGACAGAGGAGCCTGGTGGGCTGCTGTCTATGGGGTCGCACAGAGTCGGACACAACTGAAGCGACTTAGCAGCAGCAGCAAGCTAGCCTGACATTCACTTTCCAAGAAGGATTCAACAGCTTAGGTTTTGCGATTTTCAAATCTCTCTGCAGCTTCGGCCAAGGGTAAATAAACCCTGGGATTACCTGCCACCACCCCTCTGCAATCTCTCAGCCCTGTGAGCTCTGGTCAGCAAAACTCCCACACAAAATTATGTCACAACATTCCAAAAATTTAGGCAATGTGCTATTTCTGCTCTTTTGACAAAGGGTAGGTTTGTGAAAAATATGTTAATACCTTAAGCAATTTCTTCAAATTTCTTTTTTTTTTTTTTGGAATAAGGCAGGAAGGAAAAAACAAAATCACAGATACACACACACACATATACAAATTAAACTTTTCATCACAGAAAATGCTGCTGCTAAGTGCTGATAAGAAATAGCATCTTAAAATTGTCTGACATTTCTTTTGTCAGAGATGCCTTTCAAATAGTCTTTGGGCAAAATTCCCTTTATCTCGTTAGCATTAGAAGTAGAACATTTAGCTTATACAGTTGCTTTCAGGTTACCAAATAGTCTACCTCTCATCTCATTTGAGTCTAACAATGGAGTAGATTAAGATAATTTGTGGGTCTCTGTGTGTCAGGTCTGTGTGCGGCCTGAGTAGGTCGTAATTCTGCTGTGGTCCAGAGCTGAGCTGCCTCAGTGATGATAGTACAGTGAGGTGTGTGTTCTAAAAGGGCACCTGGAAGAGGGGTCTGAGATCAGGCTCAAGTGTGCGGCCCCGGGGTCTGGGGAGTCAAAGATGTTTGAGCTGAATCCTGAGCAGATGTGATTTGTAGAACAGAGGATGCGATGGAGGGCGAGAAGGAAAGTGCTTTAAGCACAGGCAACAGCTCGGACGCTAGTGTGAGGGCTGTACGTGCCCCACCAGCTTAGCGTGGCTGCAGGAGGTGGCCGGTGAGGCAGGAGGTGAGAGCTAGGTGGTTGGCCAAAGCCAGCTTGGGTAAGTTCTTGTAAGCTCTGCTGAAGGATTTTTAGGTTTTCTGAAGGCAGTGGAAAGGCAGTGAGCGTTCTCTGCAGAGGCATGACGGAGAGGGGCAGCTGTGAAGAGGAACACTCTGGGGTGATGGAAGGGACGTTGGAGGGGACAGAAGACCCTGTAGATGTGTCGGGTCTCCATGCTGCGTGCGCTTCTGTTTGCATTCTGTCCCTCTGCGCTTCCAGCCACTGGTAGCCTTCTTTTCTTCCCACCTCTAAGACTCTCTGTTTGCTCTGCAGAAATACAGGTTCTTTTCTTTCCTCACTGAAGTTGCTAAAGGGCCTCTGAATTGAGAAGCACCAGTCCCACGCCCACCCGAAGGTGGGATGTTTTTCTACTGCAGAGAGAAACTGCTGAAGTGTACATACAGCCTGAAAAAGCAAAGCCTGATGACTCTCGAGGAGATGCTGGAGGTGCCTTTGTTCACATTTCTTTCTTCTCTGAATGTGGCAGAAACTCAAAGTGACCCTGGACTCCTCAGAATCCCAGGCTCGTGGCCCCACACAGTCTTTCTAGATGGACCCTGTACCCTCACCTCTGCAGGTTCCCATGCCCAGGGCCCTCTGATGCCACAGAGCCAGAAGCGGTCCACTCATGGCCATGGCGGTGGGGCTCTCCATCTACTTTGCATGTTGGTGAGGACCTCACAGAAGGAGAGAAGGAGGCATCTCCTGACCAGGAGTCTGTGTGTGTGTGTGTGTGTGTGTGTGTGTGTGTGTGCGTGCAGTGTATTATTCTGCTTTATATTGCACATTCTTTCAAGAATCACATCTCTTTGTTTTATGTTCTCTTACTCTACCTACTGGAGGTGGTGCTTGGGACACAGGTAAATATCAATTTATCCTTTCCTTTAAGTAACTCCACCATGGCCATCAACTCCATGGTAGACCTCTGTAGGAGGAATGACTTTCTGAATTTTCCAAAATAAAACATTGAGGTTGAGTGTTGATATCATCTAACTAATTGGAAATGGAACTAGAACCCAAGACCTCTGACTACAGATTTGTTCCCTGAAGACACATCTAGACTCATCCTAATGGGCTGCAATTATACAGGGTTTTGCAGTTTATGGAAGAATTTTAAATGTATGGTCTTAGTTTTGTGTCTTTGCCAAGAATCTTGATGAAATAGTCAGGACATGTACTGCTGATCCTTCTTACAGATGAGGTTGCTGGGCCATAATGGATGCAGGTGGTCCAGGTTTCACAGTTGGCAGAGGAGGATGTGAGGAAATAAGCCAGGATTCTGCACGTGCTGCCTCCTTATGGGGTGAATTGTCCAATGGTCTCCTCTTGAGCCCTGGAACCAGTTCCTGATCCTTAGCTGTGAGCCTGCACCCCAGCTCCCTTGTTGGACTGAGCCGAGCCGACCCTCACTTTGGCCGTCCTGACTCTTTCCTGACGATCTCCTTCTCATCCAGAGTGAGGAGCCAGAGAAAGCTGATTCCACCCTCAGATGTGCATGGACCTGTTTGCCACCCAATGGCCCCTCAGGTCCTCCCTCCATCACAGATTTGCCAAAGAGATTGACATTGACTTGGCTGGCAAGGCCCCTCCATGGTCTATGGAACAAAGGATGGTGAGGAGTCTCCTCACTGTCTTTCCAGACTGCTGAAGCTAAGGCAGGAAATGAAATGAGCCTGAACATAGGCTGTTTGGAAGAGCCTTTGTGTTCTGAGAAGCCCAAGGTGCCAGGGCAAGAACTATTCTCTCTTGCGGAGACCCACTCTGTAGGGCAGTGGATGACAAGGCCAGATAATCTAATAGAGAGGAAATTGCCTCTGGACTCAGGATCATCTCTTTGGCTTTGGGCTCCATCAGCCGCCAGTGCCGCTGTTTCATTCAAGTGGCATGCGATGGTATCTCCCAGGGAAGCGCCAGAAGAATCAACACTAATGAACTCTTTCTGATGAGCCAACAGCTGGATTTGGCAACAACATGTTAGCATATGAAATCAGCCCGAAGAAGGGCTCCAAAATTTTAAAAAACGCTCTGTTTTTGTTGTGAAATAAGCCCGTCACATTTATTTCACATGTGAGTACAATTTGAAGGTAGGGAGTTGGCAATTTTGAACAGCTATTATGTGTTGAGAGATTTATTGGTGTCATTTTATCTCATGAAAAATTTTGTTCTCAAAGTACCTGGTCATGATTTTAAACAGCTTTCCTGGTGGCTCAGATGGTAAAGGATCTGCCTGCAATGCAGGAGACCTGGGTTTGATCCCTGGGTTGGGAAGATCCCTGGAGAAGGAAATGGAAACCCACTCCAGTATTCTTGCTTGGAGAATCCCTATGGACAGAGGAGCCTGGTGGGCTACAGTCCATGAGGTCGAAAAGAAACAGACATGGCTGAGCAACAAACACTTTTCCCTTTCATGATTAAAGAAATGCTAAGATTAAGTTAACCCATTTGGCAAGTAATCTAGATCAGTAAAAGTGCTGGCTGATGAGAGGAGTCTAGAGTGGGTGATCTGGAGGGACATGATGGTCTTGGTTCAGCTGCAGTAGGGAAACTGTGGCTGGTCTAACACCACAGTAACTCTCTCTTTTCTTTTAAATTTTAGCTGTACTGGATCTTCAATGCAACACCTGGGCTCTGTAGCTTTGGCTCACATTCTCTTAGTTCTCTGACCAGGGATCGAACCTGCCTCCTTTACACTGGAAGGCAATTCTAAGCCACTGGACCACCAGGGAAGACCCTGACTCTTTCTACTTTTAAACTATTTTCATTACTCTTCTGAAGAATTCGTTTTAAGATTGAGTCAACTTAATATGACCCATGGCTAGATCTGAATGGTGCAAGAAATGGGCTGTCATAGACGCTGTCTGTATTCACTGCCATTCCCTTGGAGGCTTATGTTTATTCTCTGCAAGCAGCCTGACTTCCAGTGGCTAGCATCTATATATTTTGTCAAAGGTGGGAAAGCTCACTTTGCCTCAGAATCTGGTGGGTTGGAATTTCCTTGGAATTAAGTCCCCCCAAAGGAAAAGACTCTGATGCTGGGAGGGATTGGGGGCAGGAGAAGAAGGGGACGACCGAGGATGAGATGGCTGGATGGCATCACAGACTCGATGGACATGAGTCTGAGTGAACTCCGGGAGATGGTGATGGACAGGGAGGCCTGGCGTGCTGTGATTCATGGGGTTGCAAAGAGTAGGACATGACTGAGCGACTGAATTGAACTGAACTGAACTGAACTGAACTGAACTGAAAGAAAGCCCTTAAACTATGATTATATAAGAGTATTAATACCTCAGCTCTCTTGCCTACTGGCTAAGATAATTCTGAGATGGTTTTCTACTATTTTCCATAGCTTCTCCTTGGGATTGATCTCTAATAGCCCACGTTAGAAACTGGCTTGAAAACACACTCCTTACTGGTCACTTTCCTCTCCCTGTGTCATGTCTCACTTTCTTGTATTCCTTGCACTAACAATAGACTTCTTTCTCTCTTTGTTTTTATTTTTTGGCTCTGCTGGGTCTTTGTTGCAGGCAGGCTTCTCTAGTTGTGGTGTGCAGGCTCAGTTGCCCTGCAGCAAGTGGGATCTCCGTTCTCTGAGCAGACATCGAACCCCCATCCACTGCACTGTAAGGTGGATTCCTAACCACTGGACTACCACAGAAGTCCTAAACTGCTTTCTCTTGAGTCCATTGCTTAAAGCATCACATTATGGTTCATTGGCCAAATTCAATCTGTTACCTGTTTTTGTAAATAATCTTTTATTAGAATACAGCCATGGCACTTCCTTTATGTTTTATTCATGGTTGCTTTCATGGTTCAAGGATGGAGTTAAGTTCAAGAGTTGTGACAGAGATGGTAGGGCCTGGAAGGAGGAATATATTTACTAGAAAAGTTTGCTGACTCTTGGTTTGGAGTGTGCTTCTAGGGGGACCCAGATTAAAACATCATCTCTAGGGCATGATGGGAGAGGAAAGTGAGGAGCTACTGAAACTTGGAAGAGTAGGGCTGTGTAGAGAAGGCTTCCTTGAAAGGAGCAGAGACTTGTAGTGGAGGGAGCTGAGGCTGCTGTTCAAGGAAACACCTGGGGAAATACTCTAACCTCACTTTCTGATTCTTCTTGCTGGAAGAGTAATTATCCTCAGGGGCCCTTTTGATATACCACCTGGTCCTGGCAACTCCCTCTTACATGCCATCTCTCCCATCCTTGTTTTTACAGTATCTGTTTCTTTCTTTATTTTATTTTAATATTTATTTATTTATTTTATTTACTTGGCTGCATTGGGTCTTAGTTGTGGCACTTGAGATCTCCAATGTGTCATATGGGATTTTTCATCAACACGCATGGATTCTGTAGTTGCGGCATGCAGGCTTCAGTAGTTGCCATGTGTGGCCTTAGCTGTTCCTTGGCACATGGGATCTGAGCTTCTTGACCAGGGGCTGAACCCACATCTTCTGCATTGCAAGGAGGATTCTTAACCATTGGACCATCAGGGAAGTCCCTCTCCCTTATTCCAGCTTCATAAGAATTCCTAGTCTTCCTCTTTGGTTCACCCTTCAGACTGTGAGTTTCCTGAGGGCAGGGATCAGACCTTGCTAACTTGCTAACTCCTCACTGGTGGCAGAACATAATCTTGTTCAAGTAGATGCTTGTTACAGCTTTCTGAATTGAATGCACGGCTCCTGCCATTTTGCTTCTTGGCAGCCAACTCTATAGGCACCCATTGCCAGTAGAGCTGGAGAGTGTCCAGCAGCTGTGGACTCACGGTTCCCCATCACCTTCCGCAGCTTGTTGGCTCAGATACACATGAACTTGACCCTGTGACCTTAGACTCATTATCTCTATTTGCCAGACCTCTGAACCAATCAGTTCCAGACAGATGGCTGTTCAAAGCCAGTGACTTTGGGGTTTGGAGCAGCCACTACACAGAGTGTCAACTTCCTTCCAGCAGATTCCTGTCATCCCTATGCTGGCCTCTCAATGAGAGTGAGGCAGCCCTGGCCATTCTCTAAAAAGGCGCCCTTGTCTGCAGTAGGCCAGGCTGCCAGGCTTCTCCCAAACCTCAATGGTAATCCAAAGATTGAAGTTCATTCCTTCCAAAAGGGCAGCTTTTCAATTTCATCATGAATTCCTCTGCACTGTGTTAAGTAATGCATTCAGTTGCTGCTGATGGATGAAATGCTGCTACCATTATCATAATGTAGTACCTTATTTTTTTGGCTGAAAATTATATTGGATTTTTGACATGAGGAGCAAAGTGGCAAATTGCAATAAACTGCAAGGGAAATCAGTTATAATTCAATAGTCACAGAGGCCCCTTGAGAGAATAATAACAATAACAATATTAGTAGGGAGCTGTTTTTATTATTGTTACTAAGCTTCTCATCAGGTCCTGGGATCTGAAATGGTTAGTGTTTTGATTATACTGCTGGGCCAGCAGATCAAATCCTGACTCCACTGATGGGTAAACATCAATCATGTTGGCATATCTGATGCAGCCAGATAGCATGTCGATTTGATGATAGCTTTGTAAAATTTATCATCCCTCCAAGCTCAGTTACACATTCTAAGCACGACCAATCCCTAGGACCAGTGCAAAGGGTGGTGAATGGGTTTTAGATCCAGAACTTGCCCTTTGTTGTACAAACACCCACACTCTGAATTTCACAGGTATTTGTCAACTTATCTCTAGGGAGTTCTGGTCAGCAGTGATTTGAAAATAAGTCTCAGAGCTGCTTTAATGCCCAGGTGTGTGAATGGGTAATTTCAAAATTATTTTGCTGATTGTATTTCTTTCAAATATAAATATGCGTCTCATCTCACTGAACCCAAGTGAGAAGGGAAAGAAAACTAGATTCCAACTCAAGGGTTTAGTGTCTCCAGACTTATAACTTACGGGGGAGAGAAGACTTGTGTAGGGAATACAAGCAAAGGGTCAGGAGACAACACCCACCCACACACTTAACATAAACATGCATGTAAACATATGTATATGCTCAGTCATATCTGACTTTTTCGACTCCATGGACTGTAGCCCTCCAGGCTTTTCTCTCCATGGGATTTTCCAGGCAAGAATCCTGGAGTGGGTTGCCATTTCCTCCTCCACGGGATCTTCCCAACCCAGGGATCAAATCTGTGTCTTTTGCATCTCCTGTTTGGCAGGCGGATTCTTCTTTACCACTGCACCACCTGGGAGCTATATACATATGTATACACACATAAACACAGATACCAATACATTTTATGTGCTGTGCTAAGTCGCTTCAACAGTGTCCGATTCTTTGCAACCCTATGGGCCTGCAGCCCACCGGTCTCTTCTATCCATGAGATTTCCCAGTCAAGAATATGCATTATAGACAAAGGCATATGCACATATCGTTTCATAATTAAGCAAATGAGATTTGGGGAGGTATCATTTTAAAAACTTAGAAGAAATTCTGCCAGCTCAGTTGTAGAAAAGCCACATTTTCCCCCACCATTTCCTCCTCCACACATGTCAATCTGCTCATACTTCTTGTCTGGAGATTTTAAAACCTGCTTATACAATATAGTCTTATTCCTGAAAGCTCCCCTATGTCTGTTTTCTTCTGATGCTGTAAGGCTCTGCCATGAAGACATCCTCTTCTTCTCTTGGGCTTTGGTTTTTTCTATATTCCTTAGGTTCCGAAGGATTTATTCTGTCCAAGGTGTCTTTGGCCTCCTGGTTCCCATTTTTCCTGCTTTAGCTGCCCTGACTTCCAGCAAATCTTTGCTCTGTTACAGCCACACCGAGCCCACGGAGACTTGCATTTCTGAGTTTGCCCTGGGGGACCCTGTCAGCTACGCTGAAGGGAGAAAGAAGTCAGAAGCACCAACCGTCGTTTTTTAGATTTTCAGCTGCATTTGATGCCAGCATTCTCAGATGGTCTATTAATATTTTCCAAGCTTGTCAGAGCATTTTGAGTTCAATAAAACCGGAAGAGCATGATTTTTAAAAAAGAAAGAAAAACTGAGCCTGGGAATGCCAGCGAATCTCCCCAGAGGAGTCAGCACCGGGTTGTTTAATGGCTCTGTTTGCCTCCTCTGCTAATTAGCTTGCTGCTCCAACGAAGGCAGCCTTCTCCCTCGGGCCACAGTATCCTCATCTGTAAAAATTAGGAGGTGAGATGGCTAAGGTTTGTCTGAGCTGTATAAAATCACAAAATACATCAAACCTCCAGTGATTCAAAATTAAATTCAGATTGACTTTTTCTTGGCAGCGGGTTTGACTCTTGGTGAGCTTGCTGTCCACCAACACTCTTGGGTAATCCTGGAGAACTCTGCAGCAGCCACACAAGCTGCTTGAGAAGGGAGGAGGCAGACGTAAGTAAATTCACGCCAGCCACGCACCAGGCACACCGGAGCATTTCCCATCAGTCTCCTCCTCCGTTTTCCTAAGGACATAGGGCTGCCACGTTGAGTCCATCCAGTGGTTCGTGCAGGTCAGTCCAGTGATAGGGCAACTGCATGCCTGATGCCAAAGTCTAGACTTTCCAAAGACTGGACATGGGTCCACAACATCTCCGTCTCTTGATGGAAAATTAAGATGTTGCAGGGGAGGAGGGGAAAGAGTTAAAGCTTTTTAAATTTTTTCAAGTATGAAAATATAACACATTCACAGGAGACTTGGAAAATACAGAATAAAGTTACATATAGTTCCACTATATATTACAATTATTTTTTAAGTAGATACATGAAGATTTTAAGTTGGGATTTCAACATCAAACTCTCAAAAATTAATAGAATGAATAGACAGAAAACTAGAAGGATATAGTAGGCCTGAAAAGCACTATGAACCAATTCAACATAATTAAGATTTATACAATTTTCACACAACATTAAGATACAAATTCTATTCAAGTTTCCATAAACTGTAAACCAGGAGACACTGGAACACACCCAGGGACATGAAACAAGGTGCACAACTTCATGGTCTAAAGGCATTGACATCACAGAGTCTGTTCTCCTATCTCTGTGAAATTATGCTAGAAGTCATTATCAAAAGGTATTTGAAAATAACCCACATATTTTCAAGTGCAATGTGGCATTTACCAAGAAAGATCTTTGACTTACCCATTGAAAGCCTCAAGAAGGTTAAAAGACAAGAGTTAAGGTTTTGATATAGACAGACTATATTAAAACTCTATCAAGACTGTATGCAAAGAACTAACTCATTGGAAAAGACCCTGAGGCTGGGAAAGATTAAAGGTAAGAGGAGAAGGGGACAAAAGAGGATGAAATGGTTGGAAGGCATCACTGACTCAATGGACATGAGTTTGAGTAAACTCCAGGAGTTGGTGATGGACAGGGAAGCCTGGCGTGGTGCAGTCCATGGGGTTGCAAAGAGTCAGATATGACTGAGACTGAACTGAACAGACAGACTAGGGTTTGAACTGTGGCTGCATCACTAAGCTGTGAGATCTTGAGCAATGTACCTAGTCTATTTGAGCCTGCAGAAACAGCTAATAACTACTTCAGTAGCAGGGTTACCACTGTTGAAGCAGTGGCAGGGCTGTGAAAACCATAGCCACTCACGCTGGTGCAAAAACTACCAGCCCTAGTCACATAGATATTACCATTAAAGGGAGAGAGAGGGTGCACACCACCCGGCCTCATCAGCAAATGTGTTTCCTTTCCGACTTGCCTTGATAACCTACCATAAGCCCAACATCTTCATATGTATCTAAAATCTGAGGAATACTTGATGTGTCTTTAGGAAGTTCTACTTCTTCCATCATCATGCAAATTTCTTACCTTCCAGGAAGCTTGTAGCCACATTTTTTCAAAATTAGCTGCAGACGCTCTCCTTTTTGATACATGTCCCTTTCCTTCTACTTTCTGTTACAGTGATCATATACTGTTTTTATCCTAGGAATCTTTTATACATTTTTGATATAATTTAAAAACAAAAAGATCAGAAAAGTTGCAAAAATAAAACAATTAGCATCCAAATGTTATTCACTTCTTTTTTCCAGTTCTTAATATCTTGTCATACTTTAAAAAAGCTCTCATAGACTTATTATCATTTGTTAAAGCATTTTAGAATGACCGGCAGATATCACGCTCCTTCATCCCTAAATACTTCAGCATTCATTTCCCAAGACCAAGGACAAGCCTTATGCCACTGCAATATGTTTATAAAAGTCAAGAAACTTGGCATGTATACAGGACTATTATCTACAGTCTGTAGTCAGATTTTGCTAATTCTCCTAATTGTACCATCTGTAGTTCCCCACCCTTGCCACCATCTTGGTTTGGATCCAAGACCATGCCTCTCTCTTGCTCCTGTATATCTCCTTACCTCTAATTTAGAGCAACTCCTCAGTCTTTGCTTTGTCTTTCATAATTGTGTCAGACTGGGTTCTCCCAGCAGCAATGCTGAGACAGGGATTGAAATACAGGTAGATATTTGGGAAATGATTCTAGGAAGTATGATTGTGAATTGGGAAGTGCTACAAGGATGAGAAGGAAGCCACTGTAAGTGTGTGTTATTATGCAAGTAACCAGTGTGGAGGCTCAAATTCCAAAGCAGAGCTTTGGGAGGCAGTGTAGAAAGGGCTTCCAAGTTACTCCATTCTAGGCAAGAAAGTATATGCTCCATTACTAGTGATAGTACCTTGGTTAAAGTGGTGTCTATCAGATTTCTCCACATAAAAGGATCTCTTCTTTTCCAATAAATAGATAACCCCTGTACATTTCATGCAAAGATGGGCTCAATAAAGGACAGAAATGGTCTGGACCTAACAGAAGCAGAAGATATTAAGAAGAGGTGGCAAGAATACACGGAAGAACTGTACAAAAAAGATCTTCATGACCCAAATAATCATGATGATGTGATCACTAATCTAGAGCCAGACATCTTGGAATGTGAAGTCAAGTGGGCCTTAGAAAACATCACTATGAACAAAGCTAGTGGAGGTGATGGAATTCCAGTTGAGCTGTTTCAAATCCTGAAAGATGATGCTGTGAAAGTGCTGCACTCACTATGCCAGCTAATTTGGAAAACTCAGCAGTGGCCACAGGACTGGAAAAGGTCAGTTTTCATTCCAATTCCAAAGAAAGGCAATGCCAAAGAATGCTCAAACTACCGCACAATTGCACTCATCTCACATGGTAGTAAAGTAATGCTCAAAATTCTCCAAGCCAGGCTTCAGCAATATGTGAACCGTGAACTCCCTGATGTTCAAGCTGGTTTTAGCAAAGGCAGAGGAACCAGAGATCAAATTGCCAACATCTGCTGGATCATGGAAAAATCAAGAGAGTTCCAGAAAAACATCTATTTCTGCTTTCTTGACTATGCCAAAGCCTTTGACTGTGTGGATCACAATAAACTGTGGACAATTCTGAAAGAGATGGGAATACCAGACCACCTGACCTGCCTCTTGAGAAATCTGTATGCAGGTCAGGAAGCAACAGTTAGAACTGGACATGGAACAACAGACTGGTTCCAAATAGGAAAAGGAGTACGTCAAGGCTGTATATTGTCACCCCGCTTATTTAACTTCTATGCAGAGTACATCATGAGAAACGCTGGACTGGAAGAAACACAAGCTGGAATCAAGATTGCTGGGAGAAATATCAATAACCTCAGATATGCAGATGACACCACCCTTATGGTAGAAAGTGAAGAGGAGCTAAAAAGCCTCTTGATGAAAGTGAAAGAGGAGCATGAAAAAGTTGGCTTAAAGCTGAACATTCAGAAAACGAAGATCATGGCATCCGGTCCCATCACTCCATGGGAAATAGATGGGGAAACAGTGGAAACAGTGTCAGACTTTATTTTTTGGGGCTCCAAAATCACTGCAGATGGTGACTGCAGCCATGAAATTAAAAGACGCTTACTCCTTGGAAGAAAAGTTATGACCAACCTAGATAGCATATTCAAAAGCAGAGACATTACTTTGCTGACTTAGGTCCGTCTAGTCAAGGCTATGGTTTTTCCAGTGGTCATGTATGGATGTGAGAGTTGGACTGTGAAGAAGGCTGAGCGCCGAAGAATTGATGCTTTTGCACTGTGGTGTTGGAGAAGACTCTTGAGAGTCCCTTGGACTGCAAGGAGATCCAACCAGTCCATTCTGAAGGAGATCAACCCTGGGATTTCTTTGGAAGGAATGATGCTAAAGCTGAAACTCCAGTCCTTTGGCCACCTCATGCGAAGAGTTGACTCATTGGAAAAGACTCTGATGGTGGGAAAGATTGGGGGCAGGAGGAAAAGGGGACGACCGAGGATGAGATGGCTGGATGGGATCATGGACTTGATGAACATGAGTCTGAGTGAACTCTGGGAGATGGTGATGGACTGGGAGGCCCGGCGTGCTGCGATTCATGGGGTCACAAAGAGTCAGACACGACTGAGCGACTGAACTGAACTGAACTGAACTGAGAATTATCTAAACTGGAGACTCTCCTAGCTCCCATCTGTCCTTGGATAAAGACTGCTCCAGGGGAGATGGCATCCCCAGTCCTTCCAACCTGCCTCCTGTGTGTGCACGTGCTGAGTCACTCAGTCATGTCTGATCTTTGCGCACAACCCCATGGACTATAACCTGCCAGGCTCCTCTGTCCCTGGAATTTTTCCTGCAAGAATTCTAGAGAGGGTTGCCATTTCCTCCTCCAGGGGATCTTCTCAACCCAGGGATTGAATTCGCATCTCCTGCATTGGCAGGCAGATTCTTCACCACTGAGCCACCCGGGGAGCCCCTAGCCAGCCTCCAGCAAGGACTATAACAGAGTGCTGAGGGCATGTGTGTCTGTAGGGCACGAGCGCATCTGCTGCAATTACACTGACGTTATCGGAGAGCGCAGGCCAGTTGTTTTGTAGAACGTCCATCAGTTAGGCATGGCCTTCTTATTTATTTTCTCTTGTTTGGATTCAAGTGTCCCCTCAGGACACTGCATTAGAAGATGATAGCAGTCTCTATCAGATTTCTCCACATAAAAGGATCTGTTTTCCTTTTCTGATAAATAGATAATCTCTGAGAAATACTTAGAGACTGTATTAATGGCCTGTTCTCCAATAAACTCCTACAGAGTGTTATTAACATGTGTGTGCTCAGTCACTTCAGTTGTGTCCGACTCTTTGCGACCCCATGGACCGTAGCCCACCAAGCTCCTTTGTCCATGAAGGATTCTTCAGGCTAACATATGTGGTGGTATATCAGTTATGGCCTCCAAGTCTTTGAGACTTCCTGTTGGGGGGTGGGGGTCTGTATTCTTCTGCTGTGAACAAGATGAGGCTGTGATCAGCTCTGGCCAGTGGAGTAGAAGGGGGAGAGTGATGCTGTGTGACCTTGAAGTGGTCTCTTTGACAGTCACGCAGCATCTGCCTATCCTCATGGGATGTTGCCCTTGGGAAAATCAAGGCTGCCTGTAGGAAGTCTGGCCAACCGGACATTGCCATGTTGGAGAGGCCATGAGCAGACACTCTGGTCAATAGTCCAGCCAAGCTGCCAGCCAACAGCCAGCACCAGTTGCTACTATGCACGTGACTTACCTTGGGCATTCCAGCCCAGCTGAATCCCAGAGACGGCTGGAACTCTATCTGATGTCTGACTGGGATCACACAAACGACTGCAAATGAAGACTGCTCACACACGTGCATCTCAAATTCCTTATCTGCAAAATAAGTGGGTTATGGAAGCCCCTGAAATTTGGGATAATGGATAGGCAGTCACAGTAACTTAAAAAACATCTATTGATGATTCATGCCTGAGTCAATTAGTATACTGGTGGCCGCTAAAAAATAAAAAACATAAATTCTATTATTCTTTATTACTTTTGCTGGGTATATTCCCTTTACTGCCAGCTTCCTCAAATCCATTTAGGAACTGGTTCTTCTTATCATATTATTTCTCCAGGAAAAATAAAAGGCCTTCTGAGCTAAGACCAAAACAGAAAATGAGAATCTATTTCTTATTAATCGCTAACAAATAGTCCGGAGGCTACAATGTCAGTCTCTGACAATGAAATGACATTTTTGTCCTTCCCTTTGCTAAGAATTAATTGTAGATCTGCATCAGAAAACATAAAAGATCCTGGAACTGCAATTTTTTTCTGATCACACCATACTTACTTTGTCATATCAAATTTATATCATATTCTCCATTGAAAGAAGTTCCTTATAAAGGGTACTTTCAAAGTGCACCGACCATAAAGAGAGAATGAAACAGCTTGTCTTCTCCTCTGCCCACCGCCCCCACTGTGTGTCTGCTGACCTAAGGCCCACCCTGGGGCTGCCAGGCACAGCCTGACCATGTCCTTTTCATAATATGCCTCTGACTGTCTTTAGATGGGGCTGGCACATGAAAGTGACCCCACAATATGCTCCTTCAGTGAATTAGGTGGGAGGATGTGTGAAGATAATAAAAGAGAAGGATTGGGCTTTCAAAATCTTTTAGGGACATGAGTGAAAATAATAAATCTGGGTCTTATTTTTAGCTGGTGGGTTAGAAGCACTAAAGAACCTCAAGGGGGTAGATATTCATCAGCCAAAAGAGGAGCATGAATATTATTTGGAGCAAATTAGTAGCATCTTCAGGCTGTTCACGTGCAAAAGCCAGGCTTCTGCAGGGAGGAGAGTTTTGCACCTTACATTGCAAATCTAAGAAACTGTGATGTGCTTGTCTCATAATAGGAGCCAGGCAGAGGCAGTTAGGAAATGGAAGACATTGATTCTTGGCCTCAAGGAATTTTCCATTTATTTGGGGGAGACAAGACATACACAGAAGTACTGAATCTTTTATCCACTCTCTCTCCACTTCCCTCCCCTTTACGCCAGGGTTAAGAGTTCAAGCTTAGAAGCTATGTGACCTTGAGCAAGTTACTTGCCCTTCTTAGACCTCAGTCTCTTCATCAGTAAAATGGGAATAAGACTTGTGCCTCCTTCATCATATTGATTCGAAGGCCAAAGGAGATGCCTAAAGGGCTTTGCCCAGTGCTTGAATGCCTTGTGGTCGAGTGCCTGAGTGCGCCGCGAAGGTGACCTCTTTATCCACCCCCTGCTCCTCTGTCGGTCCTGCTTCTCCCTCTGTGCAGACACTGGCGTGCAGCTTCTAGAGATGAGTGGCTGGGTTCCAGCCCTGCCTCTGCTGCTAGTGCTGTGGCCCAGGGCAATCTGCTCACACTTGCCCTGCTTCAGTCGTCTTGTGCATACAGTGCTGTGATAACAGAGCTATCACAGGGGGAATTATAAGGCTTAATCTAGTCCATGCCTGTCAAACAGCCACAACAGGCTGCATCACAGCATTGAATCAAGGTGTAGGTATTAATATTTCTCTCTTTTCCTTTAATTAGTCATGTGTGTTAGTCACTCAGCCGTGTATGAGTCGACTTTGTGAGTATGGGTCACTTTGTGACCCCCTGGACTGTATAGCCCACCAGGCTCCTCTCTCCATGGGGTTCTCCAGGCAAGAATGCAGGAGTGGGTTGCCATTCCCTTCTCCAGGGGATCTTCCCAACCCAAGTATTGAACCCAGGTCTCCTGAATTTCAGGCAGATTCTTTACCATCTGGACCACCAGCTTAATTAGTTAATTTTTTTCATTTTTGCAGCATATAGATTCCAGGGGCGTTAAAGGGGTAGCCTCATGTATTCTTCTTAAGCTCGACAGAAGGAGGATTTCTGGTGGTTTTTTTTTTTTTTATTAGGCAGGGGGTAAAATGAGGTATTGCAGAGCAGCCTCATTGGCTGGGTATTCAGTAAACAGTAAATCTCTTAGAAATTCTCTAGGACAAGACAAGCTGCTTCTGGAGATGAACTGCCTCCAAACCAGAGTGTGCAATATTCCTTCATAGCCTCAATCCCCATGTTTTCACATGCTCACTCTCATCCCTCCTTCTCATCCTGGAGTGGGGGAAATGGGAGGAGGCAGATGATACGGGAGAGAGAAGAGAAGGTCTTAGGCAGCTGCCCAAGAGAAACATAAGGTGAAACACAAGGTGAGCTACAGATGTGAGTCACAGGTACCATTCTTCATTTCCTAAGAGCTGTGTTAAACATGGGAAAAAGCAACAGATAAATTAGTTTTCATAATACATTTATTTAACCCGGTATACCCAAAATATTCTCAAATGAAATTGTAATAATATAAAAATTACTAAACAGATATTTTGCATTCACTTTTTCATACTATTTTTGAAATCCAATATATATTCTGTTGTTGTTCAGTTGCTAAGTCTTGTCCAACTCTGCAGTTCCATGAACTTCAGCATGGCAGGCTTTCCTGTTGTTCACTATCTCCTGAAGTTTGCTCAAACTTATGTCCACTGAGTTGCGATGCCATCCAGCCATCTCATCCTCTGTCACCCCCTTCTCCTCCTGCCCTCAATCTTCCCCAGCATCAGGGTCTTTCCCAATGAATCAACTCTTTGCATCAGGTGGCCAAAGTATTAGAGCTTAAGCTACAGCATCAGTCCTTCCAATGAATATTTATCATTGATTTCCTTTAGGGCTGACCAGTTTGATCTCCTTGTTGTCCAAGTGACTCTCATGGGTCTTCTCCAGCACAATAATTTGAAAGCATCAATCCTTTGGTGCTCAGCCTTCTTTATGGTCCAACTCTCACATTTGTACATGACCACCATACATGACTACTGGGAAAACCATGGCTTTGACATATATATTTTGTACTTAGAGCAAATCTACATGGCTTGTCTGCCCTGCCTGCTTCCTGCTTCTCTAGGATAAGGCTCTGGAGGGCAGGGGCTGCACACACCTGTGTTTGGCACATAGCTAGTCCTTGATGAATGTTGTTGAATGCATAACTGGTTACAAAGATATAAGTCTACCAGATCCCAGAAACAAACCAACAAAAAAAGTTGGTTTTTATGAAGTCCCTGTTCTTTACAGTAGTAATGACAACTAACAATGTCCTCACTCTTACTTTGTGTCAGGCACTATGTGAGTGTGTTAAATTCATTAGCACAAGATGGTTTGTTTAACCACCACAACGAACTTAGGAGGTAGGTCTCTTATGATCTCTAGTCTAAAGATGAAACCTGAAGCAAAGAAAGGCAAAGTTAGTTTCTCAAGCTTGCACAGCTGATGAGAGGGAGTGTGTCTTAAACCATGTGGTCTGCTCCTGGAACCTCAGTTTTTAGTGACTGAACTGCCTGCTAGAATAACCACCAGAAGGAAATTTTCAGCCAGATGTATCAACCATGGGGTAGGCATGTCTTGCCATCCTTCAAACTTGTCCAGCAGTTTCTCTTTTTCATTCCTTTGATCATTTTTCTGATTTGCAGTTGCAGGAATCATGAAGTTTTCTCCACTCTCTCTCTCTTATGGTTCTGCTCTTCTCTTTTCTGGACTTAAGTCCAGTTGTTTTCTGCTCCATCAGTCTTCTCAGATGTCCCAGCTAGAGGTGTTCTCCTCTGGCCACCCACAGCACCTTGCTTATAATATGCATTGTAATTTAAACCTGTATCTAGATAATTATTTCTTTTCCCAGCACACCCAGATGTCTCGGTGACAGGCATCATATGCCCCTGGAGTGTGTGCTCCTCCTGTTCAGGGTCAGGGATTTCATGCCTGTGTGTTTTCAGCACCACGGACAGTGTCTGACACATTAAAAGAGCTGCCAAGATGTGTACTGAATGGCTTTTAAAAAATTAATAACCAGGGTTGTTCTTATGAGCAGATGTAAGTCCACCAATGTCTTATGATTTATGGAGTTCTGAATGAGTTTGTCCTTGATCGTCTTTCCTCCTAGAATCACCATGCCAGAAACACCATTGTTATTGCGGCATCCTCCTGAAATAAGTGTTTCTTTCTCCAGGTATCCTTGGTAAAACAAAATATATTTGTGGGAAGAGTAGTGTCTTAAAATCTCTAAAACATTTGTGTGACTTAAGATGTGCATAGAATCTATGCCCAGAGTTCTGGGAACACCAGGAGAAAGGATGGGAGGCCAGGAAGGGAGGGAGGTGTTGCTAAAGCATGCTTCCCTTGATTTCCAATTTTGTCAGAAGCCAGCCTCCATATATATCCTTTTAGCACTTCTAAGTAGCAGCACAAGTCTTCCAGATGGCTGTGGAATTACTTGTAAGGCAGCCTGCAGATTACTCTTGAAAAAAAGAAAGTTCTCATTAAAAGTGAATGAAAGTGTGAATTTTCAGCATGTTGGTTTGAAACTCTAAGAATGTTTAAGTGAATTAGACTTATGTGAAATGAGGCACACTCAAAGCCCTTTAAAGCTCTGAATGTCGGTCAGCGAACTCCTCACAGATAGTGCATTCTTGTTCAGTGTGGGTCCTGCCATGGGTACCAGGGTGGCAGTAATGAAGGAGACAGTGTCTATGTTCCCTGAATTTGCAATCGCATCCACAGACCACTAGCATTTCTTTGCAGGAAATGAGTAGGATCCACCAAGAATTTTCAGTATTTTAGAATCCTAACCAATGTCTTCTTATGTTTAGCCCTAATCATGTGCAGGAGAATGGAACTACCATCTCTTAGTTGTTGCCTGGAATCAGATTATCTCTGTGTTCTAACATGGCATATCTCATTGGAAGACATCTCATTATTCCATAAGATACAGGATGGTTGCAGGAACTGACAGAGAGAACTGTATCTGGCCCAACTTGAGATTCATGTGGCAAGACACAGGTTTTCTTGGTGCTGACAGTGTTGTACAGCTCAGGTGGAAGATGCTGTGTGTTTGTTTTTATAAGAGATATTCTAGTAAAAGATCTAGTAAGATAACAATCACCTATGTCACCTGAACCCCTCAGCTACCCTGCAGGTCACCTGCAGACAGTCCCCTCCACACCTTGTAATTCCCTCTGGCTATAGGAGGATGCTCTGCCTATGTGCAGGGCAGGCCACGGGGGCCAGAGCGTAGAGCCCGGGAGCAATCTTCAAGAAATAAGGGAGGACATTGGGTAAGTTCAGATTTGCCTTCCTTGCCTTTGTGGGAGCCCACTTTTGAGCTGTATTCAGTCTTCCAGAAGGTCCCCTGTGGGGTTGAGCCCTAGTTGCCCAGGGTGGTGACTTGCTTGTTAACACTAGCTTCTTTGAATTCTCCCCCATCACTGTTTGACTTCCACACTTTTGCATCATACTTTCTGGAATCATCTTCCAAATAAAGTTCCGGGACCAAATTCCTAATTTATGGTTTGCTTCTGGAGGAGTGAGAAATGCCAAGGAGGTAGAGAAATGCCTATGGCAGAGTAGATCTGGGAAGGCTATTGGTAGAGGTGACTTTGAAGGTGTCACTTTGTTAGAAAACTGACAAAGGGCCAAAGCCACTGGTGGTCCTGGGATAAAAATCTCCCAACTGAACACATGGATGCAGCACCTAGGCACTCTTGGGAGAAGAGCAGCCTCAGTGTCGCCATCTGCACCTCCCATCCGGACCACCTGGGGCACTCTGCAAGCAATGTGGCCAATTTTCCTGAACATAAAACCTGTTGCCCATGCCACTCTCTCTCCCGTTTCCTCCCCTCTTCACATGACATGGATATAAGACAAGGAATCCTCGGCTCTAACTCACCATTATATTCTCAGGGCATTGCATAGCACATCAGTTCAGTTCAGTCGCTCAGTCGTGTCCAACTCTTTGCGACCCCATGAATCACAGCACACCAGGCCTCCCTGTCCATCACCAACTCCCGGAGTTCACTCAAACTCATGTCCATCGAGTCGGTGATGCCATCCAGTCATCTCATCCTCTGTTGTCCCCTTTTCCTCCTGCCCCCAACCCCTCCCAGCGTCAGAGTCTTTTCCAATGAGTCAACTCTTTGCATGAGATGGCCAAAGTACTGGAGTTTTAGCTTTAGCATCATACCTTCCAAAGAAAACCCAGGGCTGATCTCCTTCAGAATGGACTGGTTGGATCTCCTTGCAGTCCAAGGGACTCTCAAGAGTCTTCTCCAACACCACAGTTCAAAAGCACCAATTCTTCAGTGCTTAGCTTTCTTCACAGCCCAACTCTCACATCCATACATGACCACAGGGAAAACCATAGCCTTGACTAGACGGACCTTTGTTGGCAAAGTAATGTCTCTGCTTTTGAATATGCTATCTAGGTTGGTCATAACTTTCCTTCCAAGGAGTAAGCACATGGCACCTAGTAATATTGATTGTTGTTGTTTAGTCGCTAAGTCATATCAAACTCTTTTGTGATCCCATGGACTCTAGCCTGCCAGGCCCCTCTGTCCATGGGATTTCCCAGGCAAGAATACTGGAATAAGTTACCATTTCCTTCTCCAGGGAATCTTCCCTACTTAGGGATCAAACCTGCATCTCCTGCACTGGCAGATGGATTCTTTACCACTGAGCCACCAGGCACATAGTAAGTCTTCAATGATTATTTGTTGTTTGATTAGATATTTACCCTTCCTCATTCATGAAGCATCAAATTCCCTACAGAAGACATTTCACTTGCCCCCCTCCCCACCCAATCCCCTACCCCCAGCCACATCCATTATGGTTTTGGTCAGAGGTACGATAAATCATGTGTCTAAACCATGTAGACATTTCTTCCAGCCTGGGGCTCCTCAAAATGTAGAGCATTTAAGAGTCACCTAGAGAATTTGTTGGGATTCCCAGGTGACTCAGTGGTAAAGAATTCACCTGCCAATGCAGGAGATGCAGGTTTGATCCCCAGGTTGGAAAGATCTTCTGGGGGAGGAAACAGCAACCCTTTCCAGTATTCTAGCTTGAAAATCCCATGGACAGAGGATCCTAGCAGGCTCCAGTCTGTGGGGGTCACAAAGAGTCCAACACAACTGTGTGACTGAGAACACAAAGAGTTTGTTATAACATAAATTTCTGGGCCCCCAGCCAAAAGAGTCTGATTCTGGTGTGGGGCTTGATTTGCATTTCTAATAAACTCCCAAGAAATGCTAGGGACCGCACTTTGAGTATCCCTGCTCTAGGTTACTGTCCTGAACTCAGCTCTCAATCTGCTATGAAGGTGAAATTCACTACTCAGAACTATTCACGGGCCTGAAACGAGTCATCTGTCCTCACCAGCTGTGACAGAACCTTCCTACACCCCAATGCTGATGTTTGATCCCAGTAGAAGGACCGAGTAGGTTTTGATGGGCAGAAATGTGCTTTGATTGATTTCAGAGTCTAGTTGTTCTATAATTATATTAATTTGCTAGGGCTGCCATAACAAAATGCCACAGACTATTATATTTGACTTTTCTGAAGTTCAATTCTGGTGTCGTCTTAACGTCAACTGACATGTGAAAAGTACGTTTTCTTTTTCAAAGTTCTTTCCTCATTGAATTCCCATATTATTTCTGGATGGCAGTAAGGTTGTTTTGTTTGAGTAAGGAAGTAGCTGTAAGTGCTAGGGATTTTATAGGTGCTCAAGTACTGTTTTGGAAAATAATTTAAAAAATAACAAAATTATGGTGAACACCATTGTCTATACGTGATATTGGCGAGGTTGGTAGAGCAGGTGGCGTGATTGAGACAGAGAAATGAAGTGATTTGCTCAAGATCACATGATGAATAAATGGCAAAGCTGTGGACAAATGCACTCTGCTGATTCCATACACATAGAGTTCTCTTTTAAGAATAAGGGAACCTGGGGAGTCGAGGGGATGACATATAATACTTCTCTAAACCTCTTTTGTGGGAATAAGATATTTTGTGAAACAAGAGAACTCTCAGAAAACTCAAGGCTTGTTACCTAGTTGGTCAATGAGTTAGTTCCCTGGCCATTCGGGAAAAAAAGTGGATAGACTTGTGCCCTGGGAACTTTCCTACTGTTCTGGAAAGTTCTAATGGAGTCTGCCTGATGGGGCAGATACAACGCATGAAAGTAATCATCAGTGTTTCCTCTGAATAGCCCAATTATTTCACTGCTCCTCTGTTGAATAGAAATCAGTAATATACATGGAAGGAAAGAAAAAGAGGTCAGCTAAGCAGTCTGTTGAATGGCCCACAAGCAGAAGAACAGAAGTTCATGAGAGATTTCCAAAAATGGAATAAATAAAACTTTTTACTCAAGTTAACAAAATAGTTATTTCATGAATGCTTAAGTTAATAAAGGTAATTTCATAGGTTTTAGAGCTTGGTGAGGGTTTTTGTTTTCTTCTGAATGCCATTGATTTTGAAATGTCAGTTTATTATAATTTTTCTCTATTCCCCCCCCCCCCCCCCCCCCGTATTTTATAAGTAGCATTGTGGCTATCTTAGCGAACTATGTAAACACAAAGCCAACAAAGGAAACAAATTTTTCTTACAATTTATAGCAAATCAAACCGTCTTTGTTTGTGTTCCCCGTTAGTTTTCACATTGGCATGCATCCCTCATGTTTACATTCTTCTAGTTCCAATACTGGTAATTTTGTAGTAAAATTCCTTAGAATATAAGCCTTTGAAGAGAGGTTTGATAATAGATACAACCATGGTCACACCTGAATTTAGTGATTCAATGAATTATACTGCAGGACTTTGTACCTTTAAGCAGCGTGCATGGTTCTTCTCTCCGGGATGGGAGATGTTGGGTGTAGAAGCCACTGACAGCTCAAAATGCAAGAGCAGTAGGAAAAATGGTGATTGTTATTAGTGTAGTCATTACAGTTGCTTCCATTTGCTGAGTTATAAAATGAGCTATGTACCCTACGTTATCTTGTTAAACCCTCCCAACAGCTTACTATTAAAGTGATACTGGTATTCATATTGTTGAAGTTTTTACAGATGAGGAAATTGAAGCTCACCAGTGTTAAGTAACTTTCTAAAGGTTATTTGCTTAACAAGTTTTGAGACCAGGAATTGAGGAAGGTCAGTCTGACCCAAACCCCAGTTCTTGTCTAATAATCCACCTCAACTTAAGTCAACACGAATAGTGTTCTCACCTCAAATTCTTCTATCCACTGAAATTATTCAGTGTTGAGCTGTTGATCACCTGATAGGAGCCAGTCAGCCCCTGGGTAGTTATGACCCCTTCTGCCTGGAGCTATCACTTCTTGTTGTTCTCATAGGAAATTGGTCACTGGAATCTTTCTGTGATGGTTCCCTTTTCTCATGAATTACTGTCCGCTGCCCTCACTATGGGTGGAAAGGCTTTGGAGTAGCAAAGGAGGACAGTTTAAATACTGAGGAGCTGAGTGTCCCTGGAGGGCTAGAGATTCTGATGCAATTTAAAGATATTCTAAGTTAATTGGGGAAAAAAAGACGGAAACAAATAATAACAACAATCCAACTTGGGAAACTGGAAGCCTGCTTGGGCTCAGGGCTGTAGATACATGGTTAATAGCTTTGGGCCTCAATCTGTTTATCTTTCTCTGAAATCTAAATTTCCTTGCCTTTAGAATGAAGGTAATACTTATACTCACTTTAAAGTATTAATGGGGGGATTAAATTATATATTTAATGTAGAGTGGTAACAACATCAAGTCTGTCTTCCCTCTATTTAAGAGCTCAACAAATTGCAGCCCAAGGCCCAAATCCACTCTGCCCACTGTTTTTGTAAATAAAGTTTCACTGGAACACAGATACATCATTCATTGTGAACTGTCCATGGTTGTTTCTCTCTGTGACGGCAGATTTGAGCTGTTGCAACAGAGACCAAGTGTCCCAAAGTCAAAAATATTTACTGTCTGATCCTTTATAGAAAAAGATTGCCAATCTCTGTTCCATATGTTCAAATTTTGTCAACTGATTTACAGAGACTGGTTTCTTATAGAACCAATAACACAAGTAGAGTCATATATTTTGAGATAAGATATTCTGAATTGTCTCAACCCTAGTCAATTTGTTTAACAGATTCATAATTTAAAACCTGACTCTTTACTTAGCACTGGAGATCTGGACCAGCAAAGGACCATGGATGCATTGTGGTCTAATGGCAAAACTGAAGGGCTTCTGAAGTAGAACAAACTGATTGAAAAAATCCAGACTCTCTCCTATTGCCCATGTGACTTTGTGAGACTCTCTAACCTCTCTGAGCCTTTGTGTTGTCATCTGGAAACATGAGTAATGAAGTCTTAAGGGTTGTTGCAAGCTTACGGATTGATGTAAGAAGAATCTAGAACAGTGCCTAGAACATAGTAGGCATCTGGTAAGTGGTGACTGTGACTGCTGTGATTGTTCTTCCTATCTTAGAGTGAGTGAAGACTTTGGGAAGTTATATGAAACTGCTTAGCCCTCAAGGAAAGCATCCAGAGGAATAAGGAATAGAGAGAGGAGATGAGGAATAACCCGAGGAGTGAAGATGAAGGGACTTTTTTTCTTGAACAGTGAGGCTTTTGAAATGATGAACTTAGAAACACAGGAGCCTTTAGTGAGCTCACCTGGCCGCATAAGGCCCATCATAGAGGATGATCTGGGAGCACCAGTCCCCATTCATGTCAGAGTGTGGTTGAGAGGAAAGGGGGGGACTTTCGCATTTAAACTCATCTCTGCTTTTGAAAATAAACAATTAAAAAAAATTTTGTCTATTTATTTGGCTGCTCCTGCTCAAAGTTTTGGCACACCGCATCTTTTTGTTGCAGCGTGCTAACTCTTGTTTCTGCATGTGGGATCTAGTTCCCTGACCAGGGATTGAACCCAGGCCTCCTGCGTTGGGAACTCAGAGTCTTGGCCACTGGACCACCAGGGAAGTTCTAACAATCTTTAAAAAAATTTTTTTTTGCTTCTGTGATCTGGCATGCTGAGGTGTGAGATCACAAGGAAACTGTTACTTCATGCTCCTGGCTTTGCTCGCTCATTCCACATACCTTTAGTGAGTAATTTCCATGAGAAGGCACTTTGCTAGGCACCTGGCAAATAGCAGTGGGCGGGGTTCCCATGATCTTTGTGTTTATGGAGTGGACATTCCCACAGTGACACACATCAGAGGCATTAAAAGTGAAGGGTGGACTGAAGGAACAGGCTGACAGACATGCAACAGCAGAGGGAAGCCTTCAAGAAGCTGAGCTGAAAGAAACCTTCATCAAGAGAAAGTGTACGTGGAGGAGAATAACTGTCCTTTTATTTTCAAGATTTGGAAAGAGATGTATTTTCAAAGGCATTATCTCTTCAGCCTGAAATGTTCCAGTCTGTCCAATTTACATAACAAGGCGTGTTATACAATACATCACAAAACATATATTAATTGAAAAGGTTAGTGTCGAAAAGGATTAATTTCTTCTTCCCTAGCAACACAGACCTAATTAAATCTTTCCAGAAGCAGATGGACAATTCCGCCCTCCAAATCGAGATATTTATGTAAATATCACTGAGCTAATTGATGCTCAGCTGAATCAAAGGAAGGTAAACAACGCGCTTTCTTGGTGTCAACAGTTGTGAGTTTGATTTACTGCATTAATGACTTCCTGGAATGAGCTATTATCCAGAGTAACAGAGATTCTGGGATCTAATTTATTTTCTTGATTATTAGAGTCACGTGGAGAATGAGCCCTGTTTACAGGAAGTATCCATGTTAGAAGACGGGAACTTGGCACAGGGCCCCTCGACCCAGAGGCCAGAGCCTCTGCTGAGGAGTGGTGGTTCTGCATGAACTTTCAATGATGTGCTGAAGAGGAGCGTTAGACAGGGGGAGCTCCCATCATTAAATAACTCCAGTGAGTCAAAGCCACGTGGGCTGGGGAAGCGATGGACTAGGATTTCAGAGCTCTAAGTCCAGTGCTTGGCTTTCCTGCCGTTGGCTGCATGTTTTCGGTGGGTCACGGCTTCTCTACTCTCTGTTGTCTCAAATAAATGGAAGGACTAGGACCTGTTGGCTCATGCTCAGGGCTGTAGATTTGGAAATTGATAAGAGAGTAGGTAGGAAGTGCACTGTGAGAGACAGATGACCAAGTAGAAGTTGTTGTTACTATTATTATTATCTGGGTATTAATATTAGTACTTTATTGCATTATGTCTTCATCAGGTCCTGCCAGCCTGCAGGTGAAATGGTCATGTTCTCCCTCCACTCTCATTCGCCACCTTTTAGATCCTCAAAATTTTCCCTTCTTCAGATCTGAAATTTTCTTCTTCCTACTCTACGCATGCCTGCTGCTGCTGCTGCTAAGTTGCTTCAGTCATGCCCAACTCTGTGCGACCCCAGAGACGGCAGCCCACCAGGCTCCCCCGTCCCTGGGATTCTCCAGGCAAGAACACTGGAGTGCGTTGCCATTTCCTTCTCCAGTGCATGAAAGTGAAAAGTGAAAGTGAGGTCGCTCAGTCGTGTCCGACTCTCAGCGACTCCATTGACTGCAGCCCACCAGGCTCCTCCATCCATGGATTTTCCAGGCAACAGTGCTGGAGTGGGCGCCGTTGCCTTCTCCGCTATGCATGCCTAGCCCTTTTTCATTAATACGAGATTTCCCTAAAATGTTCTCTTAGGAAGTTCTTCATTCTATCTAAACAGGTGTTCCTCCCCATTTTTACTTCATTAGCGCACCTTGTAATGTGGCATCATTTATTCATGATAAGCTACTATTTCTTTGTCTTCTTGGTTAATGTCTATCTCTCCTATTAGTCTGTAAATTTATTTCTACACTTCCCTCCTTACTTCCTTCTCCCCAGTCAGCACGCAGCTGGGGGTTTTATACTCTGAGGTGGCCAGTTTTGCTGGCATCCTCTGGGGGCTGACTAAATCCTGTTCCTTTCTTTGTTCCTTCCTGTGGGCTGGATGAAGAAACTGTAGGATAGCAGCTAACAGCATGTAATTTTGAGGAAGAGCCCTTGGGTTCAAATATCTCTTCGTCTCCTCATGTATAGAAATAAAAGGAGCATCTTCTTTACTGGAGTGCACACATGCTTAGGCTTCCCAGGTGGTGCTAGCAGTAAAGAGCCCACCTCCCAGTGCAGGAGGCATAAGAAATGTGGGTTCTATCTTTGGGTTGGGAAGATCCCTTGGAGTGAGCCATGGCAACTCACTCCAGTATTCTTGCCTTTAGAATCCCACAGACCAAGGAGCCTGGTAGGGTACAGTCCATTGGATTGCAAAGAGTAGAACATGACTGAAGTGACTTAGCATGCAACGTGCATGTAAGCATGCTTAGAAGGGCATCAGGCATATGATAAGCAATCAGTAAACATTATGCATTATTATGAATGTTGCTGTGATGGTTTCTCTGTTTAAGGAGAGACCAGGCTCCACACATGACTCATTCTGCATTCCTGCAGAGCCTTCTGCGCTGGGCTCCTGTCCCTTCCCCCACAGTTCAGCCAGCTGCCTTTTGCTTTTTAAAGACTGTCCTAGACCTGGATGGGATCCACAACACCCATTTGGGACTCCGTTTTAAAGTGGAATTGACAATCTCTCAGGTGGCAGGTGTATTTGTTAAACAGACTGGAGCTGTCTAGCATCAAATTGAGATAAAATCGTTGTGTTCCTGGGAACCCAGTTTGCTATATCTGTTCTTCTCCGCCCAGGAACACCCATCCCTCCAATTTTCTGCCATCATTTTTGTGTTTCTCCCAGTAGGCCAACTCCCAGAACATTTCCTTCTCCTTCATTGGCCTTCTCTGCCTCCAATCTACCTGAAAGGCTGCAGAGAGACAGGCGGGCACCTTATTCTTCATCTCCATCACTGACATTCAGAGGGAGCCAGGGAGAATTCTGCTAAGTGCTGTTCCTGGCCTGGTGTCACCGAGGTTGTGCTGGTGTTGGGGAGGCCCAGTTGAGGCCACCAGCTGCTCTCCTGGGAGTGGATACCATGCTTCATGTTACTATTGTTTAGTCACTAAGTCATGTCCGACTCTTTTGTGACCCTGTGGACTGTACCTGCCAGGCTTCCCTGTCCATGGGATTCTCCAGGCAAGAATACCAGAGTGGGTTGCTATTTCCTTCTCCAGGGGATCTTCCCAAGCCAGAGACTGAACCCTTGTCTGCTGCTTTGGCAGGTGGATTCTTTACCAGTGAGCCACCAGGGAATCACAATCTGCTTCCTGCCGAATGTCAATTATAATCATCACCTTTTCTGGGTTGAAGGTGAGGAGACTGAGACCCAGGGAAGAAGTTATACCCCCAGGTTAGGAATGAAGCATGTTTTTATGGGACGGAATTCAGTCCATAGCAGGATTATAATCAACAATGATAACTATGATGCCTATTACTTAGTAACTGCATTTACATGCAGGGAATTGATATTTACGCGTGTTGCCTCTTTTACTTCTCAAACAGGTTGCAACATTATTTCTGCTTTACAGTTGAGGAAACAAAGGCTTTGTGACCTTACGTCCTCTGCTCAAGGTCCCACAGACAGACGCAGAGCTGGGGTACACACGCAGACAGACTGCGGTGCTTACAGTCTTAAGTTCTTATGTCACTTGGGAAGCAGCATCTCCCTTGTAGTGTGGGTGATGTGAGATGATGCATGTGAGATTTAAAGTTTAATGTCTGACACGAGGCAACTGCTCTGCATATGAGTTGCATTCCAATGCAAGATGTGTTTCTTAGCGGCTCTGCCCTTCCCTGCTTCCACACCCTCAGCAGGCCACCTCCCTTCTCCATCTTCTTTAAGCTCTCATCGTACCCTTGACCTTTCTACTTGAATATCAGATAGGCATCTCAAACCTGTGTGTTCATAACAGACTCATGGATTCTTCTCCCCACTCCCAACCTTCCTCATTTTATAAATGGCACTGCCATCCACAGAGTTGCCCAGCCTACACACTTCAGGGGCTTCCTTCACAGCTCAGTCGATAAAGAATCTGCCTGCAATGCTGGAGATCCAGTTTTGATTCTTGGGTTGGGAAGAACCCCTGGAGAAGGAAATGGCAATCCACTCCAGTATTCTTGCCTGGAGAATCCCATGGACAGAAGAGGGCTGTCCCTGGCGGGCTACAGTCCGTGGCATCGCAAGAGTCAGGCATGACTTAGTGACCAAACCAGCGCCACACACACTTCAGAGTTCGGGTGGCTCTCTTCAACACACTCCTGTTCTCTTCCATCAGTAAGTCCTGTCCATCTTACCATGTTCAGCTCAACAACTGTCCTATAAACCACTTCATTTCTCACCTTGACAAAAGCAAGAGGTCTAACTGGTCTCCCTGCCTCCAGCCTAGTTCCTCTGCAGTCCATTCCCCACCCAAGGGGTGAGCAAGTGATCTCATTAAGGGTAATTCAGATAATGCCAGCATTTCTGTAAAACCTTTCAATGTCTTCCCATGCCGCTTAGTGTAAGATCCAGAGAACGAGAGCCAGATCCAGTACAAGATCTGATTACCACGGCTGCTGCCTGCTCTGAGACCTCATCTCCCCCACCCCCGCTGCTCATGCTTGCTACACCAGCCTCTCTCTGTCCTGTGACCATGTCAAGCTCATTTTTATCTTGGAATCTTTGCAAAGTCATTCTTTTTGCCTGGAACATTCTTTCTCCAAATCTGGTCACCATTCAGCCTTCAACTCAAACAGCTCAGATTTCGAGGGTATATTGTTGTGTTGCTAAGTCGTGCCCAATTCTTTGTGACCCCCATGGACTGTAGCACACCAGGCTCCTCTGTCCTTTACTATCTCCCAGAGTTTGCTCAAATTCATGTCCCTTGAGTCGGTGATGCTAACTAATCATCTTGTCCTCTGCCACCCCCTTCTTTTCTTTCCATCTTTTCTGGCTCTGGTCTGAATCAATGCTCATAACCAAGACTGAGAGTAGTGCTTGCAGTATTGTAGGTGCTCAGGAGATACTTGTTGACCTAGTGGAATAGAAGAGATCCAAGTTCAGTGACTATTCTTCATCCTTAGTTCTCAGTGTCTGGTGCACAGTAGGTCCGTAGAAACTGTTTTTCAAATGAATGAAAGCATACATTTTTTAGATGGGGGTTGCAGATTGAGAATTTAAGAAAAGAAGTCAATATGTCTTTTGTGTTCTCCACTTAACGTTCATGGTGTAGCCTCTGGTTTAGAGAAGACAGATGCCTCTAATTTTCTACTGTCCTCCTAAAGGGTGATCTTTCTAATACCTTACTCTACATCTGTCAGGCTGCATTTCGGTGGTAAGCAGGGCTGGGAAAGCTGGCAGGGGGCTGCCTTTCTCTCTGGGGAGAATTTACCGGCCAGTCTGGCTAGTGCCTTCTTTCCTGGCCACAGTCTGGTAATTTCAGCCCTCAGCCAAACAGATGGACAATAGTAGCAATGAAATGAAGATATTCACGTAAATATCACTGAGCAAATGGATGCTCAGCTGAACTAAAAGAAGGGAAACAAGATGGGAACACGATATTAACAGCTGGGAAGATAATTTGCCACATTAACGACTTTTCCTGGCAAGCTGTTCTTGGGAGGACACAGATCCAGGATCGAATTCATTTTCTTGATCAGTGAAGCTGAATGCAGAGGTGACACCTGGTACATGAAGCCTGATAAATCATACATCGTAAATCACCTAGCCCTGATAGGAAAATCCTCAGTGCTCACAAGAGATGCTTTTCTCAGGGAGGACTGGCTTTCAGTAGGATTTAAATAGTCTTATTCTCATTCATTACATTCTTGACAGCCTACTATGCACCACTTTGTTAGGTCCTGAGACTAAAAAGATAAAAGGGTTGCAGCCACCCATCTGTGACTGTAATCTATCCAGAGAGGCAGAGTTGTAATTTGGCTAGCACAGGATTGTGGACACCTTGCTAGAAATGTCCACAGTGGGAGTACAGAGGAGGAGGTGGTCAGGTCTTGCACTGGTCTGGGAATCATGTAGACGTGTCATTAAAGGAGGTGATGCCTGTGAACAGTAATGAGCTTAACATAGATGAACAGGTCAGTCTGGGCAGAGGAACCAGCAAGAACAGAAGTGCAGCTGTCCACCCTTGAACTGACCATCAAGACATGAACAGTCAGCTTGACCTGGGAAGAGGAAAGGATCAGGAGCAAGAGGATGTGGGGGGCCCACAATATTCAACTTCTCTGCTAGACCATGGAAGTCTTGCTTTTGAATCTCTAGTGTCCATCCCATTATAGTTATCAATAAATACTTTTCGCATGAATGAATGTATGAAAGATTGCAAGAGGTTCCATTCCTCCTTTTCCTTCAACCAGGCATTGGGAAGGGTTGGATAAAAATGATATTCTGGGTAACTCCATAATGTGCACTAAACGTATGTCAGCGCTCTTGGTCCAGATTAGAGTGATGACTGAAGGCATGTTGTGGGCTAGATTTTCTGTTGTTCTGCACTGGGGCTTTGTAGTATTGGCTACTAGCTGTCCAGAAAACTTGCTGATCGAGTGAAGTTAAGCTTATTCAGTTTATTACAATAAAAGAACATCAAATGAGTCTCCATAGTGCATTCAAAATTAAAGGTGAAGAGTGATGACTAGTATTATTTAGGGTGCATGATCTTTACCTTAGGACTTACAAGATGGGGAACTAATTGAGGGGGGGCAGAGTTACAAAGTCCCCAACTTACTGTGGTTAAATTGACCATTTTTCACATTAAAATGGTGGGAAAGTGAATCACTTTCAGTAAACTATAGTCTGAATTTTAAATTTTGATCTTTTTTTCAGGCTAGTGATCTGAGATATCAGGTCCCAGTCAGCCATGTGATCATAAAGGCAAACAATTGATACACTTAAAACCATTCTGTACCTGTTCAGTTCAGTTCAGTTGCTGTCGTGTCCGACTCTTTGTGACCCTGTGAACTGCAGCATGCCAGGCCTCCCTGTCCATCACCAACTCCTGAAGTCTGCCCAAACCCATGTCCATCGAGTTGATGATGCCATCCAGCCATCTCATCCTCTGTCATCCCCTTCTCCTCCTGCCCTCAATCTTTCCCAGCATCAGGGGCTTTTCAAATGAGTCAGCTCTTTGCATCAGGTGGCCAAAGTATTGGAGCTTCAGCTTCAACATCAGTCCTTCCAATGAACACCCAGGACTGGTTGGATCTCCTTGCAGAATGGACTGGTTGGATCTCCTTGCAGTCCAAAGGACTCTCAAGAGTCTTCTCCAACACCACAGTTCAAAAGCATCAATTCTTTGGTGCTCAGCTTTCTTCACATCCATACATGACCACTGGAAAAACCATAGCCTTCACTAGACAGACTTTTATTGGCAAAGTAATGTCTCTGCTTTTTGATATGCTGTCTAGGTCGGTCATAACTTTCCTTCCAAGGAGTAAGTGTCTTTTAATTTCATGGCTGCAATCACCATCTGCAATGATTTTGGAGCCCAGAAAAATAAAATCAGCCACTGTTTCCACTGTTTCCCCATCTATTTCCCATGAAGTGATGGGACCAGATGCCATGATCTTCGTTTTCTGAATGTTGAGCTTTAAGCCAACTTTCTCACTCTCCTCTTTCACTTTCATCAAGAGGCTCTTCAGTTCCTCTTCACTTTCTGCCGTGAGGGTGGTGTCATCTGCATATCTGACTGTACTGCCCTTCTATTTTTCACTTTCAGTACAGTATTCAATACATTGCATTAGATAGTCAACACTTTATTATGGATTAGGCTTTGCCTTAGGTAATTTTTGTGAGCTTCCCAGGTGGCACTAGTGGCAAAGAACCTACCTGCCAATGCAGCAGACATAAGAGATGTGGGTTTGACCCTTGGATTGGGAAGATCCCCTGGAGGAGGGCTTGGCAACCCACTCCAGTATTCTTGCCTGGAGAATCCCATGGCAGAAGAGCTTGGTGGACTACAGTGCACAGGGTTGCAAAGAGTCGGAGACTACTGAAGTGACTTAGCATGCAGCATGCATAGGCTAATATAAGTGTTCTAAGCAGGCTTAAAGTAAGTGAGGCCAAGTAATGATAGGTCAAGTGGACGAAATGTATTTTCAACTTATGACGAGTTTATTGGGATGTAACCGCAGAGTAAGTAGTGGGCAATCTGTAAAAGCTTTTGCTTTGTATATCATTAGTGAAAGGTCTCAATGCCAGTGTTGATACTGTTGATCTTGAGCACAGTCTGTTTTACAGGAGAAGGTATTTTTGAAATAAGCAAATAATGTGGCTTTTTGGGTCTTATCTCAGTATTGTTTAGCACAGAATCTAGTAAAGTGTGCTTTGTTCCAGAACTGTTGAACGTGGTGACAGGAAATGATGCTGGTTCAGTTTTCAGCAGGTTTCAGCACGCAGAGGCAGAGACGCACACGTTGTGCCCGATAGGCCTTCGCTTTTTCATTCTTTTATTATCTCCTTCTTTATTTTTATGCTTTCACTTTTTATTTCATTTGTAAAACAAATGTTTGTAGAGACTATCAGATTAAAAATAAGTGTATCTTCAGGTTTCAGGTGTGAAGCTAGGCACTAAGGAGTAAAAGAATGGAAAAAAACAAGACTGCATTTATAACATGAACCGAGTAAGTGAGCTATAGAAAAATAGTTGCTATGCTGCAGAAGACGTTGGTATTTCTCAAAGTGGGGTCATAGACCACCTAGGCTGCTCTGTAAAAAAATTTATTTTATTGTGGTAGTAGCTCCCAACACGAGGTCTGCACTCTTTATTTATTTATTTTTCGGCTGTGCTGAGTCTTTGTTGCTGCCCGTGGGCTTTCTCTAGTATTGGTGAGTGGGGACACTTTTCCTTGTGGTGCTCGGACTTACTGTGGTGACCTCTCTCATTGCTGAGCACAGGCTCTAGAGTGTGCAGGCTCAGTAGCTGCGGCACAGGAGCTTAGTTGCCCCGAGGTATGTGTGACGTCTTCCCGGACTAGGGACTGAACCCATGTCCCCTGCATTGGCAGGTGGATATTTAACCACTGGACCACCAGGGAAGTCCCGATCTACCTGTCTTAGATACTCCGTATACTCTTAAGTGGAGTCATACCATCTTTGCCTCTTGGTGACTGTTTTATTTACCTAGCAAATTGTCCTTAAGGTTCATCCATGGCATCATGCATTTCAGAATTTTCTTCTGTTTCAAGTCTTGAATAGTACTGTACTGCACGGAAAACACGAAGCTGCTTTTCAAGTGTTCAGGCTCCTGAGCACTAGTTGAGATATACTGAGTCAGAATTTCTTGGAATGGGGCTCAAGAATTTATATTTTGAAGTCTTTCCCAAAATTCTCATGCTAATTTACTTTTGAGAACTACTAGTTAACACCATGAGAAATATTCTGCTTGTTGAGATCATTATAAACTCCGTCACCCTAATAAGGTGCAAATAATTGTTGGAGGAATGAATGAATATGATTAGCTAGGGAGGAACAAAGATGAAAGGGCATTTCAGAGGTCAAAGTCTACAGCAGCGGTGTCCCTGAAGAATGACTAGAGACCGGTATATCTGGTTCTGCTATGCCCTTGAAATACCAAGGTATCATTTTCCTCTTCTTATTCACATCAGGATGAGAATTAATTTTATAATTATCTCTGCAAGCCATACAGTTCTCATGGAAATCAGCCATGGGACAGGGTGTCTTGACCCTGCTGGTCGGTCATGTAATTGTACGTACATGAGAAATGTCATGTTTCTCCCTGAGGTTAAAATGAGCTGGAATAGCCTATATGAGTTCTTTTTTCCCTTTTTTCTTTTGATCTAATTTTAAGAAAATCTCTTTTTTTTCCCACTGAATAATTCAAAAAATTTCAATTTGCATGCTTCAAGTTTCCATTGAGCCTTCCATTTTTTTCCCCCTCCAAATCACATAATTCTGGAGCACTTTCCATGTTTTTATCTCCTAGGCCATTCTCCAAAGAACAAGTTTGAAATGGAGATAAGCTACTGCATGGCATAGCATGAAAAGTACCGGATTAGAAGTTCTGGTTCTGGGTCCAAGCCTCACTGTCTCACTAACCTGCAAGGTGATCTTGAATGAGTTCCTTTATCTGTGAAGTTTGCTTTTTCTCGCTTTTCTTTTGTTGTTTCTGTCAGTCGCCAAGTCATGTTCTACTCTTTGTGACCCCATGGACTGCAGCACTCCAGGCTTCCCTGTCTTTCATTATGTTCTGGAGATTGCTCAAACTCGTGTCCATTGAGTTATGGTAACTCTTCAATGAGACGATATACGTAATATGCCTAGTTTTATAACTGACATGTAACAAGTGGCTAATAAATACAGATTTCCTTGCATGATTGGCATTATTTCTTTTTAAAAATACTTATATTCATTCATTTATTTGGCTGTACCTAGTCTTAGTTGTGGTACATGGGGTCTTTAGTCGCTGCTTGCACACTCTTAGTTTCGGCATGTGGGATCTAGTTCCCTGACCAGGAATCGAACCTGGGCCCCCTACATTAGGAGCTCAGAGTCTTAGGCACTGCACCCCTAAAGAAGTTCCCTAAGTGCACTTCTTTACGTATGCAACCCACATCACTTCTGAGTTGGGAGACTGTACTTATAGAAAACCATTAGTGATCAAATTTTTTTGTTAATATGATGGGTGAAGCAGTTTTGATGGTGATCAGAGGTGTGCGTGGTCTGGGGCAGTGTTTTACACAAGATCACCTGGGGATCTTATTAAAATGTAGAGTCTAAGTCTCAGGACTGAGCTTCTGTAGTTCAAAAAAAGATCCAGGTGATGCCAGAGTTTCTAATTATGGACCAGCTTCCTTCAAGAGCTCTAAGGAGGAGCCTGGATGTGCTTTGTGTGTGGCAGAAACACGCCAGATGCACAACCACCCCATTCACCCCTTCTGGACAGTCCAGGGTACCTGGACCCCCTTGCCAGAAGGGCCACTTGGCTGGAATCTGGCCAGTGGAATCTGGAGGGAGTAATATATTCCTGACTATACGATGTCCCATGGTACTCCGTCTCTCTCTGCTTATCATTGGGCTGTACATAAAGGATACAGTGGAGAGTTCTCTAGAGTGTCTGGGGCTGGTATCATCCCAAGACAAAAGAAGCTGTGATCCCAAAACCAATACAGAGGATGCCTCTTACTGCTTGGATTGCCAGTGTAGGCAACGACCCAAGTGAGAAATAAAACTTTGAATTAGAGTTTGCATCTTTTCCAGGTATACGAAACTGACACAATATTGTAAAACAACCATACTGCAATTTAGAAAACAGAACTGTGGTTGCATTAGCCCACTGAGGTTTTGGTTGTTAGTTACAATAGCTGGTATAAATTCCCTGATTGGTCCAACAGGTGTCCTAAGCTATGGATCCCTTTAGTCCTGGAGGTGGGCTACAGGGGCAGCTCTTCCTGGTCTTCCTCTCCCAACTTCTTGTAGTCTCTTCTGCTGGCTCCACTGTGTCAGACAAACAGTAACATTTTTCCGTGTGCCATAACTTGAGAAAGTTGGAAAACGCTTTAAATAAAAACAGTCTGGACTCAAGTATTAGGAAGCCCTGGCATTCCCCTCCGAGCACTGTGGTGTTTCACTTTATCACCTCCATTCATCTACATTACCTCCCTCTCCCTCAGTTTTCTCAAGTGTCCCACTCCACTTTAATGTGACCACGTTGTAAGCCAAATGTGAGAAAACTCCAGTACGCTTGGTAGTGTCCAGGAGAAGTGGGTGCAGACTGATGATTTGATGGGAGCAGAAGAGATTTAGCCATAGGCACAGCACAGTGGATGGCGGAGGCGAAAGAGCAACCAAAAGACTCATGGGCTTGATTCACAAATGAGAAATGGAACTCATTTTGAGAAGTCAATCGGGTGTCACAGAATATTTATGGGTCCCTGCTCCTGGCAAGCGTTGTGTTCAGCTAACGCACCCTCGTTTACAACCTCAGCTCCCAGAGTTGGCGCGTGTTGTCCATCTCCTTCTTCTCATGATTACAAGCAAGGTTGCTGCTGACTTCCTGATGGAATTTTTCAATTCTCTTTGAATGTTCTGGGATAATGGATTTTGTTCTCAACCATCAGACACCCTGGCATTTAGTTGAGTTTCGGTGATATCCTTGTAGGTAGAATCACTCAGGGATGGTTTCAAAGGCAGAGACATATTTCATAGAAATTGTAGAATCATAGACTCACAGTACTAGAAACCTCAATGTTTGACCTCTTCATTTTACAGATGAGGCCCCAGATGGGAAAGTCACCTGCCTGGATTCATCTTACAATGGCACTAGACTATCTCCTGGTTAGCCACAGAATGCAATAACCATTCCATCTCTTTCTATGGACAGCAGTGACCACCAATGATGGGTTCTTCAGTGGCTGCATATCTTATAATTCTCATTGTGCCTACCCAAAGAGGTACTCCCTAAATGCTACTGAGCAGGCTTCCCAGGTGGCGCAGTGGTAAAGAATCAGCCTGCCAATGCAGGAGAGGCTAGAGACACAGGTTCAATCCCTGGGTCAGGAAGATCGCTGGAAAACGAAGTAGCAATCCACTCCAGTATTCTTGCCTGGGAAATCCCATGCACAGAGGAGCCTGGCAGGCTACAGCCATGAAGTCGAAAGAAGTCAGACACAGCTGAGCGACTGAGCATGCATGCATGCAAATGCTGCTGAAATTAAATATCTGCTTGTATTTATTAGAAAACAGGTCCTCTCAAGTAGATATCATGAAACATTTATGGGGCTGTAAGGGGAAAAATATATACTACATAATATTGAGTCAAAGAGGAATGCTTCTCTTGACTGATTTTTGCTAGATAACCTTTAGATGTGTTCTCATTTAACTCTATACAGGTTATTATTCTAGAGATTATTTGAAGAGGTGAAGTGGTATCATAAAATGAAATAAATAATAATGTAAAGGTCACAATAATGTAGAGGTCTACAATAATGTAGAGATTGGCTATGAAAATTTGCTTGCAATTTGGGACTTTGAATTTCAAGATTGGGACTTGAGGGACAAAGTTCTCTATCTACCTATAAAAATGTACTCAGTTTGGCATTATAGTTCTTTTATTAGTAAGCAAAAGCAGGGAGTTCTTCTTTCTTTTCTTGGGGAAAGCCAGGAATTGTGGCCTTTGAGGAATAAGCATCTTTGTTTTTGATAATTGAAAACAAATGATCTTTCCTTATAACTCCATGAGAAAGAAATAAGCTTTGAAACACAGCGTCCACATTATCATAGACAAGAACAAAAGAATTAGAGTCTAAATTTAAATTTAAAGCGGTGAGTTGGCACATGGAAAGAGCAATGGGTTCTTAATCCGAGGTTCTTCATTTTTTAGGTAAGACAGTTGCAGTTCCTTCCAACTGGAACATTCTAGGATTGAAGGTTAGTGAGCAGGTAAGTGGTAGCACAGTAAGGTGGGTTTTCATTATAGATGGGGGGCCACACAGACCTGGATTTGATTCCCCCTTCCATTGCTTGCTGAGTAATCTTGGGTAAATCGCTTAACTTGCTTGAATCTGAAATCTCTTTTATTTTCCTTAAAATGTAGGGAGAGAATTATTATAAAAATACCTGTCTTGTAAGGTGATCGTAAAACTCAGTAACAGAAGGTTACTTTCCTAAATTGGTACTGTATTATGGAGTACCTAATAAATGCTTTGTCCAAAGTCACAGGGAAGCAGTCTATGTGAACCCAGTTCCTCTGCCTTCCAGTCCACTGAGCTTTACATTATGCTTAATTGCCTTTAGATGAAGTTAAGGACATCAGAAGTGACACAAATTAAGGGTGTTAAGAACTTGCTGAGGAAGTCTGTGCTCACCCTGCTGTTTTATCTGCTCTGGTTCAAGCCCTAAGCCTTGCTCACCTCTACTCTTGCATTATTTTCCTCTCTAGTCTTTCTTTCTCCAGAATCTTTTGTTATAATCCACACTCCACCCTGTAGCCAGAGTCATCTTCCTAAAGTGAATCTTAAAGGTCACTCCAGTGTGTATATAACTTCCTTGGCTTCCTTTCAACTAGGAATAAAACCCAAGGTCTTTGTTGGGGTGTCTCAGGCAGGGTCTAATTGGAAGACAGAGACCACCTAAATATTTACTAAAGAGGGTCTTTTGACCCAGGGAATTAGTTAGAGGTGATTGCATTGCTGAAAAAGCAGACAAGGGACAGAGGCAACTCAAAGTTTAGTGATGGGGACACTAGCACCAGCCTGAGGCCAGAGCGACAAAGGACTCAGGGACCGGGGTAACCCGAAGGCTGGAAACATCATGGGAAGGTCAGTCTGATGATGGATGGAGTCATGGAGGAGACTCAGCCACAGCAAGACATCACATGAAGCAGAGGATAATGGGAAGAAAGCCCCCTCGCTTTCCCCATCTCCTTACTGTTCCTACCCCTCTTCTCCCATTGTCTGAGGCCAGTTAGAAGTCAGCTGATACAGGAGACTGTAGGACCAGCCTCCCTGAGATACAGAGCAGGATAGATGAGGAAGGACAAGGACTGCATTGCCCTAGGACCCACACCATGCCTTATCAGACCAATAGCCACATCTCTGGACTCATCTTCCAAATATTTTCCTCTATGATGCTCCACACCTTCTAAAGCTCTTCCTGAAAGTAGTTCTTGCTTAGCATCACTAAGATATTTAGCAAGCTCCTCTCACTATTCATGACCTCTTTTTTAAATACATCGTCTATGCTACAAAGACTTTCCTAAACATTAAGAAAGCAGCCAATCAGCCTCATTGAATGAACTCAGCATTGTGCACTGTGATCATTTTCCATTCACATCTGTATCTCGTGTTTGAAGCCCAGGACCAAGTCTGTTTTCTCTTGGATTCTCAGCGTTGAGCACAGGAACTGGTAGATAGGAGGTCTTCAATAAGTGTAGAGTGAAAGATGAAAGATGACTCTGATTCTGTGATCCAGAGTCAAGATGTTTTCATTGTTGTTCAGTCACTAAGTTGTGTCTGACTCTTTGTGACCCCATGGACTGTGACATGCCAGGCTCCTCTGTCTTCTACAATCTCCCAAACTCATGTCCATTGAGTCAGTGATGCTATCTAACCATCTTATCCTCTGTCATCCCCTTCTCCTCCTGCCTTTAATCTTTTCCAGTATCAGGGTATTTTCCAGTAAGTCAGCTCTTTGCATCAGGTGGCCGAAGTATGGTAGCTTCAGCTTCAACATCAGTTCAATGAATATTCAGGGTTGATTTCCTTTAGGGAATCAACCTTTGACTGGTTTGATCCCCTCAGAGTCCAAAGGACTCAAGACTCTTCTCTAGCACCACAATTCGAAAGCAGCAATTCTTCAGTCCTCAGCTTTCTTTATAGCCCAACTCACATCCATACATGGCTACTGGAAAAACTATAGCTTTGACTATATGGCCTTTATTGGCAAAGTGATGTCTTTGTTGGTGAAGTGAGTCAACATAATTGGTTGTTTGTTTAGATCCAATAGCCACCTATATTGTTCACCTAGGGCTACCATAATGAAATACCACAGATGGGGTGCCTTAGAAAGTGGAAATTAATTTCTCACAATTCTGGAGGTTGGTAGACTGAGATCAAGGTGCCTACAGGAGTGGTGTCTCCCGAGGCCTCTCTTCTTGGTTTGTGGATGGCGGCCTTCTTATGTCCTCACATATCCTGTTCTCTGTGAGTGTGTCTCCTCGGTATCTCTTCTTCCAAGGACATCGGTCATATTGGATAAGGGCTCCACCTTTATGACCTCATTTAACTTTTATTACAGTAAATACAGTCAGTTTAGAACTTCTACACATGAGCTTTGGGGTAACATAATTCAGTCTACTGCACCTCTCCTCCAGGAAAACTTTGAGGAGACCTGGATGAGTCTTGTTAGGAAGACTGATTTTTGAATGGTGGATCTCTGCTTTGAGAGTCCTCCAAGCCCAAATGCTGGGAGCATCCTTTGACTTTCTCTGTCCCCTGGCTGCCTGGTCAGAAGACCAAGGCTCCCAGGTCACTCCTGTTCTCTGCTGCTGCTGCTGCTAAGTTGCCTCAGTCAAGTCCGATTCTGTGTGACCCCATAGACGGCAGCCCACCAGGCTCCCCCATCCTTGGGATTCTCCAGGCAAGAATACTGGAGTGGGTTGCCATTTCCTTCTCCAATGCATGAAAGTGAAATGTGAAAGTGAAGTCGCTCAGTCATGTCCGACTCTTAGCGACCCCATGGACTGCAGCCCACCAGGCTCCTCCATCCAAGGGATTTTCCAGGCAAGAATACTGGGGCCCCCCAAAAAGGGGGGCCCTCTCCATGATGTTCTGAATGTCCCCGTCTGACTATTCATTATTTCTCCAGACTGTAATGATGATCTCAGCTTGAGATGGGAAAGAATAATGAACCATTTATTCACATTCAAGACACTAATTAAAAAGGCACAGGTTTATTTTCACGCGTTGTCTTGATGACTTAATTATAGCAAGGCTGTGAAAACATCACATTTTGAGGCTTGAAAGTGACTGTGATGTAAAAGCCCACAATGACTGCCATGAGCCTGAGGGATGAGAGGTAAGGAGCAGGCAGATAGAAGAAGGGTAGGGGCTGAGGTCAGGCTTCAAGCTCCAGTTCTCCTTGACTTGGCTGAGTGACCTCAGGCCAGCCACTTCACCTCTCTGGTCCTGTTTCTTTTTGCAGAAATATAGGTGCAGTTCCAGAACCACTTCACTCACTTGCTGTGGGGATCATATGGACCCTTCCCAGTGTCATCACTGAAGGCTCATAAGCTACGGTAAACTACTGACTGTTGAAGGAACCTTGCCCATTGGTTTGCAACAGATCATAAGTGATGGCACTATTGCTGTGTCAAACAATCTGATTTGCTGTCATTTGGAAGAGAAAAAGAATAGTGTTGGATGAAAAGCTTGAACAAAGTGTTGGGTTGGCCAAAAAGTTCATTTGGGTTTTCTATATCATGTTAGGGAGTCTTTTCTTTCAATGGTAGATCTCTGCTTTGAGAGAACATTTGGGCCAACCTGATAAATGGTACAAACTAAAGAAGAGATTGGCATGTACTGAATACCTTCCTTAAACCAAGAACTTCCTAATTATTTAAACTTTTCATTGAGGCAAGCATTATTTTCCTCATTTTGTAGATGAAGACTCTCAGACTCTGGGAGTCCTCCATGGTCTGAACTCAGTCGTGTCCAACTGTTCGTGAACCCAGGGACTGTAGCCCACCAGGCTCCTTTGTTCATGGAATTCTCCAGGCAAGAATATGGGAGTGAGTTGCCATTCCATTTTCTAGGGGCTCTTCCCAGCCCAGGGATTAAACCTGGGTCTCCTGCATTGCAAGTAGATTCTTTACTACCTGAGCTATGAGGGAAGCCCTCTAGGAGTCCTGTGTTTACCTAAATTTACTAAAGGCACTGGTCAACCACTTGTAAAAGAATGAAACTAGATCACTTTCTAACACCACACACAAAAATAAACTCAAAATGGATTAAAGATCTAAATGTAAGACCAGAAACTATAAAACTCCTAGAGGAGAACATAGGCAAAACACTCTCCGACATAAATCACAGCAGGATCCTCTATGATCCACCCCCCAGAATACTGGAAATAAAAGCAAAAATAAACAAATGGGATCTAATTAAAATTAAAAGCTTCTGCACAACAAAGGAAAATATAAGCAAGGTGAAAAGACAGCCTTCTGAATGGGAGAAAATAATAGCAAATGAAGCAACTGACAAAACTAATCTCAAAAATATATAAGCAACTTATGCAGCTCAATTCCAGAAAAATAAATGACCCAATCAAAAAATGGGCCAAAGAACTAAGTAGACATTTCTCCAAAGAAGGCATATGGATGGCTAACAAACACATGAAAACATGCTCAACATCACTCATTATTAGAGAAATGCAAATCAAAACCACAATGAGGTGCCACTTCACACCAGTCAGAATGGCTGCGATCCAAAAATCTACAAGCAATAAATGCTGGAGAGGGTGTGGAGAAAAGGGAACCCTCTTACACTGTTGGTGGGAATGCAAACTAGTACAGCCACTATGGAGAACAGTGTGGAGATTCCTTAAAAAACTCCAAATAGAACCGCCTTATGACCCAGCAATCTCACTGCTGGGCATACACACCGAGGAAACCAGAATAGAAAGAGACACATGTACCCCAATGTTCATCGCAGCACTGTTTATAATAGCCAGGACATGGAAGCAACCTAGATGTCCATCAGCAGATGAATGGATAAGAAAGCTGTGGTACATATACACAATGGAGTATTACTCAGCCATTAAAAAGAATACATTTGAATCAGTTCTAATGAGATGGATGAAACTGGAGCCGATTATACAGAGTGAAGTAAGCCAGAAAGAAAACACCAATACAGTATACTAACACATATATACGGAATTTAGAAAGATGGCAATGATGACCCTGTATGCGAGACAGCAAAAGAGACAGAGATGTGTAGAGCGGACTTTTGGACTCTGACGGAGAGGGAGAGGGTGGGATGATTTGGGCGAATGGCATTGAAACATGTATACCATCATGTAAGAAACAAATCGCCAGTCTGTGTTTGATGCAGGATACAGGATGCTTGGGGCTGGTGCACAGGGATGACCCAGAGAGATGTTATGGGGAGGGAGGTGGGGGGGGGTTCATGTTTGGGAACTCATGTACACCCGTGGTGGATTCATGTCAATGTATGGCAAAACCAATACAGTATTGTAAAGTAAAATAAAGTAAAAAAAAATAAATAAATAAAGGCACTGCACACACCTGGTGAATGAAAAGTTAAGGTTAGAACCTAAGATAGAGGGACTCTATGTAAGGGTTCGTCCCATTACAGCATGCTGTTAAACGTTACTCAAATGATAAAAAATAATTTGCTAGTAATTCCAAGTATCCATGAATAAAATGGAATATCTCACATACTAGCATATCAATGCCCTTAGATGCATTTGATCAGATACTTGGTCTCCCAGGGTCAAGTGTATTGGAAGGATTCATGCCTCAGTGTGTGATGTGATGGGTATTGTCAGGATGTTCAAGCATGTTTCGTTGAGTTACCGGTCACTCAACTAGACCACATTCTAGACCACATTAGGTGAAGCTATGACTGGATCCTGGCTAGTGAATGATGGTGAGACTTGAGCTCCAGACCTGGACCATAAAATCTGCACAAGCTTCTCATCCTTCTTTCCTTTTTTTTTTTTTTTTCTGGTTTATTAGGTGATCATAAGGGTGTGAGGTATATAGCACAGTCTTAAATGAAAAGATCCTAGTTTATCTCCACTCCTGTGAACCTGCATGAGTGTGCTATGGGCAAGAATTGAAACTTTAATTATGACTTGGAGTTGTTGATAATGGATGTTAGTACCTTGCCTAATACAGATAACCTCTAGCATCCTTTTACCCTGGAATCATTTAGGATTCAGTGAAATTAATTATAATGCAGGGAAGCCCTTAAGCAACATAAATAAATGGAAGATTTCATTGTCATAAAATTGATTGCATGTTTTCAGATGTTTTTAATAGCTTTGGGGAAATACTGAAGTGTTTTATATGACATATATAAATACCTACCGGTAAGACATTCTTCATTTTTTTCTGTGCCTGAGGCAAACTCTTTGTACTTCAGTGAATAATTTCTTTGTAAAAATCCCTTCATTTATTAATCTGCTAATTTATTTAACCATCATTTGGTGTGTGAAAGGTTCAGGAACTCTGTGATCTACAGTCTGGGAAAACAAAGATGAATGATGTAATTGTTAATCTCCAGGAGCTGGCAAGACCATGGGCTTTGAAGGGATCCTAGATGATATTCTGTTTATCTACTTTCCTCTGCTTAGATGTTTTCCCTGAGCAATCATCAGCAATAAGACTTCCAGGAATCCACCTGCAATGCAGGAGACCTGGATTCGATCTCTGGGTTGGGAAGATCCCCTGGAGAAGCAAATGGTAACCCATTCCAGTATTCTCGTCTGGAGAATTTCATGGACAGAGGAGCACGGACACTTGGACATGACTGAGAAAGTAACATTTTCACATTTTTTTGCAAATTGCATCCCAGTCACTCTCGTTTCTGCTTTTGTCCTTGAATTTCTGTGCACATACAAAGGCAAAAAGATACAGGGGAAGGAGAGAACTTATGAACATCCAAATTGTAGAAATAGCAAATGTTTGTTCTTATTCTGGAAACCCTTCCGTTTCAAAATAAATTCTACCATTCGTGACAACATGGATGAACCCAGAGGAAATGACATTAAGGAAAATAAACCTTAACATCTCAGAAGGAACATTGCATGCTTCCAATTACAGGAGGTATCTCAAATAGTCAATTTGGTAGAAACAGAATAGAATGGTGGTTGCTAGGGGCTGGAGAGAGGAGGAAATGGGAAGCTGTTGCTCAGGAGTCCAAAGTTTCAGTTACACAAGATCCATAGGCTGTAGAGATCTGTTCTACAGTGTTGCCCCTGGCGTTAACAACATGGTATTTTGCACTTAACTTTTTAAGAAGGCAGATTTCATGATAAGCACTCTTACCATATACACAAAAATCAGAATGCAAGGAAACTTTTGGAGGTAATGAATGTGTTTATATGTTTATCACGTTGATTATAGTGGGACCAACATGTTGTTCAGTCACTGAGTCTTGCCCTACTCTTTGTGACCCCCTGGGTATATGCATATATCCAAAGTCATCAAACTGCATTCACTAAACACATGCAGGTGTTTTGGATTTTTGTTGTTGTTGTCATTTTGGTATATAAGTTATATTGTTGTTGTTTAGTTTGCTAAGTCGTGTCCAACTCTTTTGCGACCCCGTGTAGCCTGCCGGGCTCCTCCGTCCATAGGATTTCCCAGGCAAGAATACTGGAGTGGGTTGCCATTTCCTTCTCCAGGGAAACTTCCTGACCCAGGGATTGAACCCATATTTCCTGCTTTGGCAAGGAGATTCTTTACCACTGAGCCACTAGGGAAACTTAATTTTTTTAATTCACTTTTCTCATTTTTTGTGATGGTAGTTCACTCATTTCACTGCTATAAATATTCAGTTTGGTGAAACAAATATTTTTACACCTGTGGATGGGTATTTGGATTGTTTCCAGCTTTGTATTGGCGGGTATTTGGACGGCTTCCAGACTTCGGCTGTTATGAGCAGTGCCTCCATGAGCACAATTGCCTGTGTCTTCTGGTGTATATGTGCGGGAATTTCTCTGGGGTCTCAGTGATTCCTCTGATGTCACCCCAGGGTATTTTTGGTCTCCATAGTGTATTTGCGCATGAGATACTCCAGAGACCTTCTAGCTGCTCATCCAACTCATTTCCTTTGGTTACACAAGAAGCCTCCACTTCCAGCCTCACCTGCAGACAGGATTTTCCAGTAGCCGGGATTTGGCTACTGTAATGCAGGTGGAGAAGGCAATGGCACCCCACTCCAGTACTCTTGCCTGGAAAATCCCATGGACGGAGGAGCCTGGTAGGCTGCAGTCCATGGGGTTGCTGGGAGTCGGACACGAGTGAGCGACTTCACTTTCACTTTTCACTTTCATGCATTGGAGAAGGAAATGGCAACCCACTCCAGCGTTCTTGCCTGGAGAATCCCAGGGTCGGGGGAGCCTGGTGGGCTGCCGTCTCTGGCGTCGCACAGAATCGGACACGACTGAGGCGACTTAGCAGCAGCAGCAGCAGCAGCAGCAATGTGGGTGGAAATGATTTAACCGCTGGGGTGTGGGAACTCCCTCGCTAAGGAAAATGTGGTGTTTTGCCAGGTGTGTTCTGTGCAGCGATCTTCCTTGGGAGCTTTGCAGGGCATGGCAAAATGTCTTGGCGGGACAGGCATGTTCCTGGCTACTCCGAATAAAATATCACTCAGGAACAGCCCTATTTACTTTAGCTTGTAACAATAGTCTAAAGTCAGATGCCTGAAGGTTCAGCTCCACGTTCTGTCCCTTGCTAGGCATGGTTTCCCGTCCTAGCTCTGCTTTTTCTAATTCTGTAAGTTTGGTTGTGTTGCTGTGTCGCTCCATTTTCGTATCTGTAAAATAAGCATCAGAATACCTGATCGGCAGATATTATCATTGTTGCTAATGTTCTACAACAGAGATAATGTGTAAGAAAACACTCTATAAACCCCAAAGTACTATACTCCAGTGTAGAAGAATAGGGTTTCATATTGGGTTTTCGATTTAGAAATGATTAGAGGTATTATGATTTAAGTCAAGCTTTTTTTGGTACTGGAAAATAGAACATTAGAAAACTATAACGGTCAGTTCAAAAGGCCAGATGAGTTGATATTTTTTTATAGTGTCTGTTCACCACCAGTGTTTTAGCATTAGGTGGGAAAGCAGAACAAAATCAGTTTAAGTTTGGTTATTTCTGAAGTAATTAACAAAGTGAAGTTGCTCAGGCGTGTCTGACTCTTTATGACTGTCAGGCTCCTCCACCCATGGGATTTTCCAGGTAAGAATATGGGAGTGGGTTGCATTTCCTTCATTTATAAAAGTTGTATTTTCTCTGAGAGTTACCTTTTGTCACTTTATATAATTATCTAGAAGTTTTCACAAACTTTAACATCTGTACAAACATAGAGGTTTACATTTCATGCAGATAATGATAGGGTAATAAAACAACTTAAGAGCGGTTTTATCTTTTTACACTAAGTGGTAGGAAAAACACCAAAGAAAATCTGTATGAGTGATAGGAGGTCTCTGTCATAGTTCTTCTTTCTGGGAACTTTGCTTTTCTGTCCTTAGTTAGAAAAGAAGTTACTTCTTTAGGTCTTTGGGTCAAAGAATCTGGGTACTTACTCTACTATGTCATTAAGAATGCAACTACAAATCGGTATCTAAATAAGCAGTGTAATTTATTTCCAAGTCATTTGCCTTGTGACTTATCTTTAACTAAACTTTTCATGGGGACTTCCCTGGTGGTTCAATGACTAATACTTCGAGCTCCCAGTGCAGGGGGCCCAAATTTGATCCCTGGTCAGGGAACTAGGTCCCACATACCACAACTAAGAGTTTGTATGCCATAACTAAAAAGATTCTACCTGCTGCAACTAAAGACTCCGCTTGCCAACAAATAAATAACTGAAAAGAATCTAGTACTGCCCCTCCCCCCAAACAAAAAAATTGACACGTTCTTAAGGGGAGAATTCAATGTCTGGTTTTGTATTTCCTTTCCCAGGGAATGAGAGTTAGCATCACTATTAGTAATAATAACCACCTTTTGTATCAATTACCTACTATTACCTAACAAATCCCCTGAACATTTAGTGACTTTAGACAATGTCGCTTAGTCATATCTGACTATTTGCAACCCCATAGACTGTAACCCACCAGGCTCCTCTGTCTATGGGATTCTCTAATCAAGAATACTGGAGTGGGTTGCCATTCCCATCTCCAGGGGATCTTCCCAGCCCAGCAGGCAGATTCTTTACTGTCTGAACCACCAGGGAAGACTTAGGCAATAATAAATACTAATTCTATCTTATAGTTTCTGTGAGTCAGTGATTTGGAAGCAAATTAGCTGGATCATGCCGGCTTAGGGACTCACAAGAAGTTGCAGTGAAGATATGGTTGGGGACAGAGTTTAGAGACTTGACAGGGTCTAGCCTGGAAGACCCCTTTCTACAGGGGCTCACTCACATGGCCAGCACAGTGGCTGTTGGTAAGAGGTCTCCTTTCTGCACGATGTTGATCTTTTCACAGAGTTGCTCATGACAGGGGGCCGCTTTCTCGTAGAGTGGGTGATCCAAGAGGGCAATGTCCTTCATGTTCCAACTGTGGAAGTCACACAGACTCGTTCCAACAATATCCTTATACAGGACAGCCCTGTTGAATGAGGGAGAAGTCTAGAAAATGTGTTTTGGGGACCGTTTCGGAGGCTGTCAAGCACATCATCATACATTTCTGAGTGAAGAAATGACATCAAAAATGAGGAATTCACAGATGTTTAAGAAAAGTGCTCTCCAGATAGATTTTCTTAGAGGGAGAGATTATATTTGTAGACATGCTTTCTTCACTCCTGACATACCATTCTTTCTTTTTTAGCAGGAAGGAGGCAACAATAATTTCTATATAAACTTAATGTCAGTTAACACGATAATTACAAGACAGTAGCTAATCTCACATGATAATTGATGGTAATTGCTTCCTGCTTTAATTGGTATATAAACAAAGCTATGCAAGAGGAATCCAAACATCCCCTTGAAAGGGAAAAAAAAAAAGAATCAAAGAAGAAAATTTGTCAAAGTCATTTGTAAGCTGATAAGGAGCTAACAAATCCAGCCTACGTGTCTGCAAGTCATCAACGCAGCTGCTGGTGATGCCTGGCACTTCCTTGGAGCTGGCAAGCATCATGGTACAAATGAGAGTGCCAATCTAGCTGGCATGAGCTTCAGGATGCTGCAGAGATGCGTGCCGATGCCCAGCTGTCCATGGTAGTTCTGCCAGTACACTGAAGTGCATAAAGGTTGCCAATGCCAGAGACCAAAGCAGTCTTCTCAGTGAAAGATGGGACAGTGTCCCTCCTCCATTGCCACCTGTGTCTTCCAGAAAGATGGATGCAAAGCAAAATGAGGAGAGGATGAAGGCTAGGGCTGTTTTTGAAATGAAACACACTAGAAATCTGCATATTATACTCTCTGAAAGCAAGGGGAAGCACAGTAGGAAAGTATTGAATTCAGGTAAACAAGTTAGCCTACATTTGTTCGAGAAGGAAAAGGGCCAACGTAGGAGGCAGTGAAACTTCCAGAAGCTCAGCTGCATCGCCCTGGAAATATAGGAGAATGGCAGATGGGAATTAATGTCTGTGCCCAAATGCAGAGGAAATAACAGAAGATACAGAAGAAAGAAATGTTATCTGAAACTAAGAACTTTGAAAAGTGGAGGTGGGACAAGGTCTTGGAGGCAGGTGACAGAGATATTTGTGTTCCAGGTGCCCTTGGGGACCTGGAGCTTAGTGACATCAACAGTGGTCTCTGTTCAGAGATGCACCAAAGGTGATTCCACACAGGGAACAAACAGGGGAACCAGAGGGGAAAATGCCCTCAAAATTGGGATCTCAGATCTAGGCAAGTGCAGTCAGAAAGCAGAGTCGATCACCACGGGGATGGTGAACCCAAGGGCTGCTCACGGGAGATTGTGAAGGAGGTTTTACAGCAGTAAGTTAGAGTGCTTATTGAATTGTAAATGAGGGGTGCCAGACACTTCAGCCTCAGAGAGGAAACAGAAATTGAGATTTTTGAAGGTGCAGAAAGGGGAGGAAAGGCACTTGGAGTAAGATTTGATGATGCCACTGAGGATGCTGCCATCGTGAAATCTGTTATTGCTGTTGTTGGTTAGTCGCCAAGTCGTGTCCAACTCTTTTGCAACCTCATGGACTGTAGCCTGCCAGACCCATGGGATTTCCCAGGCAAGAAAACTGGAGCGGCTTGCTATTTCCTTCTCCAGAGGATCTTCCTGACCCAAGGATTGAACCTGAGTCTCCTGCTTGGCAGGCAGATTCTTTACCACTGAACCACCTGAGAATCCCTTGTGAAATTTGAGACTTTCCTAAAGCAGTGGTCTCTTACCTGCTACTCTCTGGAAGCTGAGAAATTCAGTCTCGGTGGACCCCTCCCTGGCACGGCAAATGATGGCATCAGTTCCATTCAGTCGCTCAGTCGTGTCCGACTCTTTGTGGCCCCATGGACTGCAGCACGCCAGGCTTCCCTGTCCATCACCAACTCTGCTGCTTGCTCAAACCCATGTCCGTAGAGTTGCATAACATGATTCTGTACTCACGCTTGCTCGGTGATCACTCCAACTGGGTTTAATTTTACTCATCATGATTCTTGGACAATCATCGTTAGAGCTGAGCTGTAACTTGGCTTGAAGAGCCCTGGGCTTTTCTCTCCTTACTTTTAGGTACACCTGCAAAGAGAAAGCATTCCATTTGGGTTCCTTGGGTAAAGTACATTGGGCAGGAAAGGTCTGCATTTGGAAGGAGGGCAGCTTCAATTCAGAGGAATATCATTCAGCTTGTTTGTTCACACAGCTTAGCCTGCCCTCCTTCCTAATTTCACCATGATTTCCATCTGTCTGTCTCCACGTGACCATATGTCAGACGGCTTGAACTTGAGGGGTATTATTTTTTGACACCATCAAACAACTATAGACTAGGTTGGAATCCTGGTTCTCCTGTTCGTGATCTGGGAAGTGCTGAGAAATCCGTGTGGTGTCTCTGAGCTTTAGTTTCCTGCCCTTAAGTGGGGGTCAAAATTAACTCTTTACAGTAGTGTTGTGAGAATTAGGTGAAATAATGGCTGTAAAACACTTTATACAACACCTGGCACACGAAAGGATGCGATACATTATATCTTTTTTAAATTTTTATTTATTTTTTACAGAATAATTTGTTGCTTTACAAAATTTTGTTGTTTTCTGTCAAACCTCATCATGAATCAGCCATAGGTATACATATATCCCCTCCCTTTATGAACCTCCCTCCCACCTCCCTCCCGATCCCACCCTTCTAGGTTGATACAGAGCCCCTGTTTGAGTTTCCTGAGCCACACAGCCAATTCCGGTTGGCTATCTATTTTACGTATGGTGATGTAAGTTTCCATGTGACTCTCTCCATACATTTCACCCTCGTCTCTCCCCTCTCCCCGTGTCCATAAGTTAATTCTCTATGTCTGTTTCTCCTTTGCTGCCCTGTAAATAAACTCTTCAGTACCATTACATCTTTTGTTATTATGACACATTGTTTTTTTTTCAGGGTGAGCTTATGTGTGTGTTGCATATATATATATGTGCAGGGAAATAATTAGCTTTTACCTTTTGGTTATTCATGTTGACATCTAATGATCAGTACCTGTGTTATCGGCAAGTACCAGATTTTAAAAATTCAATGGAGGTAATGACAATGGGCTCAGAAAAATGGGTGAGTGGGGAAAGGGTTTCTAATATTTTAAGAAGCATTTAATCTAGGCAGTTTTTCAACAAAACCTCATCCAGCCAAAAACAAGTGCACTCATACAAATGGTCCCTACAAGCCTACTTTAAAAAAAAAATTTATTCAGGTATATTTGATCTTGCATTCTGCAACCTTGCTAAACTCACATATTAGTCCCAGTAGATCGTATATAGATCCCCTCAGATGGTCATATTATAAAGGCAATTATGCCATCAGCAAACAGAGACAATTCTTTAGCGATTTGTATGCCTTTCATCTCCTTTTATTATCTTACCGTATCAGCAAAGAATTTTAGCACTCCATTGAATAGTGTGGTGAGAGTGGATGTCTTTACCTTGTTCCCAGGCTCAGGAAGAAAGCATTCAGTCTTTCATTGTGAAGTATTTATATTTTCTGTAATTTTTGTAGACATTCTTTATCGAGTTGAATAGCTTTCTTTCCACACTTAGTTTCTGAGAGTTTTTTTTTTTTTTTTAAATATCATGAAGTGGGTGTTAAATTACGTAAAAGCTGATGGGATTTAAATTACTAACATCTTGCTAAATATATTTGTATCTATTTTCATAAGGGATATTGGTCCGTGGTGTTCTATTATAATGATGTCTTTATCTGGTTTTGGTATGAATATAATACCTGTTTCATAGAGTGAGCTTTCCTATTCTTATGGAAGGGATTGTGTAGAATTGCTAATTCTTCTTGAAACATTTGGTGAAAACTTCTAGTGAAACTATCTGGACTTGGAGATGTCTTTTCAAGAGTTTTAAATGATTAATTTAGTTTCCTTAATAGTTAGAGTATTGTTCAAATGATCTATTTCATATTGGGTAAGACTTGTTAGTTTGTGCTTTTTGAGGACTTGTCCTATGTCATCTATGTTTGGAAATTGATTTGTGTATTAATAGAATGCATGGCGCTGGTGGTTTAGCTGCTTAGTCATGTATGACTCTGCGACTCCTGTGGACTGTACCCATCAGGCTCCTCTGTGCATGGGATTTCTGGAGTAGGTAGCTATTCCCTTCTTCAGTGGATCTTCCCAACCCAGGGATTGAACCTAGTCCTGCATTGCAGGCAGACTCTATCTACTGAGCCACCTGGGAAGCCCCAGTAGAATGCATGCTTCTGCTGCTACTAAGTCGCTTCAGTCGTGTCCGACTCTGTGCGACCCCAGAGACGGCAGGCCACCAGGCTCCCCCATTCCTGGGATTCTCCAGGTAAGAACACTGGAGTGGGTTGCCATTTCCTTCTCCAATGCATGAAAGTGAAAAGTGAAAAGTGAAAAAAGTGAAGTCGCTCAGTCGTATCCGACTCTTAGCGACCCCATGGACTGCAGCCTACCAGGCTCCTCCATCCATGGGATTTTCCAAGGCAAGAGTACTGGAGTGGGGTGCCATTGCCTTCTCCAAGTAGAACGCATGGTATTCTTTTATTATCCTTTTGTTATCTGCCAGGTCTGTGGTAACAGTCTTGTTTTATTCTTGATGTTAGTAAAATGCTTTTTGTCGCTTTTTCCCCTTTGTCACTCTTGCTAGAGGTTTGTCAATAGGACTGATCTTTTTAAAAGAAACCAGCTTCTTGTTTCATTGATTTTCTCATTCTTTTTCTATTTTAAATTCATTAATTCTGCACTTATCTTTGTTATTTTCTCCCTTCTGCTTGGTTTATTTTGTTCTTTTTTTCCCTAGTATTTTGGGGTGAAGACTTAGGTTATTTATTTGTAATTATATAGATCATGTAATCACTTAGTACTATAAATTTCTCTACACTGCTCTGAGACACACGTGCACACACACACATATACATATTTATTTTTATTAAAATTTTTCCTTAACTTTTTATTTGTATTGGGGGATAGCTGATGAACAAAAAATACTGTAATAGTTTCAGGTGAATAGCGAAGGGGTATGCTTGTATCCATTCTACTCCAAACCCTCCCCTCCCATCCAGGCTGCCGCATAACATTGAGCAGAGTTCCAAGAGACACGTATATTTTTATATTTAGTATCTTCATTCTCATTCACTTCAGTGCGTTGTGTCATTCCTCTTTTACTCACAGATTGTTTAGAAATGGATTGTTTAAAGGCATCTGAGGATTTTCTTTTATTGATTTCTAGTTTGATTCTGTTTTTGTCAGAGAACATAGTTTTCATGATTTTAACTCTTTTGCAGTTACTGAGGTTTGTTTATGACCCATGGTGTGCTCTGTCTTGGTGCACGTTCTGTAGGTACAAACAGAGAGTGTGTGTTCTGCTGGCGTTAGAGGGAATGTTACATGCATGTTGATTGTATCCTGTTGGTTGATGACACTGTTGGCTTCTGTATTTTTGGCGATTTTTTTTCTTTTTTTTTTGGCCATGACATATGAGATCTTAGTTCCCTGACCATAGATTGAACTGTGCTCCAAGCCCAATTGTTTACAGGCCTCTTTAGAATGTGGGGTAATTCCGGCTTCCTTGTTCTCAGCTCTAAGCTTTGAATCTCAGAAAAATAAGAAAAGTCTTATTCAGCATCCCACTATAGGGAAAAGATTAGGTACTCTAATCAAACACAATCATGCCCCAAAACATTTAATTTAGATAGTGAATGTTGTGGACACTGAAATGGGGAAACCATCCGTGAAGGTTGGGTGTCTCTCCCTAGTGCCTCTGGGTCTCTGTCCCCAAAAGATGAGATGACGGAACTAGGAGAAAGCTGAGTGATACAGATATTAAGTAGGTTATATTCTAGCGCTGCAGAGTTTTGGCTAAGGCTCCACAGCAGAGGACAATCAGAAAAGTAATAGGTAGCATTTACAATTATGGAGGAGATATTGCTGTTAAGGCCGTACACATATTTATCCATTTAACCATTATGGAACTGGGGTTAATACTATGATCATGATCCCTGTTTTGCCAATGAGGAAACTAGGGGGTTGGGAGGTAGAGTAAACTGGCCAAGGTCACATGTGTGGCCAGCGTCTCATGCAGTCTAAGGACCCATTTCACCATGAGATGCAGGCCCAGATCCAATGAGCATCACCCTTCGTGCAGAAAAGACTGGAGAACCATCGAGGAGGCATCTATGAAGGCAGTTTGAACAGTGGAGGACTTGGCAACTATTCCTTTCCACTAAAAGAGAAGGGGAGTGGGCACCCCACCCCTCCACAACCGAAACTAGTAACAAAGAATACTTAGCAATTTGGAGCAGTCTGCAATGGCATGGATGTCTTGGTGCTTGGTGTGCTTACAGGCTTGCCCTTGTTACCAAAAGGTGGGGTCCGGCTGCTCGTGCTCAAAAGCCAGGTTGGTGGAAAGGAAAGTTTGCTTTATTCCAGATGCTGGCCACTGTGGAGGCACGGGGAGGGCAGACATCTGTCCAAAGGCCGACTGCCCCCACTGACAGATGCTGCTTGTTTCACCCTGTGGTGTGAGCTGAAGATGCTCAAAACTCTCGAAGTCCTCCCACAAGAAAAAGCTTGGAATGTTTGCCAAGATAGGACACTTAACCAAGAGGGCCTCACATACTCAAGCTAAATGAAAGGCGCTGTTGCTTCTTCCTCTTCTCTTTCATTCTTGTTGGGCACTGGAGGAGCCCAGAACAGATGAAGTTGAGGAAGAGCTGGAGCGGGAGGGGTGAGGGGGGTGGGGGGGTAGGACCAGCCATGCCTCTTACCCTTGCTTCCCACCCTCTTCCTCTCCCTTTGGCCAGAGCCTAGGAAGAGCTTTAAAAGAATGCTGATTAAAGGGTTGATGTAATAAGTTTAGGTTTTTCTGATCTCTAAAAATAGAACTGTTATTATAGCTGAAAATAACTAAAAGTCTGGGCTTGAGATGCTGTTAAGGGAATGATGGGAGAGCTCCAGAGGAACCAAGGGAGGTAGTGCTAAAACCATAAACAAACAAATAAAACCTCTTTGCTGCTCTCATCGAATGCACCCCGCTCAATAAGCCAGCGAGCTGTTCAAGCGGCCCGCATCGCCAGGTCTTACCTTCTCATTATCAGAGTGAGGTGGTTGTATCTCATGGTCTCTGTGCTTTCTCCGCAACTCAAATTTTAGAAAAAATTAGAAATCAATTCAGAGGATCCCCAAAATCTGCCTGTGAGGTTTAAGTTATTCATCTTTAGGGGGATGTGCTTGCCTTTAATATTTAAATACAATTATCGGAGGCCCCACAAAGTACAGTTTGTTCTTTCCCTACAGCTTCTGAAATTTCCATGGCTTCAGACATACAGGGCTTTGTATAGTCATGCTCACCTCTCTCATTTCCAGGTTCCCCAGGACTGCAGATGGCCCTGTTCGCACACTTGTGTCCGGGAGTAGAAACCCTCTTTCAGCACCATTTTTCCATGTTGAATTCCGAGCGTGATTCTCTCTTGCTCTAATTTCCCCCGCGCAGCACTTTCATGACACTGCTGGTGGCGACAGCCTTTTAGAAGGCTTTGAGGATGCGGACTGTCGCTGAGGGGCGCAGAGCAGCAGCGACGTCGTACTGGATGGGGGCGCTCATTGCCCCCCAGCGCCTGGCAACATTTTCTCCTGGATCCCTTCCTGGGGCCATGCCGTTCGGGTCTCTAAGTCTACCACTCCCCACTTCTCCCTTGCTTTCCCTCTTGCTCCCCTGAAAGCCCCCCTCATCTCTCTTCAGTTCCTAATTCCCCAGGCTCAGAGCTCCTTCTCATGAGGATCTAGAGCAAGCCCCCCCTCTCTCCTTTTGTTTATCTCTTCTCATGTGGGCTCAGCCTAGGGTGCTTCACTTTCTCTATCAGAACACCAAGATGTTTTCACGAACGATTTCACCTTCTCCTCTGAAGCTGAGTTATGCTGCCCTCTTGGATGTGAGACGCATCTGTGGTCGGTGTCTGTCTTAAACAGCTTTCCCCTTTCTTTGGCCCTCGCGTGCTGCACAAGCCTGATAAAGCGTAATACCAATGGCAACAATATCTTCAGAGCCAAGAATTCCATAAGTGGAGTCACTTAGAGGTCCTGATGTCTTGAAAATTGACTTTGCCAGGAGAAGACAGTTGGCTGCACAACTTGAAACAGCACAGATGGCATCAATTTTCTCGAGAGCTGAGTTATTTTAAACTAGAGTGCCCACAGAGGAGGTGGCTGCCCACTTCCCATTACCTAGGCTCACTAGCACAGCGTTGCTTTTACAGCACGTTCTCGTTTTGAAGTACCTTCCTGTGTCTTCTCTTGCACACTTCTCATCGCAGTGCTCAAGGGGCATCACATCGTTCACAACCATCTTTTGTATAAAACAACTGAGACACACACCAAAGATGTGGAGTTTGGGAGCTTGGATTTCCACTCTTCAAATGCCACTCCACTTCTGAGATAGAACATGCAAACATATATCTTTGATACACAGGGTAAGATGGGGAGGACATGGCTGTATAGGATGTTAGGCGATCTACAAAAATCTTTGCAGAAGAGAGCCCATGGGTAAGGGCCTTGAGAGAGGGGCAGACAGCATGTCAGTGATCTCAGATGGGGACGAATGTTACATACTATCTGGGAGACCCATCCTGCTGCAGAGTATTTGTAAAACATCCTTATATTGTCTGTTGAAACATTGCAGGTTAGAGGAACACTCCTTCCTAAGAGTAACACGTTCCAGGATAGGGGAAATCTGTACTGAGCATCCGACAGGTGCCAAGTACTTTCTATACATTTCCTTATTTAGCCTGTACAACTATTATTATTTAAAATATTTATTTATTTGGCTGTGCTGAGTCTTAGTTGCAGCACGGGGAATCTTTGGTGGCAACATGCAGACTCCTAGTTGTGGCCTGTGGGGATTAGTTCCTTGAACAGAGATAGAACCTGGGCTCCCTGCATTGGGAGCATGGAGTCTTATCTTTTGTTGTTCATTAGGTGAATCACGTCCAGCTGTTTGTGACCTCATGGACCACAGCACGCCAGGCTCCTCTGTCCTCCACTCTCTCCCAGAGTTTGCTCAGATTCATGTCCACTGAGTTGGTGATGCTGTCTAACCATCTCATCCTCTGCCACCCACTTCTCCTTTTGCCTTCAATCTTTCTCAGCATCAGGGTCTTAGCCATTAGGAAAGCCCCTAACCTGTACAATTATTAATGGCATTCTATAGGCAAGGAATTAGAGAATGAGAGCTCATATGATTTTTAAAAGTGAAATCTCTATTAATAATTACAGTAGCAAATATTTACTGAGCGTGTAATATGTTCCAGACACTTTACCTCTTTATTATCTCAGGAAGTAATCACCACCGGGATTGTGTAAGGGAGGGGCCATAACTGTCAGAGTTTGAGAGAACCATGAAGCTATACAAAACAGTGAGGTAGATGGAAGTATGGACCAACTAAAAAAGAAATGGCAACTATGTAATATAATGGAGACATTAGATCAGCTAAAATATTAAGGGAAGCCGAATTACAGAACAAGATGCAGGCAAGTGGTAACACTTGCCCTTGCCTCCAGGTTGGTCCTTAGAAAAAGCTACTCCATGGATATTTGGGGTCTGCAGAGTGGACACATGGATGCCAGAGTTTCTTCACTTATACAGCCAAGCGTTAGTCACTCAGTCATATCCCACTCTTTGTGACCCCATGGAATGTAGCCCGCCAGGCTCCTCTGTCCATGGGATTTTCCAGGCAAGAATACTGAAGTGAGTTGCTATGCCCTTTTCTAGGAGATCTTCCTGACCCAGGGATGGAACCTGGGTTTCCCACATGGCAGGCAGATTCTTTACTATATGAGCTGGCTACCAAAGCCTTATCCAGACAAGGTGAGAACCAAAAAGAGATGGAAACTCTTGTGCTTCGGATTTTTGATAAGTTAGGGTCAATCTTTTCTCCCCTGGAAACCACTGGCAAAAAGAAAGGTTTTTCTACATCCCTCCCATATATGCACCCCCTCTCCCCATTTTATTGATTAGGGAAAAAAAGAAGTGAAATAAGTTGCTTAAGGTCACAACATTTCCATGGCAGGGGGCCTGACTTTGGAGTCAGCTCTTAAGGACACCGGGCTGATTCTATAAAGCTCACATCCAGACCTGTCAGGCCCTGGATCCTTATACCGCAGCATATTCCCTGTCCTGGGGGTTAAGACCGGAAGTACATTAGCTGTTAAACCTTCAAAAGGATCCTGGATGGAGGGGCCGGTGTGGGAGGGAGGGCCAAGAGGGAGACAGAGGGAGGGGACACATGTGCCCAGACAACAAATTCACTTTGCTACCGTCGCTGTTGCTGCTTAGTCGCTCAGTCGTGGCTGACCCTGTGGGACCCCGTGGACTGTAGCCCGCCAGGCTCCTCTGTCCATGGTCTTTTTCAGGCAAGGATACTGGATTGGTTGCCTTTTCCTTCTCCAGGGGATCTTGCCGACTGAGGGACTGAACTCGCATGTCCCGCACTGGCAGGCGGAGTCGTTACCACTGGAGAGCCCAGTTCACTTTACTGTGTGCTGTGCTTAGTTGCTCAGTCGTGTCCAGCTCTTTGCGACCCCACGGACTGTAGCCCGCAAGGCTCCTCTGTCCATGGGATTCTCTAAGCAAGAATACTGGAGTGGGTTGCCGTGCCCTCCTCCAGGGGATCTTCCCAACCCCGGGACTGAACCCAGGTCTCTCACATTGCAAGCTGATTCTTTACCATCTGGGTCACTTACTATAAAGAAACTATATCCCAACTGAAAAAAAAAAAAAAAAAAAAAAAAGATCCTGGTACAACTCTGTCCAGGGAACTGGATACTGCGTTCCCTCCCCTGCTTAACTTGTGTCTTCCCCTCTTTGAAAATGCATCTGGGTTCCAGCTTCCAGCAAGGATCCAAGCCCTCTGCAGACGCCACTGCCACGTCTTCACCCGCTCTCTCCATCTCAGCTGCTCAGGGCTTTCCAGATGCATGCTGTCCTCCCAGGTACCACCGATAGCTCATGTCAGCCCCAGCTCCAGACAGCACCCGAAGAGCACAGAGTGGAAGATTTGATTCCTGTTTAATCTGATGATACTTTCCATATCTGGATGTTGTAGAATGACGGCGATTTATTAAGTGTTAATGATGTGAATGTTTTGAGAAATCAGTTCATTAAGGCAGCAGCTCTGTGTTCCTCTTGTACTGTCATTTTTCTCCTTGCTGAGAGGGTTTTTCAGCATGTTAACAGATGGGATTCTTCAGAGTTCCTGCTGTGCTGAGACCCTTCCTCATTGCTGCAAGGAGATCCTGTCCATTTCCTGCCTCGGGGAAAGGAATGGCTCGGGGGCTGGGGGGAGAATAGCCAAAAGGCATTGAGATATTTAATGTGTCTGATCCTGAGGCTTTGAAAGAGCCCTCGGAATCTAGGGAGGCTATGAAAGGGAGCAGTAAGTGCTGGTCTCTCTGAAAACAAGTGACTCTTGGCTGTACAAAATGTGTAGAAATATAGGCATAGCATTTTCCCTCCCTGCGCAGCAGCAAGGAGAGTGATGCAGAAATAACCCTCTTTGCCGTGTGAGGTTTAGGGGTTCAGGTGGCTTTTCTCAGGTGTGCTTGTGGGAGATGGCGACCCCGCAGAGAAGGTGTGGGTTCAGTGCTGATTTAAGCAGAGAGGGTCTGTGAGTTCCTTGAATCCTCTGCTCAGCTGCATGTGCAGGGCTGTATATAATCCTTTGTCCTCAAAGGGGCCCTGGTGTATCTAAGAGAGAGGGTCCAGGCCAAAGAGACCTTGATGCTGGAGAAAAAAGTGGGGCATCCTTCGGGGTCCACAGTGGGGACCAGGGAAGACCAGGGATCTCCCTGAAGAGACCAGCATGGACACGTGGCCATGACAATACCACCCACCATCTCAAAAAATCTGGGGTAATGTAGCACTATCTTCACCTCTAAATGGTACATAAAATCTCAGGGGAATAGATTGGAAAAAGTCCTGAATTGGCTGAGATTATGTTTCTGATATCGCACAGAGTTTGAAATAATTAGGTTAAGTTGAAGATAAAAAATTTTTTTAATGTATTTATGATAAAAGGAAACAGAGCAGTGGTTTATTGGAGGGGTGGAGGTTGGCTGGGAAAGTGTTCACACAACTTTTAGGGGGTGATTGACACATTGTATATCTTGAGAAAGCTGCGCTTTAGGATGTCTGTTGATCAAACCTTATTAAACTGTACACAATGAAATGAGTATTTCATTGGCTGTAAATTACATTCCTGTGAAAAGCTGAAGAGAGTAAAAAATTGTGTGTGTGCATGCTCAGTTGTATCCAGCTCTTTATGACCCCCATGGATTGTAACCCACCAGGCTCTTCTGTCTGTGGGATTTTCCAGACAAGAACACTGGAGTGGGTTGCCATTGCCTCCTCCAGGGGATCTTCCCTACCCAGAGATTGAACCTACATCGCTTGTGTCTCCTGCATTGACAAGCAGATTCTTTACCAATTTCCCCACCTGGGAAACTCCATTAGAAATAAATAGATAAGTAAAAGTCACATTTTTTTTTGCCTGCTTGAGTTTGTGACATTTGAGAGCTAAATGACTTGCTAAGGTCACACACCTGGTATCCCATCATGTTTTCCTGAATGAGAGACAAGGAGGCCTGGTGGTGGGTGCCCAGTCCTGCTACTTCCAGCTGTGTTACCCAGGGCAAGGCTGGTCAAGGATCAATGTCTTAATGTCCCCATCAGCAGCTTGCGGATAACACCCCCTGCTTTGGAAGGTGGCTGTGAGGATCAGATATTTTATTGCAGGTAAAGTTCTGAGAAGAGTGCTGACACTGCTTAGCTATTCCTTGACAAAGAGCTGAAAAAAATCTCAAAGAGCAGAGGGAGGACAGATATCCCCCAAATCAATGCTCTCAGGTGGCTATGGGTCCCAGGAAAGCCCAGGTTAACGCATGTGAACTTTAGGCTTCTTGGCTCAATGGGAGCTCCAACTGCAAAGGCTTTGAAGACTGTTTACCAGGCAGGGGAGTTTAGTGGGAGAACTTCTCCTGGCAAATATGCAGTGATGTTATGAAGCTTCTTGGAAGATAAGTGGTGCTGGGGGAAGCATATAACCTTTAACAGCTTGAATAAAGTCCACAGAAGTTATGAAAGATTCTTAGGGAAGATGGAAAAGAAATGTTACAATGGCTGCAGGCTTTTTAAAGTTAGATCAAGAATTCTGATATGCCTTCCAAGGCCCATTTTTTTCAGTTTTCTCTCAAGATACAGACTCTGAAAATGATAGGTATGTATTTCCCTTTGGGGAATAAAGGCAAGTAGCATTCGAGTAATGTTAAATTAATGTTCCTTCAGCACATTTATTGAGGGCCTATTATATCTTAGGCAGTTCTGGGAACTCAGGAGATACACACAGACTAGAAATTCCCTGGGAAATTTAAAGTATGGAAGAAGACACAATTGGTTTCCCAGGTGGCTTAGTGGTGAAGAATCTGCCTGTCAATGCAAGAGACACAGGAGATACGAGTTCGATCCCTGGTCTGGGAAGATCCCCTGGAGGAGGAAATGGCAACCCACTCCAGTATGCTTGCCTGGAGAATCCCATGGACAGAGGAGCCTGGTGGGCTACGGTCCATGGGGCCACAAAAGAGTCGATGCGACTGAACACAGCAGAGCAGTAGCAGAGACCAGAGTCGTGCACCCGGGTCTGTGCAATCGCAGGCAATAAAACGTAGGTTGCATTGCAGGTGTGAGCAAAGTGTCATGAAGACTTGGCTGGGGGCAAGGGATTCTGAACTGGGGTGTTGTGGGCTCTTGGAGTTGGCCTTTTAGGGGAGAGCGGAAGGACTGACCACACAGGAGGTGAGGGTGGCAAGTGTGATGTCACAGACACGGCATACAGAAGTGTCCGAGTCCTGCCGTGTCAATCATCCCGACAGCCTCCTTCGTACACTGCCAAGCCAGATCCACGTCTAGAATCAAAACCATTTAATGACGAATTCTCCAGTGTGCAACACCCAAATCAGAGATCACTCTCAAAAGTGTGATGGAATATGCACTAAGGCCCAGGACAAAGATGGGCTCTTCCTTCTGCCGTTCTTCACCATTCTCCCTGTCCCAACACCATGTCTGATTCTTGGCACCTGCATACCAGGTTGTTTGCGGAGGGGGACTGATGGTATTCACGTGGACTCAGGTCTGATCACCCATCTAACAACATGGAATCTGGAGGAGGGAGAAACCTGTACAGGCAGCCTGCCTTGAAAGACCAGGGGTAGTCAAGTTCTGCTTACCACATCTGGGTAGGAACTGTAAGAGAGGGAAGGCGTGAGTGTGCCTGACCGTGATGATGAACCTCCTAGTGAACATGGCTAGCACACACTTCCAATATTGACCAGTGCGATCGACAAGTTCTGCCATGGCTGGGAAAGGTGAGGCCAAGGCTAAGACTTTCTGCCCATAAGGAGCAGGAAAGAAATGTTCCCAGGTGTTTCAGCCACTATGTGTGAAAGGATAGATGATGTTGGGGACATGTGAGTATTCTGTTATCAGAAGGATTGGAAATGCACTGAGGGGTGATGGGAGATGAGCCTGGGGATGCAGGTTTAGCAGGAGAGAAAATCTTTCCTGCTTGTCAAAGGTTGTCTGAAATTCAGAGACTCTTTGAAACACATTACTATCTTTTCTGTTATATGCATTATGGGTCCCCTTTTACAGATAACAACACTGAGGCTCAGAAAAGTTAAGAGGATTATTCCAAGTCACACAGGTTGTAAATGGTTGGAACCAGCTATCAGGTTGTTTTTCTTTCTTTCTTTCTCTCTTTTTAAACCTAGTTCAGCATTCTTTGGAAGTGATTGCAATGCTGCAGAATTAAAACTTTATTCAAATAAGTGAGGTGGACTTATCACCGTTTAATATATACGCTTTCCTTCATTGCTACTTAAAACTGATCCAATTATAAAAACCTTTGAAACTTTGAAGCACTACTTTCTAAATACACCTAAGTGTTTCAGAGTACTTTAGAACTTTTATTATGTGCAAGTTCTCAAATTGTAGTATCATTTTGTAAAAATGACTTGGGAATCTTTATTCAAAATACTGAAAACCTTAAGCGTTTGAAGCTTAAAAGCAAATGCAATTACTGAAAACAAAGCTTGCAAATAGGAAGATGTTCAAATGCATCCTTATAGAAACAAGGGAGGAACTGGGAAAAAATGAATAATTAGAGTGCAAAGGGTATGCTATATTTATCTTTCAAATGTTAGAGTTGTTCAACTTGAGAGAAAAAATCTTTTGACACACTCCTATTTTTAATTGGATAAATTGATATTCTACACTAAAGTTGAATAAGATTGGAAAAAGCCTATAATTTTGTAGTTCTAAATTTAGCCAAGTTTTCAAAGAGTATCAAAACACAACCAAATTATTCGATACAGATTGTCTTAGAAACATATACATTGTAGAAAAGCACTCTGCATAGAGGCAAACTGATACAAATATTTATGCCAACGTTTTTATGTCTCAGTGTGGAAATTCAATGGAAATGGCAAACCACTCCAGTATTCTTGCCTGGGAAATTCCATGGACAGAGGAACCTGGTGGTCTACAGTCAATGTGGTTGCAAACAGTCGGATATGACTGAGAGAGCATGCACACACACACAGTCTCCCATACATTGTCCATGCAGTGCATCTTTGAAAAAGATTTGGGGCAATTTTATGAAAAACTGTAAGACAAAAACACATTCTTTAAAAAATATCAATGATGCTGTATTAAGGTCAGGTAGATGACTGAGTGACTGAAACACACAGTTGATTAAAGAATGTGAACAGCACTTTGTTTTATTCTAATTTTTAACATTTAGGTAATAAATATTGAGAGATTTTTAATACTTTCCATGGGATACCTGAACATTTGATGGTTAAAAAATTCAGGAAGAATTTGTTTCTGAAAATAGTTCTGATATAGAACCCTTTCATACATCTACCAATATAATAAATCTCTTCCTTCATATATATATATATACACACACACACATTTATGTAAACATGAGTATGTGTGCATACTTACATATCTATTAATATATGTAGATATTATGTATTGTTGTTGTTCAGCTGTTTAGTCACTAAGTCATGTCTGACTCTTTTGAGACCCCATGGACTGTAGCCTACCAGGCTCCTCTGTCTGTGGGATTTCCCAGGCAAGAATACTGGAGTGGGCTGCCATTTCCCTCTCCAGGGAATCTTCCCAACCCAGGGATTGAACCTGAGTCTCCTGCATCACAGGCATATTCTTTACCACTGAGCCACCGGGGAAGCACATGTATTATATATATGTGTAGGTATATGTATAATCTTTTAGAATGTACTTTGGAATATTTCAAAGACTAGAAATTATGAAACATCTTCTCTTTAAGTAGTTGTGTGTTACCGTAAAAAGAGTGTGAGCCCTCATAGGAGATAAACTTGGGTTTAAATCAAGGTTCCGTTAGACATCACTGACTCAATGACCAAGAGTTGGAGCAAACTCTGGGAGATAGTGAAGGACAAGGAAGCCTGGCGTGCTGCAGTCCATGGATTGCAAAGAGCTGGACATGGCTTAGTGACGGAACAACAACAGCAAGTAATTAGTAGTGTCTGGAGTTAATTTTTCCTTGCAGAGACAACTTTTCTTTGTCTATCTATTATCTATCTATCTTCAGAGTGTCTCTCTTTTTGGGGAACTGCCTGTGTATCAAAGTTTATGATTAAGATAATAGTATAAAGGTAACTGTTGGGCAAAAATAAAAATCTTTTGTTAAATAACAGAAAATGTAAGAGAGAAATAGATTACAAATAAGATTACCTATATAACACATTGCTGTGGCTTGATGACCAGGATAAGGAATCACAAATGTTGATTATAGTGGTAAATGTAGGAGATGCAAGAGACGTAGGTTTGATCCCTGGGTTGAGAAGATCCCCTAGATGAGGAAATGGCAACCCACTCCAGTGTTCTTGCTTAGAAAATTCCATGGACAGAGGAGCCTGGCGGTCTGCATACAGTCCATGGAGTTGCAAAGAGTTGGAAACGATTGAGCAATTGTGCACACAGCACTTTATTACTCGAAGATATTGTTTTCATATTGTGTGATAAAGCAAATGAGTAATTAAGTGATATTCCAGTACTATCTTTTCTGATCTCATTGAAAATTTAGATTCTCAGCAGTTAGGAAAAAGGAGCTAGTGTAAATTAAGAAGTTTAGGTAAAAGACCTAAAGCCTGGAATTTGAATCAAACCCATGAATATGTATTTATAATGGATTTTATTTTAAAATTATTTCCTACCCCGTCCTCTGAAAAGGCACAGAAGTCATCACTCAGTCCTAGTGCTCATATTGTGTCTTCCGAATACTGTTTCTGGTCAAAAGGAAACAAATATCTTTTCTATCCCCTCACTTTCAATCTATGTGTGTCCTTTGCTCTAAAGTCAGTCTCTTAGGCAGAAGAAACAGAGATTCTTGGAAATGTTCAAGGTGATCTTCAAGTATTTCAAATGAGAAGACAGGAAAGTCATCCAATTGCTAGGATAACATCCAAAGGACACAGGACTCAATTTGAAGTGGCTCTCACTGGCCATAGGTGGGGCATTTAGGCAGCAGTAGGGAACATCAGTGGAATGAGACACCCAGTAAGTTAAAATTTTGGAGTTTACAGTGGCATAAAACAAAATCTGTAACAGGTTACCTGTTGCTAGATGTCAATGAGTCAATTGAATATTTGAGAATTGATAAAGGAAAAGAATCAAGCACTTACTCTGCCTTTTCCCTATACCTGTATCAATCAATTATCAAATGGTTGATGAGAGAAAGTTTCTCTGCATAAAACTACCCCAGCTAATACAGAAAGAACACGTGACAGAATGGAATGTTACTGTTTTGCAAGCTGTAATGAATCTAGGTACTGAATGCTGGTGGCTTCTTACATCATGCAGGAGACCACGGGACATGGTGTGTCCCCTGGTAGCAGAACACAACACCACGTGGGAAATGGTCTTGCCAAAACCATCAAATGTGATTCTGATCAAGCTTTTAGATCCAACTGTAATTTATAGGAAACATCAAGGATGAAGGAAAATGTTGATGGTTATCACAAGGACGTGGCCATCAAAATCCAGAGTATGAGACATTCCAGAGGATAAATGACCTGGTTCCTTCCACAACAATTTGCCGGGGTGGGAGTTGACGATAGAGGGTAAGCTTATAAGACTTAGGAGATATAGCAACCAAATGAAATAGGTGGACATTGTTTATATCCTGATTTAAACAAGTGGATTGCAGGTAGGTAGGCAGGTAGGTAGATGGAGACTTCCCAAGTGGTGCAGTTGATAAAGCCGCATCTGCATTGCACAGCTGCCAGTGCAGATGTGGCTTTGATCCCTGGGTTGGGAGGACCCTCTGGAAAATGCTAAAGGCAACCCACTCCAGTATTCTTGCCTGGAAAATTCCATGTCCATGGGGTTGTGGAGTTGAGTGTGACTGAGCACACATGCACACCCACGTATGCAGATAGACTGAGAGACTTGCAGCTACAAGTGATTCTGTGCTTGATGTTCTTCAAGAATGCGCCTAGTTTTCTCTTTTTTAGAAAAATACAATAACAGAATTGCTTTGTTTTTGTTTTCTGGCCATGCTTCGTGGCTTATGGGATCTTCGTTCCCCACCCAGAGACTGAACCCAGGTCATGGACAGTAGAAGTGCAGAAGCCTAACCACCAGACCACCAGGAATTCCCCTGCATTGTTACATTTTAAAAAATTTAGCTATTATCAAAATGTTTTCATATGGAACACTTAAGGATAAAAATAGGAAAACGCATTTAAACATATGCTTAAGCCATGATTTTTAACAATGATGAAAACATATGAAAACAAAATAGTCTTGGAAAATCAAAAGTCTAAGTTTTTCAGTTAGTACTTGGATTTCTTCATGACCAAGATGATCACGGTGGTGTGATCACTCATGTAAAGCCAGACATCCTGGAATGTGAAGTCAAGTGGGCCTTAGAAAGCTTCCCTATGAACAAAGCTAATGGAGGTGATGGAATTCCAGTTGAGCTATTTCAAATCCTGAAAGATGATGCTGTGAAAGTGCTGCACTCAATATGCCAGCAAATTTGGAAAACTCAGCAATGCCCACAGGACTGGAAAACGTCAGTTTTCATTCCAATCCCAAAGAAAGGCAATGCCAAAGAATGCTCAAACTACCGCACAATTGAACTCATCTCACATGCTAGTAAAGTAATGCTCAAAATTCTCCAAGCCAGGCTTCAGCAATACATGAACCATGAAATTCCAGATGTTCAAACTGGACATCTTCTGCCTTTTCGAACCAGAGATCAAATTGCCAACATCTGCTGGATCGTGGAAAAAGCAAGACAGTTCCAGAAAAACATCTATTTCTGCTTTCTTGACTATGCCAAAGCCTTTGACTCTGTGGATCACAATAAACTGTGGAAAATTCTGAAAGAAATGGAAATACCAGACCACCTGACCTGCCTCTTGAGAAACCTATATGCAGGTCAGAAAGCAATGGTTAGAACTGGACATGGAACAACAGACTGGTTCCAAATAGGAAAAGGAGTACATCAAGCCTGAATATTGTCACCCTGCTTATTTAACTTCTATGCAGAGTACATCATGAGAAACGCTGGGCTGGAAGAAGCACAAGCTGGAATCAAGATTGCCGGGAGAAATATTAACAACCTCAGATATGCAGATGACACCACCCTTATGGCAGAAAGTGAAGAGGAACTCAAAAGCCTCTTGAAAGTGAAAGAAGAGAGTGAAAAAGTTGGCTTAAAGCTCAACATTCAGAAAACGAAGATCATGGCATCTAGTCCCATCACTTCATGGGAAATAGATGGGGAAACAGTGGAAACAGTGTCAGGCTTTATTTTTTTGGGCTCCCAAATCACTGCAGATGGTGATTGTAGCCATGAAATTAAAAGACGCTTACTCCTTGGGAGGAAAGTTATGACCAACCTAGATAGCATATTGAAAAGCATATTGAAAAACATTACTTTGCCAACAAAGGTCCGTCTAGTCAAGGTTATGGTTTTTCCTGTGGTCATGTATGGATGTGAGAGTTGGACTGTGAAGAAAGCTGAGTGCCAAAGAATTGATGCTTTTGCACTGTGGTGTTGGAGAAGACTCTTGAGAGTCCCTTGGACTGCAAGGAGATCCAACCAGTCCATCCTAAAGGAGATCAGTCCTGGGTTTTCTTTGGAAGTACTGATCCTAAAGCTGAAACTCCAGTCCTTTGGCCACCTCATGCGAAGAGTTGACCCATTGGAAAAGACTCTGATGTTGGGAGGGATTGGGAGGAGAAGGGGATGATAGAAGATGAGATGGTTGGATGGCATCACCGACTCAACGGACATACTTTTGAGTGAACTCCGGGAGTTGGTGATGGACAGGGAGGCCTGGCATGCTGCAATTCATGGGGTCGCAAAGAGTTGGACACGACTGAGCGACTGAACTGAACTGAACTTGGATTTCTAGATAAATCCTGACACTTGAGGAGTTTTGATACTGGGTCAGCTTATTAACAGCAGCAGCAGCAGCAGCAGCAGCAGCAGCAGCAGCAGCAGCAGCAGCAGCAGCTTATTATGGAAAAGATTGGGACCGTGAAAATGCTGAGTGAAAATTCAGTAACAGTCCTTTGAGTCTGAAGTTTTGAACTTAGGTTTGTCTGCATTTGTACCTGATTAACTCTGAATGGCTTTCCTCTACTGACATTCTCTGACTGTAGGCCAAAGACCTGTGGCCTGATAGAGGTTAGTTTTCAAATATAATTTGTGCGTAGTGTGTTCTACTTTCTCAAACAAAAAAACTTCTCATGTTTATTAGTTTTTTTTGATTCCCAGAAATCACATGTAGAAAGCTGGACAGTTCTTCCTTTGCCATGGATGTTGAAACTGAGCATAGTGTTTAGGTTTGCTTGATGCAACACAAGCAGACCCAGCTCTCGTGACCGATGTTCAGCCAATAATCCTGATGCTGAGATGCCCCAGTGAACATCACAAACACTCCTTTCTCTCTCCTCACCTTGCGTCCCAAACTCTACGACTGATCAAAGGAGGAAACTCATGAAGACCTGTCCTGATCTGTTCTAATCTTGATTTTCCCTGAAAACATCACTGGCAAGAAGGAAATAGTCTAAGAAGGAAGAAGGAGGAAAGGAGGAAAAGGAAAGAAAGAGGGAGGAAAGGACTAGGTACTGAGGAAGACACCTAGAACTTTTTCAAATGCTGGCAAAGACCTGTGACTTGGGTTTCATCCCCCAGTTTATAAAAGAGGGGATTGAAGCTCTAGGGTAAGTGAGTTGCTAAGAGTTCACACAACTCTCAGACCACTGGATTTGAACCCAAACAAACACCCTCACTTCAAATCCAAGAGTCTTCCCCCTGAGGCAGGAGTCAGATGGGCCTTTCAGGCAGTTGGAGATTCGTTCTCTGTTGACTAAAACTCCAAGACAAGAATAGCAGGACAGTTAAGGGAGGAGACTGGACACTGCACAGACCACATATTTCTCATTCCCAAAGTCAGGAGACCTCTCTGTCCACATATGTGTAGAAAAGGCTCCTTGGAGGCCGAAGGGCAGTCATGTCAAGGGATGTTCTACCCACAGGCCTTTGCAGTAGAATCCATCGTGGCTGAGATGTATGAACACACATGGGATGAGCCTGAGATATCCCAAATACAGACTGTGACCAGGCAAATCAGAATGATTGGACAAAGGAAACTGGGAAGAAATGTTCCATAAAAGTAATTCACACTGCCACAAGGATGTGACTCAGCAAATCAGGGACTCGCCCTCTGAGTCTGCCCATGTGTCTGTCCACATGTACTGTACTTTTTCCTCCCAATAAATACTTGCTTCACTACTTTTCATCTTTGTGGAAATTCTTTCCTTCAAAGCCAAAGGCCAGGACCCTTGTCACTGACCACTGGTCTAGTGGCTAGGACCTGGTGCTCTTGCCACCAGGACCCAGCTCCCATCTCTGGTTGGGAACCCAGGCCCCACTCCAAGCCGATGCAGGCTGAGGACCCCCGAGATCATTCCTACCGCTAGTTTTATGTGGTGCTCAAAACCCAGGCAGTCCCCACATCCCTGCAGCTGGCACCCCCATGCTGAGATCACCTGAGTGGCACCTTCACACCCTCTGGGACTGGCATTCTGCTTCCAGTGTCCCTTCCATTACGCCTCAGACACAGCAAGTTCTGTTTTTAGAAAAAGATCTGTCAGAGGCATCATGTGGTTGGGCTGACAGCAGACAGAACTTCTGTTGGCTTCCATCTGGAAACCAAGCACTTACAGATGGGAAGACTTACTGCAACCTTGAAGATTAAAATAAGAGGGCTTCTGCTCCCAAGGTTAATGATTAAAAAGAAAGAGAGGAAGCCAGGGCTGCCAGACAGTACTGTACATCACGAACCTTTAAGACGTGGACTGAGCTGAGTTTCGGGCTCTGCACCTGTTTCCACCCCTCTGCCCCCTGCTCCATCCCCTCCACATTCAGGAGACACAGTGACTTCCACTTACAAGGTGCCCCATCATATTATTAAAGCTGCAGGTTTGGGGAGACCATCGCTGAACTGAATTATGCATGCCATCTCTCCCACTGTGAAGTCTGGAAGAGATAGAAAAGCTATCTAGGCCAGATATAAAATGATAAAGTTTGTTAAGAGTTTTAAATATTTTATGGATGGGAAAACTGAGATTCAGGGAACTTAGATGACTTAACACATTTCACTCAACAAGCAGGAAACAGGCAGCTTGATCAGCATAAAAAGTCCTGAATTTCCTATTCTCATCCTAGCTTGATCATTATTATTATTGTTATCCAATAAGGTATTACCCTTCTACCAAAATTTTCAAATCTATAAATAGAGTATAACGTGACGAGCTTTCCTTAACTGGGAGAGTTATTTAAATTATAAACCAGTGCAGCCTCCCAATTTCTAGTACAGCATGGAAGGAACCTGGAAATCGTCTCTCACATTCACACAACAGGAAAAAGCTGAACACGTTGGAAATCAACAGTTCGTCTTAGATCCATCAGAGAACTGAGGTCATCGGCAGACAGATTGAAGCTCCACAAATTGAAGAGACAGACAGGTGACTACAGAGAATTACAGCTCACTGGAGAGAAGCCTGGGAGGAGGAAGCATCACAGAGCCGAGTATCTGGCTAGGAGAACCTAATCTGGTGAAATACTGGGGACTAAGGCTGAATGCATACATACTCAGTCACTCAGTCTTGTCCAGCTCTTTGCAACCCCATGGACTATAACCTGCCAGGCGTCTCTGTCCCTGGGATTCTCCAGGCAAGAATACTGGAGTGCGTTGCCATTTCCTACTGCAGGGGATCTTTCCAGCCCAGGGATTGAACCTGAGTCTCTTGTATCTCCTGCATTGGCAGGTGGATTCTCTACCACTGCACCATCTGGGAATCCCCAGGATGAATAAACTGAAGACTTAAAAAATCCTGGGGACCCCATGGCGTAGATGCTAATGATACTCGCATTTCACAGATGGGGAAACTGGCTCAGAGAGATCCCAGGTTCACAGAATTACTAAGTGGTAAGGCTGGGGTTCTAGCCCAGTGGCCGGACTCCTGAGTCTGAGTCTTTAAGGAAACATTTACTACAGAGCCAGGCAGTTGCAGAAAATGGAGGAGGGCCAGCTGGAGAGGGGATCACAGTTGCTTGGAGGAGGAACTGGTTGGACTGAACTTGGAAAGAAGGCAGATGCTGGTTAAATGTCTTATTTTAATTTTTAGTCATATATTTTTTTATTCTATTAATAGAGATTTCTAGGATTTATCTTGGGTGTTTAATTTTTTAAACAATCACTCAGAGCCTCCTCTATGCCAAGCAAGGACAGGACGTGAGTATGAAGTGGGCCAGGGTAGGCTGGGGAGGTCAGAACTGGAGTGGACCTTTTCCTCTGGGTGCCCTCCATCTCAATCAGCATTTGTCACCGGCTGAATCTAAAATGTCTCACATTAGGACATGGCCTGAGTTGACCCAAAGGTCACAATGCACCCTGCACAAAGAATCCATGCTGCTGCTATTTTCCATCTCTAATGTGCCAACCACACTGAATAACACAGATAACCAGTAGCTGTGGAATAGGTCCAATGACGGCAAAATATTCCAAATATTGCAAGGTCAGCGACATAAAATAACCAATTTAAGCCAAATGAAATTCCCTCCATTAATACTTTTAAATGGAAGATTAAAATCCTCCAAATTAAATTTCCTTCCACTTAAAGATGTAATGACCCTAAAATTCCACAATGGTTCCCTGCCTAATTTTTTTTGCTGTCTACAAGCTGGATCTGAAAGATGGGGATAATTTTCATACCTATTTTGTAGAAGAATTAAAATACATCCAAGCTTAGGAAATGTTCCCCTTTGTGTCTCTTGAGAGCATGCTTGGTGAATGATAGAGCTCATGGTAGCTGCATCTTCAGGAGGTGAATTAGGCTTGTATGAAGGTGCTCTATCTGTGAGTAGGGAAGTCCATGAGCTGAGATCTAGTCCAAGATGAGACTCTAGGTTCCCGGGGGAGGAATTCAAGATACACAGCCTCGAGAGCTGGTTTGACATGATCTCCCAAATAGGAACTGAGACCAGGAAGACAGGACTTAAGTCCAGGTACCGAAACCAGACTTGATGGCTACACAGGTGCTTGAACGTGGAGTTCCTCATTCTGCCTCCAGCACTGGGACCAGCCTGGAACCAGAGTGGAGCTGAAGTGACAGGTGGACCAGGTCTCCAGCCTTGATTATAAAGAGTCAGTATGCTGGGAGGGATTGGGGGCAGGAGGAGAAGGGGACGGCAGAGGATGAGATGGCTGGATGGCATCACTGATTCGATGGACGTGAGTCTGAGTGAACTCCGGGAGCTGGTGATGGACAGGGAGGCCTGGCGTGCTGAGATTCATGGGGTTGCAAAGAGTCAGACATGACTGAATGACTGAACTGAACTGAACTGATGGAAGGAGGGATCAGGCGAACCCTGAAAAGATTTTACCCCCTGTTTTTCCTCTGGAGAATGAGCCCTTTCTTTCAAGTTCCAAGGCGCCAAGCTCAACTATGAAACTTTGGTATGTGAGATCAAAAATGGAGTCTGTCCTATATACAGCACCTGATAGATGAGAACAGAGGGCAGATGGGAGCCCTCTGGGAAACATCCCAGAACTAGACAGGCTTGATTCTAATCCTGCTGTTTACTAGCTGTGTGATGACCTTGGGCAACTACTTAACCTCTTTATTCTCTGTTTCCTCTTCTGTAAATTTTTGCACAGACTTCACAGGGTGGTTGTGAGTACAGAGCAAGGCCAGGCATAGAGGAACCTCTATGGACTTGTCTGTCATAGTGACTGCCTTCCTTCCTCAAATGGGAAACATCCAGAAAGTGCTGGCTGACCCATCAGTGGCCCCCAGGATACTCTCTGGGCATTTTGGAATCCCTCCTGGTCTCAGAAGTTGGTCCCACCTCTCAGAGTTAGCTTCAGCCCCACCTTGTCCAGGAGACGCTCCCCTCCCAGTGGTCCAAAGGAATGGATAAGAAGATGTGGTTCCTAGATTCAGTGGAATATTATTCAGCCATAAAAGACTGATATTGTGCCATTTGAACTTGGCTGGACCTAGAGACTGTCATACAGAGGAAAGTAAGACCGAAAGAGAAAAACAAATACCATGTATTGATGCATACATATAGGATCTAGAAAAATGGTACAGATGAACTTCTTTGCAAAGCAGAAATAGAGACACAGATGTAGAGAACAAGTGTATAGATACCAAGGAGGGAAGGGGCAGGTGGGATGGATTGGGAGGTTGGGACTGACATCTATGTATTACTTTGTATAAGATAGATAACTAATGAGAACTGACTGTAAAAAAAAATTAATTTAAAAAATAGTCTCCTAAGTTTTCAAAAAATGAAAATAAATAAAAGTAAAATCCTGCACAATTAACCTTTCTCTGCCCAGACTGAATGTGAGCTTGACCACCTAATTCTCAGCTCCCTGTGGGTCATTAACTGTATAATGTGTTTGAGGAAGGTCTCTTAACCTTGCGCCTCATTAGAATGAGTGATTTTGTGGGCAATAAACCAGCCTCACCTCTAATGGAACCAGATTCCAGGACCTTTTCTTCTTTTTTTTTTAAAAGAGCCTTACAAAGAAAGCTATTACAGGTTTGGAAAGATTGATTTTATTTAAAACCGAATACGTATGAAAGCAGGCAGAGTGGTTATGACATAAATTACTTTGATATATTGAGTGCAAAGGCAAATGCAATTTCTTTCTCCCTTTTAGCTTTCTGTGTTCAGCGGAAGGGTGGTGATTTATCTTTTTTCCCATTTCCATCTGACGTCAGTTGCTTTGAACTCGAGGGAAGAAGGGACAGATGGCCTGTGTTGGAGGGACTTGCGGGAGGAGGACAGGAAAGGAAAAAGGCAAGAAAGAAGACCCCTCCTCTAATCTCTGTGACTGTGCTAAGTTGCTTCAGTTGTGTGACTCTTTTGCGACTCCATGAACTGTAGCCCGCCAGGCTCCTCTGTCCATGGGATTCTCCAGGCAAGAATACTGGAGTGGGTTGCCATTTCCTTCTCCTCCCAGAGAGCGAACCTGCATCTCTTACGTCTCCTACACTGGCAGGTGAGTTCTTTACCACTAGTGCCACTGGGAAGCTCACACTAATCTCTGTATCCTCAAAAGACACCATTCAGCCTGCCCCTCCTACTTCCTGATCCAGCCTGGACCCTGCAGGGGGCGGGGGTGGGGGGAACAGCAAATGGAAGCAACATCTCAAATGGAAATCAATAAGCAGTTTACTATGTCATTATCTTAAGCTCATTTTTCGTATAACAAACTATAATTGCATATAATAAATATCAAACCCTCTGCATTGAGAAGCAGATAAAGAATATATTCCATTATAATCTGATTTTGATTTCTTTTTCCAGGTTCTGTGGATCCTCTTTCAGATACTTCTACTTCCAGTGTAAGAGAAACAGGCAGTAAGGGTTCAGTTTCTGATGTCAGAGCCATCACTACCTCTGTTCCTCTTTCGAGAAAGTTATTCATCTTCGCTCATGTCGATACTAAACATTGTCTTCAAGGCTCTGTCTCTAGCACCGCGTTGTTGAAGAGGGTCTGCCCATGCCAGGATGCTCTGCCAATTTTGACTTAATGGCTCGATTCCTGAAAATTTGGAATTCTGGATTACATAAAGCTAAAGATATTTTATTTTTGAGGCTTCTCAGAGCTTTACATATGCTACCCTGGACTGTAAATCTCTGAGAGGGATACAATGCACCACTTTCCAAACTTTTAACAAGGGATGCTTTCTACTGAGCATCTCAAAGTAATCACATTCTCTTAACACTATTTGGGGAGATATTCACCTCTTTACCAGTGTTTACCAGGCCTTTCTCAAGAGAATCTTGCTTGCTTATCTAAGCCTGTCTTCTCTCTCTGCCATGTATTCCATTCTGAGTTACGGCTGCACAGAATTCATCATCATCCTAAACAGACTCTGCTTCTTCCCTCCCACCTCCATGCTCTCACAGAGCACGCACAGGTTTTCCTTCTTCAAAAGCCATTTGTCTTCTTTCAGTTCAGTTCAGTTCAGTCACTCAGTCGTGTCTGACTCTTTGCGACCCCATGGACTGCAGCACGCCAGGCCTCCCTGTCCATCACCAACTCCTGGAGTTTACTCAAACTCACGTCCATTGAGTTGGTGATGCCATCCAACCATCTCATCCCCTGTCTTCCCCTTCTCCTCCTGACCTCAATCTTTCCAAGCATCAGGGTCTTTTCCAATGAGTCAGCTCTTTGAATCAGGTGCCCGAAGTATTAGAGTTTCAGCTTCAACATCAGTCCTTCCCTGGTGGCTCAGACGGTAAAGCATCTGCCTACAATGCGGGAGACACGAGCTCAGTCCCTGGGTTGGGAAGATCTCCTGGAGAAAGAAATGGCAACCCACTCCAGTATTCTCGCCTGGAAAATCCCATAGATGGGGGAGCCTGGTAGGCTACAGTCCATGAGGTTGCAAAGGGTTGGACATGACTGAGTGACTTCACTGTTTTTCTTTCCAATGAATATTCAGGACTGATTTCCTTTAGGATGGACTGGTTGGATCTCCTTGCAGTCCAAGGGACTCTCAAGAGTCTCCTCTAACACCACAGTTCTCTTCCTTCTGCTCCTGGCAAATTCTGACATTTAAAATATTTATTTATTTGACTGTGTCAGGTCTTAGTTGCTCCGTGGCATGTGCGATCTTAGCTCCCCAACCAGGGATCAAACCCATGTCCCCTGCATTGCAAGGTGAATTCTCAACCACTACCAGGGAAGTCCCAGTTTTTTTAGAAGGCAGTTTTGTGGTCACCCCTCAGCGATGCCTCCCCAGACAAGAGTTCTGGTGACTTCCTGGGGTGTCGATAGCACCTTCAGAAACAGACTGAGACGGGCTCACGTGTGACAGTCTAGATGGACATTGACTATAGTAGAACATTACTAGGGTATCGAAACTTTGATAAAATAAAGCAAGAAAGACACAGATGTGTATAACGGACTTTTGGACTCAGAGGGAGAGGGAGAGGGTGGGATGATTTGGGAGAATGGCATTGAAACATGTATACTATCATGTAAGAATCGAATCACCAGTCTATGTCCGATGCAGGATACAGCATGCTTGGGGCTGGTGCATGGTGATGACCCAGAGAGATGTTATGGGGAGGGAGGTGGGAGGGGGGTTCATGTTTGGGAACGCATGTACACCTGTGGTGGATTCATGTCAATGTATGGCAAAACCAATACAGCATTGTAAAGTAAAATAAAGTAAAAACAAAAATTTTTTTAAATAAATAAATAAATAAAAATAAAAAAAATAATGTTTTTAAAAAGAGAACAGAACAGAAAACGTCCTGTCAGTGAGAATACTTTCTGATTTTGGAAAACACTTTGGAAAGCCACTGAATCAAAAGGCATTCTGAAAGAATATAGAAGGCCAGCAACCTGTCCACAAAGGAGGTTCAAGTGGGTTTCTTCTCAAAAGACCTTTGTTTGGCTGGATGGAGTTTGCAGGTTTGGGGTGAGAGCTGAATTGCTCAGAGCAGGAGGAGCTGGGAACTGCCTTCAAATTAACCCTCCCCGAGATTGTTCCTCCAAATGAAAATGAAACATGGCCAAAGCGTGTGTGTGTGTGTGTGTGTGTGTGTGTGTGTGTGTGTGTGTGTGCTTAGCTGGGTCTGACTCTTTGCAACCCCATAGACTGTAGCCCGCCAGGCTCCTTTGTCCATGGGGATTCTCCAAGCAAGAATTCTGGAGTGGGTTGCCATGCTCTCTTCCATGGGATCTTCCTGACCCAGGGACTGAACCCAGGTCTCCTGCATTGCAGGAAGATTCTTTACCAGCTGAGCTATCAGGGAACCCCCACCACCAAAGTGTATCAGTGTCCAATTATTGCCCCTTAGGTGCACAATTAAAGAGGGGAGAGAGATGTTCTAACATTTCTGGTACCTCTCATTGGCAGAAGCCAACTGGCCGAGAGATCTAGTTGATGCAGTCTGCAGAGTTAAAGCGCTGAGGGCACAGATGGGACTTCCCTGGTGGTCTAGTGGTTAAGACTGTGTTTCCACTGCAGGCGGCACAGGTTTGATCCCTGGTTGGGGAACTAAGATCCCACATGCCATGTGACATGGTGGAACAAAAAAATTCTCAGGGTACAAAACAGCACACACAAATAGGGCAAGAAAGTATGAAGGAATGTGGATAGAAAAGTAGAGAAGGACCAAACTGTCTTTCTTAGAGGGAATATTAATTACATCCCTATAGCAATATATGAATATGTTTATTAAACTATTTCTTCTCCAGCACAGTATGTTTTCCAGTATTAAATCTTTCCCCATCTTATAGCTGGAAAATGTGACCTTATGCTTTTAACAGTTTTTTTCTGTTAATATGTGAGTTGATATGTTTTTCAATGTTTTTGAAACAACCTCTTTATATTTTTCTTCTTTGAATATCAGTAATTTTGCATCCTTTGCCCATGTACTCCATTGGAGGGACTTTTTTCTTCTTTTTGATTTACAGTACTCTGTATATAATAGGGGAAAGTGAAAGTCACTCAGCTGTGTCCCACTCTTTGTGACCCTGTGGACTATACTGTCCATAGAATTCTTTAGGCAAGAATAGTGAAGTGGGGAGCCTTTCCCTTCTCCAGGGGATCTTCCCAACCCAGGAATTGAACCCAGGTCTCCTGAATTGCAGGAAGATTCTTTACCAGCTGAACCACAAGGGAAGCCCATATATTAGGGGTACTGACCTTTTTTTTTTGCACTTAATTTTACATTTTTTAAAATTTAAATTTTCCTTTTTGTATCATTTGTGTTTTTTACTGTGCAGACTTTTTTGTGTGTTGTCAAATTTATCACACTTTCAGGGATTATGGATTTTATACCATACTTAGGCCCTCTGTATATTGAGATTTTAAATGCATATTTTTTTCTGGTAATTGCTTGATTAAAAAAAATAAGTCTTTGGATCATCTGAAATTCCTTTTGGTATAAGGGTTGAGATATTCTACTCCAAATCACTACCATTTTTCTTAACATCACTTATTGAAAAATCACTGTTTATCTTCTGATTTATAATTTCACTTTTATCAAATGCCAAATTCTGAAATACATGTTGGTATAATTCTGGGCTTTATACTCCATCCCTTGTCCTGCTTGTCTGTTATGCACCAGTACCACTCTGATTTAATGATACACTTTATGATGAGACAGGAAAGGTCTTACCTGACCCATAATTTACTTACACGTTTTCTTACTGTTAAACGGCATGAACTGCGTGCTGTACTTCAAATTAATTGTGAATGCTGATATGGCGTTCTTCAGTTCTTAAAAAAATCACAAAGAAAGAAGAAAATGTAAGAGAAACGTTTGTTTCCTTTTCCATTCACAAACAAAATTCTCAGTACTTTGGAGGGATCCTTTATTTTTTTCAGATATTTTGAGATACTTTTTTCATATCCTTGATTTTATTATTTGCCATCTAGTATAATCAAAAAATAGAGGAGGAAATAGCAACCCACTCCAGTATTCTTGCCTGGAAAATTCCACAGACAGAGGAGCCTGGTGGGCTACAGTCCATGGGGTCACAGAGTCAGCCACGATTGAGCGAATGAGCACAGTCAAAAAAAGAAATGAAACTTTGGGAAAAAAATCAATATTTCTGTAGCAATCATTGATATATGTATTCACACAAGGATTGGAGAATGATCTGCTTACAGAAATGGAGATTTTGAAATCTCTAATCCTAGAATAGAATCCAATTCTCCACCCTCATAGACTTGGGATTCAAACACCAGTTTGGTGAGTTAATAGTTGAGTAATCTTTTTTTTTTTTTTTTTTATTTCCGGCTATGCTGGTTGTTGTTGCTGCTGCGGCTTTTCTCTAGTTGCAGTGCACAGAGGCTACTCGTCTTTGCAGTGTGGGGACTGCGGAGACTTCTCATTGTGGTGGCTTCTTTTGCTGAGAGCAGGGGGCTCTAGGGCATGCCAGCTTCAGTAGCTGTGGCTCCCGGGCTCAAGAGCACAGGCTTGATAGTTGTGGCGCACAGGCTTAGCTGCTCCGTGGCCTGTGGGATCTTCCCATATCAGGGATCAAACCCCTGCCTTCTGCATTGGCAGGCGGATTCTTTACTGCTAACTCACCAGGGAAGCCCTAGTTGAGTAAGCTTTGGCAAAGCTTTTCAATTTCTTTGTCTTTAAAAAAAAATGGAGATAATATATAATTATGAAAGATGATTCTGAAGATTAGGTTCAAGGCTCAGAGGCAGGCTTTAGTTGTTTTGACCTTGAATAAGTCCCTTAAGCTCCCTTAATATGTTTATTCATCACTAAAATAGGAGATAACACTTTGGAATAATAAACCTTCTCTTATGAGTTGGCTGTAAAGAATTACTATGTGTAGCTGTTTACTGGACACAATTAGTTTATGATAGTGTTAACGGATCTGGTTACTGAGGAAGGAGAGAAGATGGGAGGAAAAGAAGGTGGGTAGGTGGAGGGTATTTGGTTTTATATCCATTAAGGAAAGCAGTGTTTTTGGACACCACATTGAAGGGTTGCTCCCTCTCCCTCCAGCCATCTAACGTTGTAGACCAATTTTGCTCTGGCATACAGGTAATACTGTACTTGATTTAACTCAGCCCCATCTTCAATCTTGCTAAACTACGCTGCACAACAAAGCCAACTCCAAGGAAAGTTAGCCGAGGCCTTTGGATTGATTGAACACACTTGTCAATGGTGTCATCCCTCCCACGTACATACAATGGTTTTTCATTAGAATTTTGTTGTCTGCCTTGGAGTGGTTGAAAACATTCCCATGATGGATTAATCAATTTCCAAGTTAATGCATTTACATGTGGTAATGACTTGCTCAAACCTCTCTCTGGCAGTCTGAATGGGCTTCAGGGAATTAAGTAGGACAGTGGAAGAACCCACTTTTCAATTAAGAAAGGAAGTTGCAAAGAGTTCTTTTCTAACCTAGAAAATGAACCAAAGCTGATAATTTCCTTTTTATTTTTCTCATGATATATAAAAATTTTTAAAAAGCTAAGCCTATTAAAAAAAAACCCACATCGTTTACATTTTCCAAATTGTAGTGCTGTTGGATGCATCATTAAGTATAAATGGGTTGTAATAAAAAACACATTAATTAGTATAAAAACAGCAAAAAAATAAAACCCAGAAGATTTCAAGTTCATTTGGCTCTCCTCAAACAGATAGAAAGCATTATATTTACATATTTACATATAACCAGGAACAGCTAAATCATTTGTCTATAAAAAATTCGAAAGGAGGTTATAGGGGGAGAACCAACCAGAATGATCATTTCCATAAACCATGACTGCATTTCAGTCATAGGCAATCCTTTTCCTGGTTACTGCGCTCATAAACTGCCTATAAAAATGACATCATGCAGTTCTATATTTATGGTCTGTCAATATCCCATGGATCACATCGGTTGAGTTCACAAGGCAGGAGGTGGTTTCCCCTCCTCCCTTCTAACTGCTATTGTTTTCTCTGTCCCCGGGACTCTGAATGCTGTACTGAGGCCTTGACAATCTGACAGCCCAGGGCACATGACGAGTCTGTAATTAAAGTCTGGATGGTGGTGGAGGACTCGCGGAAGCCCAGACCCCAGGCAGTCACGCTGTCACATTCGTTTTATAGTTTTGAGTCCAGTGACCAGCTGGGCTTGAGCTGGGGGGAGAAGAGTGTGCAATGGAAATGACATTTGGGGGGTATTCCCGTTTGCAATTATCCTTGGCCACCAAAGGCTGAGTAGGCCACGTCTGCCTTTGATGCACATGAAAACTCTATGGCTCAGCGCGCTATGTCTATAGGATGCTACAGGTATTAAAAAGAAAGACTTACGGCCTCACAGGAGGCCATTTTGCAGAGTGTGTACTGTCGTGTGTTGAGAGGAGGAGAAAAAAACAGAAAGATCGCAGGGTCAGATCTATATAAAAGTTAGTAGGGCTCTGGGTGGGTTGGGGTGAGTAGCTGAGGACTGAAGGTATGCACAATGCAAAAGTGAGAGAATCCGGATTTTATGTGGTTGTGTGTGCTTCAGGCTGGGAGTGTGACTTAAGTGATGTATCTGTGTAGAGACAGACTTTCTTTGAAAACCTGAGTACCTCTTTTGAAAGATTAGGCGGGGGAGATGTAGAGGGCTTGGGTAAAATTATCTCAGGTACACAAACAGGGGAAAATGCGTACCCAAAGTACATCCTTCAGAATAAAGTTTGAAAATTAGTGATCTGTCAGCAGACTCTTGTATTTCAGAGAAAACACAGTGTGTTTTGGATAATGCCAGTAACTGGCCTGAGAGATGATGGCACTGAATTGAGCCTACAACTTAAGTAGAGATAAAAGAAAAAAAAATCATGATAATAAAAAAGTAATAAAGACCTGGTTTCAAACCCCCAAATTTCTATTTGGCAGTATCTTTGGGAGGGAAAAATGATGGCACTTACATCGGCTAATCTGGGTCAAATGCATCCCAAGGAATGAACAAACCTTTACTGTTTCTAAGCAGAAGAGTAGAGGGGGGAGAAATTGAGATTTTTTGACCACGAAATGGTTCCTGCAAAGAAGTCACATAATTTTTATTATTTTTCCAGCTCAAGTGGTTGATCTGCATTCATGACCAAGTTCAGAGGTCAACTTTGCAGTGGCTCATCAGATGGAATTTAAAGTCCAGAGCCACGTGGGCTCCTCTGGGCTGCTGTTCCCCGCCCTACCACCTGCCGCTCCCCCGCTCCCCTCAGTCATGCCCAGGAACAAAGCCAGGCATGCATTCCAGCACAACTTATCCTTTTTTGTTCTTTAAACTATCTTTAAATTTATTTGTCAATTGAGGGATAATTGCTTTACAGAATTTTGTTGTCTTCTGTCAAACATCAACATGAATTGGGCTTCCCTTGTGGCTCAGCTGGTAAAGAATCCGCCTGCAATGCGGGAGACCTGGGTTTGACCCCTGGGTTGGGAAGATCCCCTGGAGAAGGGAAAGGCTACCCACTCTGGTATTCTGGCCCGGAGAATCCCATGGACTGTGGCATGGGGTGGCAAAGAGTTGGACACGACGGAATGACTGTCACTTTCAACATGAATCAGCCATAGGTGTACATTGTCCCCTCCCTAATTTATTCTTCACTGGTCTAAGCTATGCCTTGTTCATGGTTACCCTCAATTCCAATGTTTACAGATTCATTTTCATAATATTTCCTCTGGGTTTATTGTTTCTATTTGTAAAAGTTCACAGAGTCCTGTATGTCAGAGTAAGCCGATATAATTAGCCAAAGCTCAGAGCTTTTCAAGAGCAGATAGGTGATGCTCCCCTGGAGAGAACTTGAGTTTCTGACTCCTCTGCTCATCTCAGATTTCTGTGACACTGGGTGTAAGACAGTGTTGGGAGGTGAGAGGCGGTTTTGAGAAATCAGTGCATTGTAGGCATGACTTTGGTGTCTTATAGATAACTATATCTTGGTTTTCTCAACAGCCTCTTTGCCAGGGCACTGCTGCTGCTGCTAAGTCGCTTCAGTCCCCCCAATTCCGCCACCAGACCATCCACGTGGTTGCCATGGAGAACTGCCATGTAAGTAGCTTATAAAACTTTCTCATGGTGGTTGTGAGCTGGGGAAACTCTTATTCGTTTCTCTTATTACATATATTTGAATATGTATAGGTTCCAAAGATCTAGATTTGGAAAAATGGGCAGTTGTAGGGTAATATATTCAGTCACTCATCTGTTCATTCAATTCACATTTTCCAAGAGCATAATGTATATTAGGCACCAGCTTATATTGCAAGGGTACAATGGTTTTATTCTTCAGTTCTTGAGAGTTAGTTCACTATTGCCTCCATGGAGCATCTTCCAATCTTATATATTTGATCCATTAACAAAGAAATGACAGGCTTAATCTCTGTTACTGATAAGTCTATATTAGTATCATTCTTTAAATCAACATTTCAGTGAATGGTTATGTCCATCCACTTGTCTGCATTTATTTATTTTACGTTTTGACCACACCACATGGCATGAAGGATCTTAGTTCCCTGACCAGGGATCAAACCCATACCCTCTGCTATGTAAGTGCTGAGTCGAAACTCTTGGACCACCAAGGAAGTCTCTAATTCCATTCTTTAAAAGTTTTCTTGAAGGTCTCTGTGGATGAATCTTTAGATTTCCTCTGATCATGGACATGAAAGTATTGATTTTATCCAAGTCTAAATAGACTCAGAAAATTGCCTATAAATTTGCACCAGAACTAAGATCATCTTTAATTTCCTGCCCCAAAATCCCGTCTGGACTCCAGTCTTTTATTAATTGGGATTACTTCAGTCTAAATCAATAAAGCACCAGATTTAAACTGACTTGCCTACAAAAGGGACTGTATTGCTTTATGTGACTCATCCACCCAGAAATCAATCTGATATCAAGTGTGGTTGGACAGGTACTTACACAATGCTGGCAGGATGTGGTTTCCCTTTTTCTCTTTGTCTTGGCTCTGCTTTCTCTGCACTGATGTCATTTGCCAATAGGATCTCACAGTTGCCAGCTGGTTCATATAGCTCTTAGGTTACATCCTACCAGGTTTAAATCCAGTGTAAAAATGACCTTGTTAACTATGACCAATTCAAGTTACGATGTTCACCCTGGATTGACTTAGGTCATGAGCCTCCGCTGGGCCAGTTATCATGGACAGGTATGCTTCACATCCTCCTTCTCTAGGACTGGGGGTGAGCTTAACTTAGACCACAATGCATGAGTGTGGGCAGTGGGCATCTCCAAGTAGCACCTGGGCTCATTCCCTCAGGAAGCGGGGAAGCACTCTACAGGAGAAAAGCATACATATTCACTAGGAGCCAGGTGCTCAGACATGTCTGACTCTGCGACTTCATTGACTACAGCCCGCCAGGCTCCTCTGTCCATGGAATTTTCCAGGCAAGAATACTGGAGTGGGTTGCCATTTCCCTGTCCAGGGGATCTTCCCAACCCAGGGATCAAAACTGCAACTCTGGTGTCTCTTGCTTTAGCAGACAGATTTTTTTTAACCACTGTGCCAACTGGGAAACCCCAATGTTCACTACACATATGTATTGATAGAATTTCCCCAGATTAAATACATGAAGTATTTTCTTAGATGTGTAAGATGATGAAGGAACTAGCAGTTGTATTTTGTTATGTGCAGGCAGAACACACCTGACTTATTGTGTTTAACAACCACAGCAGTTTGACCCATTTTGGGTAAAGTGACCATATGAGAGGGGGTGGGGAATTAGCTAAAACAAGTCATATAAAAATAGAAAGACTTCCCTGGTGGTCCAGTGGTTAAAAATGCACCTGCCAATGCAGGGGACATAAGTTCAATCCCTGGTCTGGGAAGATCCCACACGCCACGGGGCAACGAAGCCAGTGGATCACGATGACTGAGCCCTGGCTCAGCAACTAGAGAAGAGAAGCCATTGCAATGAGCCATTGCTGCTACTGTCTGAGAGTAAAGAGTAGCAGCAATGAAGATCCAGCATAGACAAAAGTAAATAAATAAATTGAAACAATCAAGTGTTACAAAAAAATAAAATAGAAAAACTGAGTATGTTCAACTCAGAGAGTTTTTAGTACTTTGCAGCATAGTTAGATGGAGGTACTATTACATCACTTATTTGAAGTGCCTTAAACCAGGAATAAGAACAGATTTGTTCTTGAGATATAGAGATTACTACTGATAAATAGCTGTGCAGGGTAGCAACCGATGCCTTGGTTAGTACTGTGTTTCCTATCACTGTAACTGGCCAAGTGTAGTTTTATCTGTCAAGAACAGTGTAGGAAAGAGTCAGTAATTGAATGAGTGATTGTACTGGGTAAACTTTTAACATTCTTTGTGCCTGAGATCTAGTGATTTTCTATGATTCCTAAGTTAAATATGAAGAATAACAGGACAATGGCTATTACATTGGTTAGTAAGAGAAAACTCCTTAGATTATAGGGTAACTAGAAAACAGAAAAAAAAAACAGGTTGTCTTAAGAGAAGATGTGGACATGGTTGATGAGAGAGCTTGGAGCTAGATTTTTTTTTTTTTTTGTCTTGATAAAGAAAAGATGATTAAATGGAACAGGTGGAGAATATAAGAAAGGAAAATTGAGGCAACTCCATATTTTTTCTTTGATTATTGAATATGCTGTTTATTTTCTTTCTTGCTTTACCATGAAAGAGCATGAGAACGTGGCAGTCTAGAGGTATAATGTTTGCTTCTGTTTTGAACAATTCTGGCAAATTATTTTCTGCCTTAAAATCATTCTAAGGGCATTCTTCCATTTCTCTTTCTCTTTGCATTTCACTGTGTCATAGCTGATGTTTAACTCAAGATTCAGTCCAGTTGAGTCACACAGTAGTGTCCAACTCTTTGCGACCCCATGGACTGCAGCACGCTAGGTGTCCCTGTCCATCATTAATTCCTGGAGCTTGCTCAAACTCATGTCCACTGAGTCAGTGATGCCATGCAACCATTTCATCCTCTGTCACCCCCTTTTCCTCCCAACTTCAATCTTTCCCAGCATCAGGGCCTTTTCTAAGGAGTCAGTTCTTCGAATCAGGTGCCCAAAGTATTGGAGTTTCAGCTTCAGCATCAGTCCTTCCAGTGAATATTCAGGACTGATTTCCTTCAGAACTGACTGGTTTGATCTCCTTGCAGTCCAAGGGACTCTCAAGAGTCTTCTCCTGCAACACAGTTCAAAAGAATCATTTCTTCAGCATTCAGCTTTCTTTAGTCCAACTCTCACATCCATACTGGAAAAAACTTAGCTTTAACTAGATAGACCTTTGTCAGCAAAGTCATGTCTGTTTTTTTAATATGCTGTCTAGGTTGGTCATAGCTTTTCTTCCAAAGAGCAAGTGTCTTTTAATTTCTTGGCTGCACTCACCATCTGCAGTGATTTTGGAGACCAAGAAAATAAAGTCTGTCACTGTTTCCCCATCTATTTGCCATGAAGTGATGGGACAGGATGCCACGATCTTAGTTTTCTGAATGTTGAGCTTTAAGCCAGCTTTTTCACTCTCCTCTTTCACTTTCATCAAGAGGCTCTTTAGTTCTTCCTCACTTTCTGCCATAAGGGTGGTGTCATCTGCATATCTGAGGTTATTGATATTTCTCCTGGCAATCTTGATTCCAGCTTATCCTTCATCCAGCCTGGCGTTTTGCATGATGTACTTTGCATATAAGTTAAATAAGCAGGGTGACAATATAGAGCCTTGACATACTCCTTTTCCAATTTGGAACCAGTCTGTTGTTCCATGTACGGTTCTGTTGTTCCATGTCTGGTTCTAATTGCTAATTGCTAATTGCTAATTTAGCTGCACACAGATTTCTAAGGAGGCAGGCCAGGAGGTCTGGTATTCCCATCTCATGATGAATTTTGCAGTTTGTTGTAGCTGTGAAAAGAAGAGAAGTGAAAGGCAAAGGCAAAGGTGAAAAGGAAAGATATACCCATTTAAATGCAGAGTTCCAAAGAATAGCAAGGAGAGATAAGAAAGCCTTCCTCAGTGATCAATGCAAAGAAATAGGGGAAAACAATAGAATGGGAAAGACTAGAGATCTCTTCAAGAAAATTAGAGATACCAAGGGAATATTTCATGCAAAGATGGGTACAATAAAAGACAGAAATGGTATGGATCTGACAGAAGCAGAAGATATTAAGAAGAGGTGGCACCCATGACGGATTCATGTCAATGAATGGCAAAACCAATACAGTATTGTAAAGTAAAATAAAGTAAAAATAAAAATTAAAAAAAAAAAGAAGAGGTGGCAAGAAAACACAGAAAAACTATACAAAAAAGATCTTCATGATCCAGATAACCATGGTGGTTATCTAGAGCCAGACATCCTAGAATGCAAAGTCAAGTGGGCCTTAGGAAGTATCACTACAAACAAAGCTAGTGGAGGTGATAGAATTTCAGTTGAGCTGTTTCAAATCCTAAAAGATGATGCTATGAAAGTGCTGCACTCAATATGCCAACAAATTTGGAAAACTCAACATTGGCCACAAGGCTGGAAAAGGTGTTTTCATTCCAATCCCAAAGAAAGGCAATGCCAGAGAACGCTCAAACTACCGCACAATTACACTCATCTCACATGGTAGCAAAGTAATGCTCAAAATTCTCCAAGCCAGGCTTCAGTAGTACGTGAATTGTGAACTCCCAGATGTTCAAGCTGGATTTAGAAAAGGCAGAGAACCAGAGATCAATTTGCCAAAATCTGCTAGATCATTGAAAAAGCAAGAGAGTTCCAGAAAAATATCTACTTCTGCTTTACTTACTATGCCAAAGCCTTTGACTCTGTGGATCACAAAAAATTGTCGAAAATTCTTAAAGAGATGGGAATCCCAGACCATCCGACCTGCCTCCTGAGAAATCTGTATGCATGTCAAGAAGCAACAGTTAGAACTGTACATGGAACAATAGACTGGTTCCAAATCAGGAAATGAGTACATCAATGGTGTACTTATTTAACTTATTTAACTTATTTAACTGGTGGCCTGCTTATTTAACTTATAAGCAAAATGCATCATGAGAAATGCTGGACTGGATGAAGCACAAGCTGGAATCAAGATTGCTGGGAGAAATATCAATAACCTCATATACTCAAGTGACTCTACCCTTATGGCAGAAAGTGAAGATGAACTAAAGAGCCTCTTGATGAAAGTGAAAGAGGAGAGTCAAAAAGCTGGCTTAAAACTCAACATTCAGAAACTAAGATCATGGCATCCTGTCCCATCACATCATGGCAAATAGATGGGGAAACAATGGAAACAGTGACAGATTTTATTTCCTTGGGCTCCAAAATCACTGCAGATGGTGAGTGCAGCCATGAAATTAAAAGATGCTTACTCCTTGGGAAAAAAGTTATGACCAACCAAGACAGCATATTAAAAAGCAGAGACATTACTTTGCCAACAAAGGTCTGTCTATCAAAGCTTTGGTTTTTCCAGTAGTCATGTATGGATGTGAGTTGGACTATAAAGAAAGCTGAGGGCTGAAGAATTTATTCTTTTGAACTGTGGTGTTGGAGAAGACTCTCGAGAGTCCCTTGGACAGCAAAAAGATCCAACCAGTCCATCCTAAATGAAATCAGTCCCGAGTATTCATTGGAAGGACTGATGTTGAAGATGAAACTCCACTACTTTAGCCACCTGATGTGAAGAGCTGACTCATTTGAAAAGACCCTGATACTGGGAAAAATTTAAGGTGGGAGGAGAAGGGGGTGACAGAGGATGAAATGGTTGGATGGTATCACTGACTCAATGGACATTAGTTTGAGTTAACTCTAGAAATTGGTGACGGACAGGAAAGTCTGGCGTTCTGCAGTCCATGGGGTTGCAAAGAGTCAGACTCAGCTGAGCGACTGAACTGAACTGAACTACTGCTCCATGTCTGGTTCTAACTGTTGCTTCTTGACCTGCATACAGATTCCTCAGGAGGCAGGTCAGGTGGTCTGGTATTCCCATCTCTTGAAGAATTTTCCACAGTTTGATGTGATTCACAGAGTCAAAGGCTTTTGTGTAGTCAGTAAAGCAGAAATATGTTTTTCTGGAACTCTCTTGTTTTTTTAATGATCTAAGGGATGTTGGAAATTTGATCTCTGGTTCCTCTGCCTTTTCTAAATCCAGCTTGAACATCTGGAATTTCTTGGTTCATGTACTGCTGAAGCCTGGCTTGAAGAATTTTGAGCCTTACTTTGCTAGCATGTGAGATGAATGCAATTGTGTGGTAGTTTGAGCATTCTTTGGCCTTGCTTTTCTTTGGGATTGGAATGAAAACTGACCTTTCCAGTCCTGTGGCCACTGCTGAGTTTTCCAAATTTGCTGGCATATTGAGTGCAGCACTTTCACAGCATCATCTTTCAGGATTTGAAATAGCTCAACTGGAATTCCATCACCTCCACTAGCTTTGTTCATAGTGATGGCCCACTTGACTTTGCATTCTTGGATGTCTGGCTCTACGTGAGTGATCACATCATCTTACCTTAACATTATTATAATTTTTCATCTGTTTTTCCCCTAGAATTTCCCTCTTGTCAGAAAAGTAGACCTAAACCTATTTTTTTTTAAATATAATGCCCAGAAGGCACCACTGTTATTTAAAGGGAGATTGCCCTCATTTGAATGTTGACAGCATCTCTTTTACAGCCTATCATGAACCATCTTTAAAATTGCTGATTTCAACAGTGTCAAACTTGGAGGGTGTACTACCATGCCACCAGGGGTCCTGACTCTTCAGTCAACCTCTGGATTCTGCTTTCACTTGGCCCTTACTGATGCATGGCAGCTGGGCAACTCATTCCTTATCTGTAAAATGGAAATAATAATACAGACCCTCTTGAGATAGGGGGAGAGTTGAATGTGAAAATTCTTTGTAAATTGTTAGGTAGATCTCTGCTTTAAAGGGCCCACTATTTTCCCTGCTGGCTCAGATGGTAAAAAATCTGCCTGCAGTGCCAGAGACCCAGGTTCAATCATGGGCTGAGAAAATCCCCTGGAGAAGGGAATGGCAACCCACGCTAGTATTCTTGCCTGGAGAATCCCATGGACAGAGGAGCCTGACAGGCTATAGTCCTGGGGTTGCAAAGAGGACAGGACTGGGCAACTAACACTTTCACTTTCATTGGTAGAAAGCCATTATCAAATGAAATGGCAAAGAGCTGGCTTCCTTCACCTAAAGCCGGACGGTTTCCGAGTTGATGTGGCAGTCAGTGCCTGTGCTGTAGTCAGGTCGAGCCCTTGCCAGAGACCAGAATGCGCTGGTCCCTAAAGGATGTCAGAGCAGCTGGACACCATACTTTTCCAGGGCAGCTTTCAGGGCAGAAGATCGTTACAGTTTGCAGAATGTTTCATTTTTCCCTTGCCCTGGCAATTCTCTGCTCTCCACAATCTAAGGCTCCAGTTAGCCGGTATTCTGAGCCTGGGATGCTCTTCCTTTCCACAAGTACCTGTCAAACTCCTAGTATGCCCACACCTTTCAGAAAATTCCACAGATACTCCTTGCCTCAATTCACTCCCATACCAAAGACAAGTTACTTGGTGTTTTTTTTATTACACTGGGCTATGAGGATGAGATGGCTGGATGGCATCACGGACTTGATAGACGTGAGTCTGAGTGAACTCTGGGAGATGGTGATGAACAGGGAGGCCTGGCGTGCTGCGATTCATGGGGTCGCAAAGAGTTGGACACGACTGAGCGACTGAACTGAACTGATGCTGACTTGCTCAGTCGTGTCCAACTCTTTGCGACCCCACAGACTGTAACCTGCCAGACTCCTCTGTCCATGGGGATTCTCCAGGCAAGAATATTGGAGTGGGTTGCTGAGCCCTCCTCCAGAGGATCTTCCCAACCCAGGAATCAAACCCAGGTTTCCTGCATTGCAGGTAGATTCTTTACCATCTGAGCCACCAGGGAAGCCAAGAATACTGGAGTAGGTAGCCTATCCCTTTCTCCAGGGCGCCTTCCCGACCCAAGAATCGAACTGGGGTCTCCTTCATTGCAGACGGATTTTTTACCAGCTGAGCTACCAGGGAAGCCTTTTATTACACTAGCTGAAATTTGTTTCTATTTTGCCTCCAATTTAAACTCTTGGAAGTCTTTCTTGCTAAACATTTAACATTTTAAATGCACGTGTGCGTGCTCAGTTGCTTCACTAGTGCCCGACTCTTTTGTGATCCCACAGACTGTAGCCTACCAGGCTTCTCTGTCCATGGGATTTTCCCAGCAAGAATACTGGAATTGGTTCTCAGCTCATTTTCCAGGAGATCTTCTCAACCCAGGGATCGAAACTGCATCTCCTGCACCTTCTGCACTGCAAGCAGATTCTTTACTGCTGAACCATCAGGGAAGCCCTGACACTTTAAGGCAGAAGGATATTTTCATTCAGCTCTGTATTCCCAGGGCTTGGCATGGTTGTAACATTCAAAACATGAATAAATAAATATCCAAGTTAATGCCTTTTTCTTGAGTGCCCTGACCAATCCTGCAATGAAGAGCATTGTTCTCTACATGAGGTCATCAAGTAGCTTTGCATTGAGGCAGTGTCCACTCCCACACATGCGTGTGTGTGTGTGTGTGTGTGTGTGTTAATCATTCAGTTGTGTCCAACTCTTTGTGACCCCATAGTCTACAGCCTGCCAGGCTCCTCTGTCCATGGAATTCTCTAGGCAAGAATGCTGGAGTGGTTTGCCATTCCCTCTCCAGGGGGAACTTTCTGACCCAAGGATTGAACCCTGGTCTCCAACATTGCAGGCAGATTCTTTATTGTTTACCAGGGAAGCCCACTTACATGTACTATGGCTTATACCAGCAGCATGTCTTGGAAACATAGTCATTTCCCTCTTACCTCCCTCGTCCCATTGTAAGTACCCTGCATGGTTTACCTTAACTTGAGGGGTCTCAAGCCAGCTGGCTCTACCTTGTACTTAGCTGTAATGGAGCCATCATTATGTGTTTTTCCATTTTCCCTTCAAATCTGTATTCTTTACTGGACCATGAACTCTGCAAAGAAAGGGAATACCTCCTGTACATTTCTTTTCAGTGATACTGTTGGCACTTCAGTGACATTTTAAGAGGACATTCAGAAACAGTGAGAATTAGTAGAGGTAACTTTTCAAGAGATATAGAAGCAGAGAGAAAGAGACAGGAAGATGTCACTGGAGCAGGGTCTGACCACTTCCAGTCCTCTCCCCTTCTGCTTGCCTTCCTGATGTGCGTGTACATGAGTGTGTGCATGTGACATTATTGAGGGCCTACCAGGCACAGTGTTAAACCTTTTAGATAAAAATTCCTAGTCTTCACAGTCTTATAAGGTGTGACTGATATTTTCCCATTTTTGGAGGAGATAAAGGTAGATCAGACGGAGAAGCCATTTTCAACATTCTCTGTTTTTCCGCTGATTTCTTTATACACAGGGTACTGTCTTCATTTTTCTCCTTTTCTTCATAATCCTCTATAGTCAAATCTAGACTTATCCTGCAAATATCATTGCCTTGGCTCTGGCAGCTTCATTACATGTGTAGCTTCATTATACGTGCCAGGGACATCACGTTAGAAAATTACACATTCTGGCAAGAAAATCCTCAGTTTCTCATTTTCAGATCACATTCACTAAGAGCTTTGCATGTTAACAGATCAGAAGAAAACCCACAGAATGTCAGTGAGGCATTGCCCCTATAATATGAAACTTTTCCTCGCTTCTGTTTCTGCTCAAATATTTTATTTTGTTTTGATTTTTTTGGGGGGGTGGTGGGTGGCTGTGCTGAGCAGCATGTGGGATCTTAGTTCCTCCACCAGCAAAGTATGGAGTCTTAATCACTGGACCTTCAGGAAAATCCCTCAAATATTTTTTAAAGCAAATGATGGCTTCAAAGAATATACTTCCCAAACCCTATGTTCCCAATTGTTCTTTTTAAAAAAAAGTAGAATCTGCATTGGAAGAGGAACCAAAAGAGCTTTGTCTTGGTTCACCTATATTCAGGGTTTGCTAGCCTATGATTATGGAAACAACTCCTGGTTCACAGGAACAAGAGTCCCAGCAGGAGGCCACATGCAATTAGTAAGGAATTTCTCTTCGCCAGCTGACTCCTCTCCTTCCTTTCCTCTCTTCTCACCTCCAGTCCTTCCTTTTTTTTTTTTTTTCATTTAGTTTTTGTATTTATTTTAAGTAAAGTGAAAGTCGCTCAGTCGTGTCTGACTTTTTTCCACCCCATGAGCTATATAGTCCATGGAATTCTCCAGGCCAGAATACTGTAGTGCGTAGCCTTTCCCTTCTCCAGGGGATCTTCCCAACCCAGGGATCCAACCTAGGTCTCCTGCATTGCAGGCAGATTCTTTATTAGCTGAGCCACCAGGGAACCCAAGAATATTGGAGTGGGTAGCCCATCCCTGCTCCAGCAGGCCTTCCTGACCCAGGAATCGAACTGGGGACTCCTGCATTACAGATAGATTCTTTACCAACTGAGCTATCAGGGAAGCCCTGCTATTTATTTTCAATTTTTAAAATTTATTTTAAATTAAATTTATTTTATTAAACTATTTTATTTAAAAATAATTTATGAAAAAGAATTTATTTAAATAAATTTATTTTAAATTTTTAAAATTTATTTTAATTTATTTTAGAGTGTACTTAATTTACAAATTCTTGCATCCTCTAAGGCTTCCTGCGAGGCACGAAGTAAAGAATCCACCTGCCAATGCATGAGACGCAAGAGACAAGGGTTAGATCCTTGGAGCAGGAAGATCCCCTGGAGAAGAAAATGGCAATTCACTCCAGAATTCTTGCCTGGAAAATTCTATGGTCAGAGGAGCATGGAAGGCTATGTTCCATGGGGTTACAAAGTCGGACACGACTGAGTGGCTGAGCACACAGATGGTTCTCTGAGGCTCATTACAGAAGAAAAAAAAAAAGGTATCACAAATCACTCCTATTTCTGTCACCTGTTCTGCAGAGGCAGCTATTTTGAAACCATGAAGTGGATTCATCTTTCTAAATGATCCTTTGCTTTAATCCAGTTTTTTTTTTTTTTTTTTTTTTTTTTTTTGTTCAATTGCTAAGTTGCGTCTGACTCTGCAACCCCATGGACTACAGCACGTCAGGCTTCCCTGTCCTTCACCATCTCCTGGAGTTTGCTCAAACTTATGTCCGTTGAGTTGATGATGCCATCCAACCATTTCATCCTCTGTTGCCCCCTTCTCCTCTTGCCTTCAATTTTTCCCAGAATCATGGTCTTTTCCAATGAGTTGTCTCTTCGCATTAGGTGGCCAAAGTAGTGGAGCTTTAGTTTCAGCATCAATCCTTGCAATGAATATTCAGGGTTGATTTCCTTTAGGACTGACTGCTTTGATCTCCTTACAGTCCAAGGCACTCTCAAGAGTGCCGCATATACTATGTTGAATATACTTTGCTACATATATTATGATTATATCCTTTTCCTTAAAGTTATTCTTTTGTTTGATTTGCCTGTTTGTTTACATTTAATATGATGTTCTTGGTAATTCTGTCCCAGATACTGCCACTGTTGTAAAAAAAAATCTCTTAAAATGTTTGATCCATTTAGATAGTCTATTGATTTTATCTTTGTTGAATGAATTTCTCACACAGCCTTTTAACCTGTCTCCAATTCACCTAGTTGCTCTCCAGAATTACAATTCAGCTATCAACTTCACCTTTTCTGTCCCTGTAGTCCTGTGGATTATCTTTGCCTCTCTTATGTTGAATTCTCAGTTTTCTGAATCCCATCATTCTCTTTCTTGGGCTTAGGCTGTAGTTTGGGTAGAATACATTTTCTGTTGACTTCCTGACCATAGGGGCATGGAATGAAAAGTATTTGAGATATTCCATGACAGTTTTTTCACCCTCATACTTGATTGATAATTTTATTATACTGTGAATTCTTAGATGAAATATTCTGACATCAGAATTGAAAAGTCACTGTTCCATATCATCTAGATTTCATTATTACTGGTGAAAAGCCCAGTTCCATTCTGTTCTTTTTGCCAGACTTTAATAATTTTATTTTGTATTGGGGTATAGCTAATTAACAATGTTGTGGTAGTTTCAGATGAATAACAAAGGGACTCAGCTGTACATATACATGTATCCATTCCATTCTATTCTTGATCATGCATATAATTTTCCCCCCCATCTTTTTGGAAGCTGGTAACATCTTCTACTTCAATTCAGAGTTATTATATTCATTTTCCATCACTGCATCACAAATTACCATAAACCTTGTGCCTTGAAACAACACTTATTTTTTAGTTCAGAGTTCTGTAGGTCATTTGTCTGCCACGGTATGAGCCTAGGGCTCTGCTCAGGGCATCACAAGGCTGAAACTGAGTGTCAGTCTAGCTGAGTCCTTGTTTGGAGACTGTGAAAAAAAAAATCTCTTTCAAACTCATTCTTGGATTTTGGTTCCTTGCTATGATAGGATCGTTTCCTTGTGGCTGTCAGCTGGTGGCTGCCCACATTCTTTGACCTATCGCCTCTCTCATCTTGAGGACAGCAGCAATGCATCAGATTAGTTCGTGCTTCCAATCTCTGTCACTTTCTTCTGCAACCAGCCAGAGAAAACTCTGCTTTGAAGGGACTCATGTTGGATCATGTTAGAACAGGTCCACTGTGATAAACTCCTTATTTTCATGTCCATTGTGTAGATAACATTGCCTAATCACAAGACTTACATCCATCATACCCCTAGTTGAGGGCAATTACACAGGAAGTGGGGGACTTTGGGGACCACCTTAGAGTTCTGCCTGCCAGAGTGCTGAGATACAATGATGATGTCCTTTGTATATCTGTGCTTTTATCCCTGTGCAGAGCTTTAGGCAGACTCTTTCAGTCTGGGCATGGGAGACTTCAACTCCAAGAAGTCTTCCTGACTGTGTTCAGTTCATTCACTCAGTTGTGTCTGACTCTTTGTGACCCCATGGACTGCAGCATGCCAGGCTTCCCTGTCCATCACCAACTCCCGGAGCTTGCTCAAACTCATGTCCATTGAGTCGGTGATGCCATCCAACCACCTCATCCTCTGTCGTCCCCTTCTCCTCATGCCTTCAATCTTTCCCAGCATCAGGGTCTTTTTCAATGAGTTAGTTCCTCGCATCAGGTGGCCAAAGTCTTGGAGTTTCAGCTTCAGCATCAGTCCTTCCAATGAATATTCAGGACTGATTTCCTTTAGGATGAACTGGTTGGATCTCCTTGCTGTCCAAGGGACTCTCAAGAGCCTTCTCCAATACCACAGTTCAAAAGCATCAATTCTTTGGTGCTGACTCATTTCTCATTTCTCATCCTGACTCATTTCTTCCCAATTCCACTGGGCACGACTGAGCGACTGAACTGAACTGAATACTCATTACCCAAAAAGTGTGGAACAGGACAGAATAGCTGTTTTGCACTCTCTGGAATCAATTGTATTTAGCTTTTAAACAACTGGAGACAGTATAAAGGAGTACCTTAAGAATTTGAGGATTTGGAGTAGACTAACCTGGATTAGGTTCTCAGCACTGGAATTTATTAGCTGAATTATCTCAGGCAAGTAGATAAACTTCTTGCAGATGCAGCCTTGCCACTTATAGAATGTCATATATCACATAAAGTTGGTGAGAATCACGAGATGACATGTAAAATCTCACATATGAAAGTGATGCAGTGAACAGTAGCCATTATTATGGTGAAATGTATTGTATCAGGATTCTTACACTACCCTTATTTATGAATATATTTACATTTTTAGCTCATGTACAAACTAGTATATACATATATATATTATAAGCGCCACTCAGTCATGTCCAACTCTTTGTGACCCCATGGACCACAGCCTGCCAGTCTCCTCTGTCCATGGAATTCTCCAGGCAGGAATACTGGAGTGGGTTGCCATTCCCTTCTCCAGTGATTTTCTCAACCCAGGGATTGAACCCCAGGTATCCTGCATTGCAGGCAGATTCTTTACCGTTTGAGCCACCAGGGAAGCCTACCTATTATAAGCATACATTTCATAATTGTCTGTATTTTCTGAAAAGTAGGCACTTCCTTGAAGCTTAGAGGACCAAAAAAATCTCAAGGTTAATATGACAGTGATAATTTGAATCTTCAAGGATGAATAGAATATGGTCATGAAGATAAGGGGCAGTGCTTGACAAAGGGAATTTCAGGCTTCAGTAAAATGTTAGCAAAGTCAAGGTGGGCAGGCATTCAAGTATCATCATTCAGGGGAGCCACCTTGTCACAGGAGACAAGAAGAAGGCTCTGAACTGTTTCTACCACTTACGAAGATAAATGCCTTGTAGAGCATATGGCTTGGACTTAGCTCAGCTAGCACTCAATTCTCCCTGTAGCAAAAGGATTTGTTCCAAAGGAGGGGGAAAATACGGGCGCTACATTTCACTTATACTGGTGAAACAATGGTGTTTGGTAGCACATACTTCAGCTATTATTTTTATCATATGATTAGTCAAGCTAAAGAATATAAGACTCCAGTTACATGTCAAGTAGTGTACTCGGCAGTTGTGATACACTGGTGAATAAGACAGACACAGTCTCTGCCCTCAGGGAGTCCAATCTGATGGAGCCAAGTAAACAGACCATGATAATGCACTGAAATAAATGGTCAGTTACCTATCAGGAAGCCGAATCCCTGTTACAATAACGGCAAGGCTAGTGAAAGCTTAAAGATAAACCTAAAAAGAAATATGAAAATCCTACAAATCCTACATGAAAAAAAATGATAAAACTTTGTTGATGGTCATAAAAGAAGATTTAAGCCAATGGAGAGAGTTGAAAGGGTGGGTGGTAGGAAGAATCCCAGTACACTCCAGTGTTATAATACTGTCTTCACTGGCAACACCCAAACCAAGACTACCCACTGGAAGAGGAGAAATAGACTAGCACTTGTAACCATGTCATGCTCACTCATTTTTCTAATGGGTTGGTGCTTAGAGATGCTAGGCAACTACGCTCCTGCAGCAAGTTCTCCGGAAGGAGATCTGAGTGGAACCTTCTGGGCTGTCACAATCCATGTCTTGTGCCACAAAAATGTCGTCTCTATGATATTTGTGGGCCTCTTTTGCTGAAAGAAAATGTGGAAGTGAGCTTAGTGGGACAAACTGTGTGCGCCTCAGTTGCTATGGTTGATCTTGGGTCTACAAGTAATATTTATTCTTCCCTCCTTCATGACCTATTCATTTTTTTAAACTGAAAAAGCTGTTTTAATAGGCACACATTTGCTTTTTTTTTTTTTTAATCAACTTTTAAAAACTGAAATATAGCTGTTTTTTTTTGGAGGGGTTGGGGGAGACTTATCGGTGGCTCAGACAGTAAAGAATTTGCCTGCAATTCAGAAGACTGGATTTGGTCCCTTGGTCAAGAAGATTCCCTGGAGAAGGAAATGACAACCCACTTCAGTATTCTTGCCTGGAGAATCACATGGACAGAGGAGCCAGGTGGCTTACAGTCCATGGTGTCTCAAAGAAACAGACATGACTGAGCGACTAACAAACACACATAGTTGGTTTGCAATACTGTGTTCATTTCAGGTGTACAGCAAAGTGATTCAATTATACATCTATGTCTATTCTTTTTCATATTCTTTTCCCTTGTAGGTTATTACAAAATATGCCTTGTGCTATACCGGTTCCTTGTTGGTTATCTATTTTATATCTAGTAGTATGCATATCAGTCAGTCAGTTCAGTTGCTCAGTCGTGTCCGACTCTGTGACCCCATGGGCTGCAACATGCCAGGCCTCCCTGTCCATCACCAACTCCCAGAGCTTGCTCAAACTCATGTCCATCGAGTTGGTGATGCCAGCCAACCATCTCATCCTCTGTTGTCCCCTTCTCCTCATGCCTTCAATCTTTCCCAGCATCAGGATCTTTTCCAATGACTTGATATGCATATGTTAATCCAAAACTCCTGATTTATCCCTCCCGACTAGTGGCACTAGTGGTAAAGTGGTAAAGAATCTGCCTGCTGATGCAGGAGATGCAAGAGATGTGGGTTTGATCCCTAGGTTGAGAAGATATCCTGGAGTAGGAAATGGCTACCTGCTTCAGTATTCTTGACTGGGAAATCCCATGGACAGATTGTGTCCCAGTGGTAACAATATGTAGGTTCAGGAACCGAGACAGGGGCCACAAAGAGTCAGACACAACTGAGTGGCTGACCTCGGAGCCCTGAGACAAAGCTGACTAACACACCTTCACTCCCTATTCTAAATTTCCCTCATCCTCTGATATCATCTCTTGAAGTCTTGGATGTTACTTGGTGGGATGACTCAAACCTTCATTTCTGAGGATCTTGAACCCAAGATAATCACCCCTTATGGATCATTGTTGTTGGATGTGTCCACTCACAGTTAAAATTACAAGAGAATACAAGAGGCACCCGTGTGGATCTTATTTATTTTTATATAAATTTATTTATTCTAATTGGAGGCTAACTACCTTACAATATTGTATTGGTTTTGCCATACATTGACATGAATCCGCCATGGGTGTACATGTGTTCCCCATCCTGAACCCCGCTCCCACCTCCCTCGCCAAGCCATCCCTCTGGGTCATCCCAGTGTACCAGCCACAAGCATCTTGTATCATGCATTGAACCTGAACTGGTGATTCATTTCACATATGATAATATACATGTTTCAATGCCATTCTCCCAAATCGTCCCACCCTTGCCCTCTCTCACAGAGTCCAAAAGACTGTTCTATACATCTGTGTCTCTTTTGCTGTCTCGCATACAGTGTTATCATTACCATTTTTCTAAATTCCATATATATGTGTTAGTATACTGTATTGGTGTTTTTCTTCCTGGCTTACTTCACTCTGTATAATAGGCTCCAGTTTCATCCACCTCATTAGAACTGATTCAAATGTATTTTTTTAATGGCTGAGTAATACTCCATTGTGTATATGTATCACAGCTTTCTTATCCATTCATCTGCTGATGGACATCTAGGTTGCTTCCATGTCCTGGCTATTATAAACAGTGCTGAGATGAACATTGGGGTACACGTGTCTCTTTCAATTCTGGTTTCCTCAGTGTGTATGCCCAGCAGTGGGATTGCTGGGTCATAAGGCAGTTCTATTTGCAATTTTTTAAGGAATCTCCACACTGTTCTCCATAGTGGTTGTACTAGTTTGCATTCCCAACAACAGTGTAAGAGGGTTCCCTTTTCTCCACACCCTCTCCAGCATTCATTGCTTGTAGACTTTTGAATCGCAACCGTTCTGACTGGCATGAAATGGTTCCTCATTGTGGTTTTGATTTGCATTTTTCTGATAATGAGCGATGTTGAGCATCTTTTCATGTGTTTGTTAGCCATCTGTATGTCTTCTTTGGAGAAATGTCTGTTTAGTTCTTTGGGCCATTTTTGGATTGGGTCATTTATTTTTTTGGAATTGAGCTGCAGGAGTTGCTTGTATATTTTTGAGATTAATTTTTTGTCCATTGCTTCATTTGCTATTATTCTCACCCATCCTGAAGGCTGTCTTTTCACCTTCTTATAGTTTCCTTTGATGTGAAGAAGCTTTTAATTTTAATTAGGTCCCATTTAAAAAAAATTTTTTTTACTTTACAATGCTGTATTGATTTTGGCATACATTGACATGAATCCATTATTTTTGCTTTTATTTCCAATATTCTGGGAGGTGGGTCATAGAGGATCCTGTTGTGATTTATGTCAGAGAGTGTTTTGCCTATGTTCTCCTCTAGGAGTTTTATAGTTTCTGGTTGTATGTTTAGATCTTTAACACATTTTAAGTTTATTTTGTGTATGGTGTTAGAAAGTGTTCTAGTTTCATTCTTTTATAAGTGGTTGACCAGTTTTCCCATCACCACTTGTTAAAGAGATTGTCTTTTCTCCATTGTATATTCTTGCCTCCTTTGTCAAAGATAAGGTGTCCATAGGTGTGTGGATTTATCTCTGGGTTTTCTATTTTGTTTCACTGATCTATATTTCTGTCTTTGTGTCAGTACCATACTGTCTTGATGACTGTGACTTAGTAGTAGAGCCTGAAATCAGGCAAGTTGAGTCCTCCAGTTCCATTCTTCTTTCTCAAGATTGCTTTGACTATTTGAGGTTTTTTGTATTTCCATACAAATTGTGAAATTATTTGTTCTAGCTCTGTGAAAAATACCATTGGTAACTTGATAGGCATTGCATTGAATCTATAGATTGCTTTGGGTAGTATACTCATTTTCACTATATTGATTCTTCTGACCCATGAACATGGTATATTTCTCCATCTATTAGTGTCCTCTTTGATTTCTTTCATCAGTGTTTTATAGTTTCCTATATATAGGTCTTTAGTTTCTTTAGGTAGATATATTCTTAAGTATTTCATTCTTTTCATTGCAATGGTGAATGGAATTATTTTCTTAATATCTCTATTTTCTCATTATTAGTGTATATGAATGCAAGGGATTTCTATGTGTTAATTTTATATCCTGCAACTTTACTATATTCATTGATTAGCTCTAGTAATTTTCTGGTGGAGTCTTTAGTGTTTTCTACGTAGAGGATCATGTCATCTGCAAACCGTGAGAGTTTTACTTCTTCTTTTCCAATTTGGATTCCTTTTATTTCTTTTTCTGCTCTGATTGCTATGGCCACAACTTCCAAAACTATGTTGAATAGTAGTGGTGAGAGTGGGCACCCTTGTCTTATTCCTGACTTTAGGGGAAATGCTTTCAATTTTTCACCATTGAGGATAATATTTGCTGTGGGTTTGTCATGTATAGCTTTTATTATGTTGAGGTATGTTCCTTCTATTCCTGCTTCCTGGAGAGTTTTTAACATAAATGGATGTTGAATTTTGTCAAAGGCTTTCTCTGCATCTATTGAGATAATCATATAGTTTTTATCTTTCAATTTGTTTATGTGGTGTATTGCATTGATTGATTTGTGGATATTGAAGAATCCTTGCATCCCTGGGATAAAGACCACTTGGTCATGATGTATGATCTTTTTAACGTGTTGTTGGATTTTGTTTGCTAGAATTTTGTTAAGGATGTTTGCATCTATGTTCACCAGTGATATTTGGCCTGTAGTTTTCTTTTTTTGTGGTATCTTTGTCAGGTTTTGGTATTAGGGTGATGGTGGCCTCATAGAATAAGTTTGGAAGTTTGCCTTCTTATGCAATTTTCTGGAAGAGATTGAGTAGGATAGGTATTAGCTCTTTCCTAAATTTTTGGTAGAATTCAGCTGTGAAGCTGTCTGGTCCTGGGCTTTTGTTTGCTGGAAGATTTCTGATCACAGTTTCAATTTCCGTGCTTGTGAAGGGTCTGTTAAGATTTTCTGTTTCTTCCTGGTTTAGTTTTTTAAAGTTGTACTTTTCTAAGAATTTGTCCATTTCTTCCAAGTTGTCCATTTTATTGGCATATAATTGCTGATAGTAGTCTCTTATGATCTTTTGTATTTCTGTGTTGTCTGTTGTGATCTCTCCATTTTCATTTCTGCTTTTATTGATTTGATTTTTCTCCCTTTATTTCTTGAAGAATCTGGCTAATGGTTTGTCAGTTTTATATATCTTCTCAAAGAACCAGCTTTTGGCTTTTTTGATTTTTGCTTGGGACCACCCTTATGGCAGAAAGTGAAGAGGAACTAAAAAGCTTCTTGATGAACGTGAAAGAAGAGAGTGAAAAGTTGGCTTAAAACTCAGCGTTTAGAAAACGAAGATCATGGCATCTGGTCCCATCACTTCATGGAAAATAGATGGGGAAAGAGCAGAAATAGTGTCAGACTTTATTTTTTTGGGCTCCAAAAATCACTGCAGATGGTGACTGCAGCCATGAAATTAAAAGACGCTTACTCCTTGGAAGAAAAGTTATGACCAACCTAGATAGCATATTCAAAAGCAGAGACATTACTTTGTCAACTAAAGTCTGTCTAGTGAAGGCTATGGTTTTTCCTGTGGTCATGTATGGATGTGAGAGTTGGACTGTGAAGAAGGCTGAGTGCTGAAGAATTGATGCTTTTGAACTGTGGTGTTGGAGAAGACTCTTGAGAGTCCCTTGGACTGCAAGGAGATCCAACCAGTCCATTCTGAAGGAGATCAGCCCTGGGATTTCTTTGGAGGGAATGATGCTAAAGCTGAAACTCCAGTACTTTGGCCACCTCATGCGAAGAGTTGCCTCATTGGAAAAGACTCTGATGGTGGGAGGGATTGGGGGCAGGAGGAGAAGGGGACGACAGAGGATGGGATGGCTGGATGGCATCACTGACTCAATGGAAATGAATCTGAGTGAACTCCGGGAGTTGGTCGTGGACAGGGAGGCCTGGTGTGCTGCGATTCATGGGGTCGCAGAGTCGGACACGACTGAGTGACTGAGCTGAACTGAACTGAACTGATGGTCTCTTTTGTTTCTTTTGCATTTATTTCTGTCCTAATTTTTAAGATTTCTTTCCTTCTACTGACGGTGGGGTTCTTAATTTCTTCCTTTTCTAGTTGCTTTAGATATAGAGTTAGGTTATTTATTTGACTTTTTCTTTTTCTTGAGGTATGCCTGTATTGCTATGAACCTTCCCCTTAGCACTGCTTTTACAGCGTCCCACAGGTTTTGGGTTGTTGTGTTTTCATTTTCATTCATTTCTATGCATATTTTGATTTTTTTTTAATTTCTTCTGTGATTTGTTGGTTATTCAGCCTCTATATGTTGGAATTTTTAATAGTTTTTCTCCTGTAATTGAGATCTAATCTTACTGCATAGTGGTAAGAAAAGATGCTTGGAATGATTTCAATTTTTTTGATTTACCATGGTTAGATTTATGGCCCAGGATGTGATCTATCCTGGAGAAGGTTCCATGTGTGCTTGAGAAAAAGGTGAAATTCATTGTTTTGGGGGAAATGTTTTATACATATCAATTAAGTCTAACTGGTCTATTGTATCATTTAAACTTTGTGTTCCCTTGTTAATTTTCTGTTTAGTTGATCTATCTATAAGTGTGAGTGGGGTATTAAAGTCTCCTACTATTATTGCATTATTGTTAATTTTCCCTTTCATACTTGTTAGCATTTGTCTTACATATTGCAATGCTCCTATGTTGGGTGCATATATATTTATTATATCTTCTTGGATTGATCCTTTGATCATTATGTAGTGTCCTTCCTTGTCTTTTTTCACAGCCTTTGTTTTAAAGTCTATTCCATATGGATCTTGTGTTCTGTGCCCTTTCTCCCTGTTCCTATCATGTAAAAGCAACCCTTTTTCTTCTGTTGGTTAGTATTCCCCTTCTTACTTATTGGTCTCTTGATAAAAGAGACCCCAATGTCTCTAGTGCCAGCATGTGTGCATGCTAAGTTGCTTTAGTCATGTCTGACTCTTTGTGACTCCATGGACTGCAGCCCACCAGGCTCCTCTGTACATGGGGATTCTCCAAGCAAGAATACCAAAGTGGATTGCCATGCCCTCCTCCAGGGGATCCTTCAGACCCAGGGATCGAATCCATGTCTCTTATCTCTTGTATTGGCAGGTTGATTCTTTACCACTAGCACCACCTGGAAAGCCCTCTAGTGCAGCAGTAGCTTGGTATTTAAAATGACTCTTTTTCCTGGCAAGAGAGCAACATCTTTGTTGAATAGAAGTTCATATACCGCAGGTTCCAGTTTCAGTGAAGGAAAGCAAAAATGCTCTCTGTCAGTTGGTGGGAATAAAGAAAATTGGGACTAGTCCTACTTTTATCCCTTAGTTCCTGAACCTAGATATTGCTCCCACTGGGACACAGTACCACGTGGAAGTCTATCCTGTATCTTGAAGGATGGCAGCTCACCCTGACAGAGTATTATTTCCAAGTTGGTTCTTCAGCTCTGCTTTCATAGGGTCATTCCAGAAATCTATGATTGGCTACTTTCAGATAAGAAAGTCAAGTATGACCAGTGGACTCCAGAATCACGGACCAATTCTTGCATCTATTTTGTGGTCAGGTCTTCCGGTCAAATGCTTTACTGCATGGATTCTATACCTGTGGGTCAAGAATTATAAAATCATCAGGGGACTGTGTGGTCCTGGAGGCTCTTTGGTCAGAAATTACAAACTCATAGCCAGAATGGGTATCTAGTCCCATGAGGACACACATGGTCATTCCAGGATGGAAGGGGATTGACGTCAGCTTTCCACCAACTGGGGCTGGTTCTCTGTATTACTTACATAGTCCTATGTAGCAAATCACTCTAAAAATTTAGCAGCTTTATTTATTTTTTAATATAAATTTATTTATTTTAATTGGAGGTTAATGACTTTACAATATTGTATTGGTTTTGCCATACATTAACATGTATCCACTACAGGTATACACGTGTTCCCCATCCTGAACCACCCTTCCTCCTCCCTCCCTGTACCATCCCTCTGGGTCATCTCAGTGCACCAGCTCCAAGCGTCCAGTATCATGCATTGAACCTGAACTGGTGACTCGTTTCATATATGATATTATGCATGTTCCAATGCCATTCTCCCAAATCATCCCACCCTCTCCCTCTCCCACAGAGCCCCAAAAACTGTTCTATACATCTGTGTCTCTTTTGCTGTCTAGCATACAGGATTATCATCACCATCTTTCTAAATTCCATATATATGTGTTAGTATACTGTATTGGTGTTTTTCTTTCTGACTTACTTCACTCTGTATAATCAGCTCCAGTTTCACCCACCTCATTAGAACTGATTCAAATGTATTTTTTTAATGGCTGAGTAATACTCCATTGTGTATATGTACCACAGCTTTCTTATCCATTCATCTGCTGATGGACATCTAGGTTGCTTCCATGCCCTGGCTATTATAAACATTGCCACGATGAACACTGGGGTACATGTGTCTCTTTCAATTCTGATTTCCTCAGTGTGTATGCCCAGCAGTGGGATTGCTGGGTCATAAGGCAGTTCTATTTGCAATTTTTTAAGGAATCTCCACACTGTTCTCCATAGTGGCTGTACTAGTTTGCATTCCCAACAACAGTGTAAGAGGGTTCCCTTTTCTCCACACCCTCGCCAGCATTTATTGCTTGTAGACTTTTGGATCACAGCCATTCTGACTGGCATGAAATGGTACCTCATTGTGGTTTTGATTTGCATTTTTCTGATAATGAGCGATGTTGAGCATCTTTTCATGTGTTTGTTAGCCATCTGTATGTCTTCTTTGGAGAAATGTGTGTTTAGTTCTTTGGCCTATTTTTTGATTGGGTCATTTATTTTTCTGAAATTGAGCTGTAGGTGTTGCTTGTATATTTTTGAGATTAGTTGTTTGTCAGTTGCCTCATTTGCTATATTTTCTCCTATTCTGAAGGCTGTCTTTTCACCTTGCGTATAGTTTCCTTTGTTGTGCAGAAACTTTTAAGTTTAATTAGGTCCCATTTGTTTATTTTTGGTTTTATTTCCAATATTCTGGGAGGTGGGTCATAAAATTTTAGAGAATAAGAATTCTAGGATCAGCTTAGATGGGTCATTCTTGTGCAGGGTCTCTCAAACTGTTATCTGGAATTGTAGTGATCTGAAAGCTTGACCAGGGCTGGAGTGTCCATTTCTCTAAGAATGCTTTCAAGCATTTTGTGGACCAGGACCCTCTCATATCACTTTTGAATCCTTGTTCAGGCCTAGCTCAGTGTGCGTGGGGGTGCCAATATATACTGATCAAATATTAATGCTACATATTAGGCATTGCACTAACTTTTTTGAGCATTTATTAACTGTGTCTTCATAGTCCTATATGAATGAGAGATTGTTATTTCAGTTTTATACTTGAGGAAGCTGATGCTCAGAGAGTAGAAATAAGTTGCCAAAGACACACAGTTACTAAGTGGTAAAATAGGATATAGGTTCTGATATTTCTGACTTCAAAAACACACCCTCTGTGAAGAAGTAAATTAAGTTGTATCTAATACTGAGCTGTGGTTGCCTCATAAATGAACTCAGGTTTATAACCTGAATTTGTTTCCATATGTCTATTCAGTCCCCTGGTCCTCCAGGCTTCCTCTGATCCCACTCTGTGAAAGTGTAAGAGATCGTTCAGAGTGACCTAGCCAATTAGAAGAAGAACTAGTGTGCTGTGTGTTAAGCTGTACAGAAGAAAAGACCTCTTCTGGGTGTTTAATAACCCTGAAGGTGAAAAATCAAGAACATAAAGAAAGCCTAATTACAGCTCTCTAGGCATCTGGGGTCCAAGATATCAGCTACTTTGCTTTGGTAAAATGAGAAAACATTAAACCTTACAGGAAACCAAAGATTCCCTAGGACCACTGGCCCTTATTCTGGATGAGGAAAGTGAACTCCAGAGAGGTAAGATGATGTACTCAAAGCTACACAGCTAGTTAGTGATCGAGATAATAGAATCTTATGAACTGGTCTCCCAGGAAAGAACCCTTCCCACCTTGGATCATATAGTCCATGATGAAATATTAATCCCATTGAAATCTTAAAAGAATAGACTGAAACATTCAAGATTCCATCCTATCTTGAACTTCTTCTCTCCTCTCCTTATCCTTCACTCAATCCTATTACGTTGAGCATGAAATGTTAGTTCAGTGGATTGTTGAGCCATGTGATTCTCCAGATAAAATTACTGGAATGGATTGCCATTCCCTTCTCCAGGGGATCTTCCCAACCCAGGGATTGAACCTGGGTCTCCCACATTACAGGCAGATTCTTTACCATCTGAGCCACCAGAGAAACCTTTAGAGGGAAGAGGGAGGAAGAATATAGGACTCCTACCAGATGTAGGATATAACTACAATCAACTGTAGGAGGAAAAATCAAGCATGACCTAGTGTTGGTGGAGAAGGATCAACAGTGGGCTGACTATAGAAGAAGCATGTTGGCATACAGTAAGTGACCTGAAGGCAGTGCCATGTTGGAAACCTACAAACAAAACAGAAATGTAAAACACTCCACTAAAACATTTTTTTAAAGTTCTAAAATAAAAACCGAATGAAATCTCTCATCTTGCTGGCTATAGAACCAGAGGACAGAGATAGGAGTGATCACATGGACCAAAAAGTGAGGGAAAATAATTGGAAGGAGGGAGACAGAAAGAAGAGCCTGAAATTCCAAGTATAAACATCCCAATCTCTTGGGTGACTCAGGAACTATACTAGTGTGGAACAAATTCTAGCTAAGAAGAAAAAAGAAAAATGAGATTAAATTTGAACTACTACCCAAGAGCTAGAGTTTGTAGATTTTAATCAAATTAAGTGCCTGATTAAACAAAACAAACAAGTAATCAAATAAAACCAAATTTTAGAAGAATATAATGAAATCTACGGTCTTCAAATACAACATTAACATCTCCAGGATGAAATTTTTAAAATCACTCAACAGGTGAATAACCAAAAATGTCAGGAGAGAAGGAGCCATCTTTGGCTTCAGCCAGAAAGAATCCAATTATTTCACCTTCTTATATGGCTTTCCATGAGGCATCCCATTAATGCCACTAAAAAGACTGATTTGTAGTCCTTTGAAGTAGATGATTTCCAAAGTGGTTTCTACTAATATCTCTAGCATTCAGCCGGCTTATTATTCAATCTATGTACTCAGGAGGGATCCTCAGAAAGCCCTTGTGTTCATCTCATCACTTCTGTGTAATTTGTAGCTAATGTGTGTAATAGTGTGAAGCAGTGTTTCTCAATCTTCAGTATGTATGCTAATTAGCCAGGCTTTTTGTTATGATCTGTTTCAGGAAGACTGATGGACTTAGAAGTCTGCATGTCTGACAAGCTTCACATGAAGATGATTCTGCTTTTTCAAAAAATCACACCTTAAGAAGAAAGTTCCTTAAGGACAGAGTTTCACAGTGAAATTCAATAACCCAATAAATGTGGAAACTGAATACTCTAACTGCCCTTATAAATTTATAAAGCAAGCCCCTGAGAAATACTGCAGACATTTGACCATGTTTTAACTCAGTGTTTCCTAAATTATTTTCACCACAGAATCATTTTTGGAAAGAAAATCCTATTACCTAACACAAAATAGGTGGTATATAAAACATAGTTTGGGGAAAGTTTTGTTGTAAGGGAGTCTAAAAGATAGGCATAAATCTGTGTTTTTATGCACTCACTCAATTTCTGTTTCTGAGCTAGCAAAGAAACCACATTTACAGAATTTTACCTGAGAATAATAAAATACTAGCGTTCCCTGAACTGTGCTTGAAATTTCAAATGTTAAATTTTGGGAAATCATTTAAAGAAAAATATGTGTGTCTGGAGTTGCCTTAATTAGATGTGTTTAATGCCATCAACTTCACTGGTGTGATTTGACGACCTTGGGAAATGCCTCAGGCTGGAAATATTTACTTCACTGATAGAGGAATCATTCTCCCAGGCTACCCTTTCCTTTATCTCCTGTGCTGAAAATGAGTGGGTTTCCAGGAGTCACTAACACACCAGTGAGGGAAGAGTAGCTGTGAGCCCTTGTTCCTGCAGTACCAGTGAGAAACCATGAAACAGGTGGCTCACTGCTTCCCACAGCCAAGTCCTTCCCAGCCCCCAAATCCCTGGCTTTCCTAACAACCTGATGGTAAAACTTGGGTGTGGATTATCACTTCTGCTGAAAATGCAAGTAAATGGCAGCAAAGAGGACAAGTTACTTGTTTAAGAGAGGTCCCTCATAGCTCAGTTGGTAAAGAATCCGCCTGCAATGGAGGAGACCCCAGTTCGATTTCTGGGTCAGGCAGATGTGCTGGAGCAGGGATAGGCTACCCACTCCAGCATTCTTGCGCTTCCTTTGTGGCTCAGCTGGTAAAGAATCTGCCTGCAATGCAGGAGACCTGGGTTTGATCCATGGTTTGGGACGATCCCCTGGAGAAGGGAAAGGCTACCCACTCCAGTATTCTGGCCTGGATAATTCCATGGGCTATACCATCTGTGGGGTCGCAAAGAGTCGGACATGACTGAGCGACTTTCACTACTTGTTTAAAGTCTCTATTTCTAGGAAGAGCCAAGATAAAGATGTAGAAAGAGGCCTAAGAGTTAGTCAACTTCTCTTCTGTGCTAGGTATGTCATATGATGAATCATCATCTCCATTTTATACATTGAAAACTCAAATGCAAGGAACTAGCCACCTGTCCCAGTTAATAAATGGGAAAAATGGGACTCGAGGTCCTTTGTTTGATTCCAGTACACACATTGTGGACACTGTCGATATTTCTTCATCTGTTTTAGATATTAATAGCTACAGGTCTTGAAAATGAGGGAAAAAGTCTTTGCAAGGATAATGAGGTGCAAATATAAGATCAGATCTGACTTATCATTTGAGTAACGCAAAATAACTTGCTACATTGATAGCCTGTAAATTATTTAAGAGGATTTATTTAAACAAATGAAATTGTTGGAACTTTAAGTTTGATCCAGGTTTGCTTGAAGATCTCTGTCCATAATCCTACCAAATATCGGATGATTTAATTAGTGTAAAGTCCTAGAAGTGGAAGTGTTGGGTCAAAGGTAATGTTTATCTTTAAGATTTAAAAAATACGTATATTTATTGTCAAAGGACTCTTAAGAATCATGCATGACAATATTCTTTTCTTGCCTTTCCAGAGAGTGTGTAAAGGGGGGAAAATAGAGTTATGTCATAAAATTATTTGGAAAATTAAGTGGGTTTATATACATTAAGTGTGCAGACAGTAACTGGTACATAGAAATTGCTAAAAGAAAATGGTAGTTGATTTTATTACTATTGCTGTTGTTTTTTATAGTCATTTATAATATATGATGCCAACTTCAACTGACTTTTTCCACTAACTTAGTTCAGCTGTTGTAACAATAAAACCTCATTTTTATTTCTCATTCCCTCAGGGACAGAGATAGAGGAAGACAGAGAGATATTTGAAATTATACTGTGTATTGAAATGAAAACTCCAAAAATTTAGGGGGCAGAGTCTTCCATTCTATATTGTTTATAGAATTCCCCTTTTTAATCTGAGAACATGGCTCTCGGGAGCTCCATTCTTTTGCTCTATGGAAGAAGCACAAGCTGGAATCAAGATTGCCGGGAGAAATATCAATAACCTCAGATATGCAGATGACACCACCCTTATGGCAGAAAGTGAAGAGGACCTCAAAAGCCTCTTGATGAAAGTGAAAGAGGAGAGTGAAAAAGTTGGCTTAAAGCTCAACATTCAGAAAACGAAGATCATGGCATCTGGTCCTATCATGGGAAATAGATGGGGAAACAGTGGAAACAGTGTCAGACTTTATTTTTAGGGGCTCCAAAATCATTGCAGATGGTGACTGCAGCCATAAAATTAAAAGACATTCCTTGGAAAGGTTATGACCAACCTAGATAGCATATTCAAAAGCAGAGACAGTACTGCTTTAGGTCCATCTAGTCAAGGCTATGGTTTTTCCTGTGGTCATGTATGGATGTGAGAGTTGGACTGTGAAGAAAGCTGAGTGCCGAAGAATTGATGCTTTTGAACTGTGGTGTTGGAGAAGACTCTTGAGAGTCCCTTGGACTGCAAGGAGATCCAACCAGTCCATTCTAAAGGAGATCAGCCCTGGGTGTTCCTTGGAAGGAATGATGCTAAAGCTGAAACTCCAGTACTTTGGCCACCTCATGTGAAGAGTTGACTCATTGGAAAAGACTGTGATGCTGGGAGGGATTGGGGGCAGGAGAAGAAGGGGACGACAGAGGACGACATGGCTGGATGGCATCACCGACTCGATGGACGTGAGTTTGAGTGAACTCCGGGAGATGGTGATGGACAGGGAGGCCCAGTGTGCTGCGATTCATGGGGTTGCAAAGAGTCAGACACGACTGAGCGACTGAACTGAACTGAAATTGTTTTTGTCCTGCAGCACATAGGTATTCTTGGGTTGTCCCATTTGCTCAGCTGTGCTGGACCCATTCCTTCTAAGAACTCACATCTTTATCCTTTTTGGTTTACCTTATCATTTGGTTAGAGAATGTTCTTAAATAGTTTTCTAAGAAAAGGAGCATATGAAGTAAACTATGAGTTTCTGAAAACGTGTTTAGCTGGGGATTTTGTTGTTCAGTTGCTAAGTAATGTCCGACTCTTTGACCCCATGGATTGCACCATGTCAGGCTCCTCTATCCTTCGCTATTTCCTAGAGTTTGCTCAGATTTATGTCCATCGAGTTGGTGATGTTATCTAACCATCTCACCCTCTCCTGGCCCCTTCTCCTTTTGCCTTCAGTCTTTCCCAGCATCAGCATCTTTTCCAGTGAGTTAGCTCTTCACAGCAGGTGAACAAAGTATTGGAGCTTCAGCTTCTGCATCAGTCCTTCCAAGGAATGTACAGAGTTGATTTCCTTTAGAATGGACTGGTTGGATCTCCTTGCAGTCCAAGGGACTCTCAAGAGGCTTCTCTAGCACCACAAACGACATCAGTTCTTTAGTACTCAGCCTTCTTTATGGTCCACCTCTCACATCTGTAATGACTACTGGAAAACTATAGCTTTAACTATACTGACCTTTGTCGGTAAAGTAATGTCTCTGCTTTTTAATATGCTTTCTAGGTTTGTCATAGCTTTTCTTTCAAGGAAGAAGCATCTTTTCATTTCATGGCTGCAGTCACCATCCACAGTGACTTTGGAACTCAAGAAAAGAAAAGCTGCCACTGTTTCCACTTTTTCCCCTAATATTGCCATGAAGCGATGGGACAGGAAGTCTTCCCAGGTAGCCCTCGTGGTAAAGAACCCACCTGCCAATGCAGGAAACGTGAGATGCGGGTTTGATCCCTGAGTCTGGAAGATCCCCTGGAGAAGGGCATGGAAACCCACTCCAGTATTCTTGATTGGAGAATCCCATGGACAGAGGAGCTCGGCGGGCCACAACCCATGGGGTTGCAAAGACTCGTACATGACTGAAGCGACTTAGCACACACAGCTTTATGGGACTGGATGCCATAATCTTAGTTTTTGAATTTTATGTTTTAAGTCAGCTTTTTCACTGTCTTCTTTCACCCTCATCAAGAGATTCTAGTTTATCTTCACTTTCTGCCAATAGATTTCTATATTTAAAATAGTTTCTTCATTATGCTTTAGAAAAGCATGCTTCTGATAAGAAGCAATATGATGTGTTCATATGGCTTTACAGGTTTCTGCTCCGCACCCACCCCACCCCCCCACCCCCCTGCCCCGTCCCTCTCTCTCTTTTCTACCTTTTCACCAACCTTTTAGAAACTTCGTATCCTTTAGGCTATGAAAATTGTCACGATCTATCCAGATGTGGGTTTTTTTTTTCTTCCATTTTTCCTATTAGAATCTTAGAAATACTTTCAATGTGAAAAAATTCATCTCTTTTAGTTTTGTAAAGTTATCATTTATTATTTACTTTATACTTTTATCTTCTGCACTGTAATTCAGTCATCTCCTTTTGGAATTCTTGTAAGTTATTTATGGAACTCCTGTACCAGTAATCTATGTCCTTATTTTTTATTCTCTTAGAGCTTCCCAGGTGGTGCTAGTTGTAAAGAACCCGCCTGCCAATGCAGGAGACATAAGAGATACAGGTTTGATCCTAGAGTTAGGAAGATCCCCTGGAGAAGGAAATGGCAACCCACTCCAGTATTCTTGCCTGGAGAATCTCATGGACAGAGGAGCCTGGCGAGCCATAGTCCATAAGGTGGCAAAGAGTTGGACATGACTGAAGCAACTTAGCATAGTCGAAAACTAGAACTAGGTTTTGGAAAATTTTCCTCAATGTCAGGAATATTTCCTTGTTTTCTACTTGTTGATTTTACATAGCTTCAGTTTCTTGTGTTATAAATGTGGTACACTTCCAATTTTCTCAGAAAGTACTGCTAACATGGTTTTCTCTTACATCCTTCCTGTAGTGATCTTGAATTGTCTACATTCTTCTAGGTTCAGACTTCCTCTTTATTTATCTTGATCTCCATTTCAGGATTTCCATCCAAGAGACAGAATTTTTCTGTCTAAAAGACAAATAGTACATAGTTTTGGCAAAAATACTGAGGGCTGAGAATGCTGAGGGTTGAATACATTGGTGATGAGAAGGTAAAACAATGCTCCTACTTTGGAATATAGCTTGGCAATTTCCTAAAAATTTAAAGCCACATTTATCATATAACCCAGAAATTCAGCTCCTAGGAATCTACACAAGAGAAATAAAGACACATGCCCACAAAAGTCATGTGTGAATGTTCACAGTGGCCTTATTCATAATTTTAAAAAAACTGCAAATGACCCAAAGTTTTATTAACTGCTGAATGGGTAAACAGATGTGATACACATACAGTGGAGTATTATTCACCAATATAAAGGAATACATTATTGATATAAGATTCAACACATGTGAACCTCAAAAGTGTTATTTCAAGTAAATAAAGCTAGACACAAAATATTACATATTATATGTTTCTATTGATATGAAATGACCAGAAAAAGCCAAATTACCTAGTGGCTCAGATGGTAAAGAATCTCCCTGCAGTGGGGGAGATTTGGGTTCAGTCTCTGGGATGGGAAGATCCCCTGCAGGAGGGCATGGAAACCCACTCCAGTATTCTTGCCTGGAGAATCCCACGGACAGAGGAGCCTGATGGGCTACAGTCCATGGGGTTATAAAGAGTCAGACATGACTGAGTGACTAAGAAAACACACCTAGACAGAGAGCAAATCAATGGTTACTTAGGACTGGGGTTGGGAATTAACAGCAAAAAGGCATGTGGGAAATTTTAAAAATACAGATATTTAAAAGAAACTGATTTGTGTTAATGGCTGTACAACTGGAGATATTAAAATTTTAGGTTAGTTATACTTTCAAAGGGTGAATTGTATTTAAATAAATTATACTTCAAGAAAGCTGTTAACCACCACCTGGGCTCATTTTTTGGTCATAAAGGAAGTGAGGCTATTAGCAAATATATTTTGTATTTTATTAAAAGTAAAATATCTGTAATTAAATAATGCATCCAGTTTTCCATGTTTGGAATATTTCCATGGTCATTTTTTATCTCTATGTTAGAGCATTTTACTTCATTTTACAAGTACTTTATTTTAGTTGGAGCAGGTTTTTTCACCTGTGGTTGGAAAAGGCTGAACTAGGCATAGTTTTCTAAAGTCTGTTCCATCTCTGACTTTGCAGAATCCTTTGAGCTGGTTTAGTTTTCCTCTTGAACTGTTAGACTCAGTCTGCCAGCAGATTTCTGACATCTGTCTTTGTTGTCAGGTAAGGATTTAGAACAGACCTTCTTAATCAAGAACTTTCAGATGATAAACTTCAGCTGATTTCCACCAGCCTATAAGCTAGGCAAAGAGAACTAAAAATTGAGCAAAACTCAGTCAATTTACTTTAAGTGGGTACATTCAGTCTTTTTAAGTTTGGTACTTTTCCCAATTTTTTTAAAAAATTGATGTTATATTTTCATTTTTATTCAGGTCAAGAAATTTTCTTTCTTTTCTTTTTGACCACAAGGCATGTGGGATCTTAGTTCCCCAACCAAGGATCAAACCCACCCCACTGCAGTGGAAACTTGGAGTCTTAACCAAAGAGCACTAAGGAAGTCCCAATGCGCTCATTTTTAAACTTATTTTTACATTCAAAATAATTTTACTGTGCAAAAATCTAGGTTGCTTACAAGTAGAGACAGCATTAAAATTAAAACAGAATTGATTTTTGCCCATCAGGGCTTTTTGGTCTATTTTATGGTCTTCCACGTAATATCAGAAATCCAGAAATTATTTTGTCGCCGTAGGTTAAAACATGTGAATGTCTTTGTTTTTAGAGATCCTGACATCTGGATACAATGCCCTTGTGAAGTTCCAATTGGTAATTTGTGAAACTGCATTAGACTTTTATTTTGTAGTTATAGATCATGCGTCTCAAACTTTAATATCCATACAGATCAGCTAGGGATCTTGTTAACATATAAATGCTAAAATACAGTTGTTTTGACATTCTGCATTTCTAACAAGCAGTTAGAATTTGCCATTGCTGCTCAGTGACCTACCCTCTGGGTAGCAAGGTGTTAGGATGAAGACAGAAACTGTGGAAGGCAAAAAGTTACAGGGAGTTGCCTTATGTTAATGATACTGAGAATAGCCTGCAAAAGGGATTAGATGCCTCCGGGCACAGTAAATTCACCATCAGTGAAGATGGGCGTACTGAGGCGAGCAGGCACGTGCTAGAAGGAACTAGTGATGTGATAAGTGAAAGGCCAGGATACCTCAGATGTCTCCTCTCACTGTAAGAATGTGAGAATGCATCCTCCCATGTTATTAGAGTCTCTTCTGAATGTCTAATGTATACATACCCAAAGGCTTCTACGGAACTCCTTGTGATAATTTTCTGAATTAATTACAGGCATTTTTGGAACCAGCCTTGTGTATGTGACCACGGTGTTGTAAGTACAAGTTTATTGGTCGCATACCCAGCCCTGCCTCTTTCTTTTCCTGGGTCAGAAAATGTTAATTTTCTGGTCCTCTTGTACCCGGTAAGTCAGCATACTCCTCAAGGGCTTCTCTGGAAAGTCCTGTAGCTGGGTGGGGACAGAAGCCCTCTGTCTTTCTCAGCAGTCTGTTGCCCACCCAGCTGCAAGAGTTTTCTGATGTTTTCGGTGTGTGTGCGCTCAGTCGTGTCTGACTCTTTGTGACCCCGCGGATGGTAGCCTGCCAGACTCCTCTGTCTGTGAAATTTCCCAAGCAAGAATGCTAAGTGAGAGGGTAGCCATTTCCTTCTCCAGGGGGTCTTCCTGACCCAGGAATCGAACCTACATTTCCTGTGCCTCCTGCATTGGCAAACAGAGAGTTTACCATGAAGCCAACTGGGAAGCCCACGTTTTGCTGTATCTGCTTTTTTATGAGGACATCAACCTATTGGATTAAGGTCCTGCACATCTCATTTCATTTCACCAAAATGACCTCCTTAAAGTCTCTATCTCCAAATACAATCACTTTAGGGGTAAAGGCTTCAACACATGAATTTTAGGGGACACAGTTCTGACCATAGCGGATGATAATCCACTAGGGCATTTGGGCACATGAGGTGTAGACCACTTTCTATTACAGCTGAGGATATTTTATACTCGACAGCATTGTATCCATTTTAGGGGAGCACTGCAATGTTAAGCTAGATTCTTGAACATCTGTGAAGTTCCCCCACTGGGTTAAAGCAAGAAATAATGAAGTGCACACTCAAAAATATTTCTTGACTAGAATAAGAGCTTAGCTACAAAGAAAGTCTTTTTTCTGATCCAGCTGGTATCCAACTGATGTATTATTTGGACTCTGTATTTATAGTAGAGAATAAAAATTGATTCTTCTCCTTGATTTTCAGAGAAAGGTATTTCCTTAAAAATCTGGCACCCTCTGCAGCCATTTTAAACTCTGGAATTTCTTTCTCTTTATTTGATTTCATCTCAATCTCCCAGTATTTTAGAGGAAGCAAAGTATATCAAGGCAAGAATGAAACAATATGGAGACATTAATCCTGAGTACATTTTAAAAGACCCCTATTTCAAATAGTTTAACAACTTCCTCAATGCAAAAATTAAATAAACTTGAAAAGTCCAATATTGAGATTTCACAGATGGATGAATACAAAGCAGAAATGTTTCTATTTGAACAGATGGAATAAATTCTCCATATTTCCTTTTATATAGCCATTATTGTTTGTTAGACTTATAGCAAGGTAGGTTGCATAATGCAACATTTTCCTTATTTCAAATGTCTTCTTATTTGTATCACTTTTTGGATTTCAAAGAATTTTCTGACCTTTTATTGCATTTCATCCTCATAACAATTATGTGAGTTTAGTTGGGTAGGCTTTTAATTTTATTCTGTAAGCTTTTAAATGGGAAGATAATTGTTTTACAATGTTGTGTTAGTTATGTTGTACAGCAATGTGAATCAGTTTTAAGTATACATATATCCCCCTCCTCTTGAGCATCTCTCCACCCCTGCCATGATGACCCACCCTCTAGGTCATCACAGAACACTGAGCTGGGCTCTCTGTGCTGTCCAGCAGCTTCCCACTAGCTGTCTGTGCCGCACATGGTCATGTATGTGTACGTCGGTGCCACTCTCTCAATTAGGCTCACCCAGTTTTTCTCCCACTGTGTCCACAAGTGTGTTCTCTATGGGCAGGTTTTTAAAATTCAAGTTTGTAAATAACAATAATAAAAAATCAAGTTCAGTTTTTAAATATTTATGAATATCCCATTAATACTGAAATTTCCTGAACTACATTCCAGAGAGTCTCCTTGGTTGATGGATAGGAAATGAATTTTGAGTGAGACTAAACCCTAATATCTTGGCAACCCACTCCAGGGTTGCCTGGAGAATTCCATGGACAGAGGAGCCTGGCAGGCTATATAGTCCATAAGGTTGCAAAGAATCAAACATGACTGAGGGGCTCAGCAAACAAGCCCTAACATGATGCTTGGGGAAAGGAAAACATTAAAAAATGGCACAGCTTTATTGTTCGTGTAATCTATCTCCTTTAAAAAGTCTGAGTGAATTAAACAAAGTCTTCTTAAAATGTTTGATAATATTAATGGCTGTATTAATATCACTGTCTGCAGAGTAGAAATTCTTGAATCCTATAGCATATTTATGTTCCCTGTGAAGGTCTCAAGAGAGATGTATCTGCAAAGAGGAAACAGAAACTGATGGGAGGAGAAACTGTTCCACTTTCTTAGAATTCTGGAAGGCTAGCCCAAAGTCTATGGCCAGAGTTCAAGTTCTAATAAGGTCTTCACTCTTTTTTTGAGATGTACCCCTAGTCTCATGATTATACATCTTGCAGCCAGTATCACTGAGAGAAAATTGAATAGCAACAGAACAGGAACACAGGAAAGGTAGTGACTATGGTACTTCTCCCCTCTGCAGATGCAGAGAAGGGTGAAACAGAAGACACATAGTTCAGCCTACAGGACAGGTCTTCTGTCTGCTTGCAGCTTCTTCATTTTCTAAATTTATTTATTTGACGGCTCAGGGTCTTAGTTGTGGCACAAAGCATTTTTAGTTGCAGCATGTGGAATCCAGTTCCCTGACCAGGGCTTGAACTCAGGGGCCCCTGCATTGCGAGCATGGAGTCTTAGCTACTGGACCACTAGGGAAGTTCCTGCCTGCCGCTTGCGAAGTATAAACACAAGAAGGAGAAAAGACAAGACGAGATGGCTGGTGTTCAGCATCAGGATGGAAGCTGCAGGCGACCTGCCTGTTCTCTTCTCATGGATGGTGGCAGAAGATGGGAGACCCATGCCTTTATAGGAGACCTTTAGAGCTTACTCACTATACTTGGCTCCATCAAAATAAATTTAATACCCTCCTCCTAAGAGGGAAGAGCAAAGAAGGGGTGAGTTGAATTTCCTCACCGAAGAGTTCTCTACAGGTCTGATGAAGGATATTGAGGAGAAAAGAATCAAATTGCAGGGTTCTTTTACAGACTTGGTACCAAAGTTCAGTTACTAATGTCAGCTATATTGTTCCAAACACAGCCATGTCCCAATCTTGAAAACTAGCAGACACTAGATAGAAATATGTCTTGGGCTGCCTAGCTTTCATCAGGGAAGCTGTGATCAGTATTTTTTTAATGTTAGTTTTTCTTGGAACCAGAAAGAAATGTGAACTTGGAATCATAGTCGGGACTAAAATTTACTTACTAGCAAAGGGCTTTCTTCTAATCACTGTCAACAAGTTTCTGCTCTTCTATGGTGTAACAATGTTTGCGTGGTGTCTTTCTGGCAACTAACATCTTTGGGAATAAGAATGACCTAGTTCTGGGTTTTTTCCTGGTGGTCCAGTGGTTCAGACTTCACCTTCCAATGCAAAGGGTGCTGGTTTGATCCCTGGTCAGGGCGCTAAGATTCCACATGCTTTGGGGCCAAAAAACCAAAACATGAAACAGAAGCAATGTTGTAACAAATTCAGTAAAGACTAAAAAAGCAAAAGGAATGACCTAGTTCTAAAATACATGTGGTCAAGTTTATTTTAGAATACATAGTGAATTGCCCAGTAAGAGAAATGGCCTGCTTATTTTGAATACGACATCACTGACATGTGCTTGTGTGTTAAGCTGTTGCAGGTGTGTCCACCTCCTTGTGACCCTATGAACTGTAGCCTGCCAGGCTCCTCTGTCCATGGGATTCTCCAGGCCAGAATACTGGAGTGGGTTGCAGTGCCCTTTTCCAACTGACGTTATGAGTGGAGAAAAAAAGATCAACAAAAGTATACCACTCTTTGTGCTGGAGAAAAGACAGTAAAGAAAAAAAAACAAAACGAATAACACTACCACTTCTAATTGCATTTTGATTCCATTTGCTAGAAAGGTAATATTCTTTTATCTGAAGATGATCTTCCTTTCCTCATAACTTCAGTACAGATATTATTCAACCCTGGGTCCGAAGATGTGAAATACTGGCAATTTTGGATGGCTTTCTAAGCATTTGATACAGGAAATTTGCTTCTGTTAAAAATAACCCAGAAGGCATTTTTCAGTGATTTCAGACTTTAAGCTGGAATACACTGCCATTGCACACTAAGTTGTGAATCTCAGAGAAATTGTGATAGCAGATTCCTCCCTGAAAATATGCCAAGTTCTCATGAAGTTGTGCCCATTGCTAGATTTATTTCCTGTTTTTCCCACCCCACGTGAGGCTATGTGCTATGATGGACAAGGACAGAAACTTTAGTTTCATCCAGTTTTAGATCTGAATTCCTGATTTATTGTTGTTCAGTTGCTAAGTCGTGTCTAACCCTTTGCAACCCCATGGACTGCAGCATGCCAGGCTTCCTTGTCCTTCACTGTCTCCCAAAGTTTGCTTAAACTCATGTCCACTGAGTCAGTGATGCCATCTAACTATCTCATTCTCTGTCATCCCCTTCTCTTGCCCTCAATCTTTCCTAGTATAAGGATCTTTTCCAATGAGTTGACTCCTTGCATTGGGTGGTCAAAGTATTAGAGCTTTAGCATCAGTCCTTCCAATGAATATTCAGGGTTGATTTCCTTTAGGATTGAGTGGTTTGATTCTTTGTGCAATCCAGTACAAACACTATTTCTGTGACTTCAGTCTCAAATAGAATATGCCCTGTTTTTCATTTGCATAAAGAAAATAAGAATAAGTACATGGGATATTGTAAAGATCAAATACTTTTTAAAACAGAGATATTTTGAACAAACTTCAAAGAGGTTATTGCCTCCAGAGCCCCCACTTGTCTCAGCGTGTCTGGCTTACTTACCTAACGTCTTGCTCCTAATTTTCCCAACCAGGACAATTTAACCACGGCATGGAAGTTTGTCCAAGAGCTGAGCTTGTTAGAGGGTTGGTTATTACTGTCATGTCTAGTCCTACTTTAATCAGATTAGTGAAGAATTGGAAGAAAATGGCTCATTTGCTAAATCTGGCCCATTGCTTGATTTTGTTTTTTTTAGGGGGGGAGCGGGGGGAAGGGTATAGCCTGCGTGCTGATGGTAGGTTTCATATTTTATTTATTTATTATTTCAAAAGATTTTATTAATTTTTTGGCTACACCACACAGCATGTGGGATCCCAGTTCCACAACCAGGGATAGAACCTGCATGTTCTACATTGGAAGCATGTGGTCTTAACCACTGGACTGCCAGTCAGACATGGCTGAGCAACTAAGCACACTTTCATTTTCATTTTTGCTTATCCCCTTAGTGGTTTCAGACTCTTCTGCAAGCCTTAGGGGCTCAACGAAGGACCGGGGTAGTGGACGGGTATTTAACGTTTCAAGTTCCCTTCCTTATTGCAGCCATCTGTACTACTTTTATACATTATGGGGTTTCATGTAAGACTTGGGTGAATAAAATGTTTCAAGGATAAAAACAAGGTCTGAAAATCATAATGAAGTTATATAGAACTAGCACTGAATAACGCTATTTGTACTGAAGTTACAAGGAAAGCAGTTTTCCCACTAAAAATTATTTAGTGCAACGCATGTGTCCTGGGCTTCAGCATCCAGTGGCTACAAAATAAGAGGACATTAAAGAATGTGCCAATAGGTGAATTTCTAGTTGTTGTCAAGGTGGTCAACTAATACAGGTTGCTGGCTACTTCCCTGACATCCGACCTTGAGACTCCACAAGAAATGATAAAGAGGTTGATGGGTTTGAGCAATGAACATGAAAATCACAGGGGTGTTTCAGGGAGGACAGAATACAGTTGGGTCTTGTTTGGGGACAACTAAAGGAAATCAATCCCAAAAATTCATTGGAAGGACTGATGCTGAGGCTGAAGTCCCAATACTTTGGCCCCAGATGCAAAGAGCTGAGTCATTGGAAAAGATCTGATGCTGGGAAAGATTGAGAGGGGGAGAAGGGGATGGCAGAGGATGAGATGTTTGGTTGGCACCATCAGACTCAATGGACATGAGCTTGAGCAAACTCTGGGAGATAGTGAAGGATAGAGGAGCCTGGTGTGCTGCAGTCTATGGGGTTGCAAAGAGTTGGACATGACTTAGCAACTGAACAACAACAAGTGTTGGAGAGGACTACAGACTGAGATGATTCAGATGGGGGCAAGAATGGATTTCCGTTTAAGATATGCTCCCACCTTCCCCTCAAGACGTTCATGCATGAATGAAGGCAACACAGACATGGGCTGAGCAAGGATCACAGGGAAATATCAGGGGAAGCTAAGACTTTATTATGTGAGGGGGACCTAATAGCATGTGCACTCCATACACTCCATAAACCATCTTGAAAAAGAGCATGGTCCTGCCCGGAGATACACGGTGGGTCCCTGAGAGACACAGTTAAATGGGGGAGGGACAGTAAAAAGGGCTGTTTGCTTCCCTTTCTCCCATTCACATTTTCATCAGAGGACCATGAGTTCACAGAGCAACATCAGGAGACAAGTGAGAAGTGTGATGTCAACAGAGTAAAGATAATAGTAGACAGTCTAGACAGTGGCCAAAAGAAACCATCAAACAGAACAGGCACTTCAAGAATTTTCAAAGAGATAAAGGAAGATATTTGTAACAAGGGCTTCCCTAGTGGCCCAGATGGTAAAGAATCTGCCTGCAATGCAGGAGACCCAGGTAGGCAGAGACAAGCAATTGTAAATGAAGAAAAATTGGGCCAGGAAAAATATAGTTGAAATAAAGAGATCAGCATATGAGCAGAAAGGCAGAACATATGTAGTCAAGGAAAGATTATTGATCTGAAATATCAGACTTCATGGAAAGCACCCAAGAGAAGTAAAGAGAAAGCATAATTACATAACTGATAGATCTAAAGGGTAGAAAGAATATCAGTCTCTTTAAGATAAAAATTCCAGGAAAGAGAAACATTAACTAGAGAAGAAATAGTTGAAGAAGCATTGGCTGTGAATTCCCTAATTTTGAAGGGCAGAGGGTATGATTCTGGTTAAAAAACATATACCTGCACACTTTGACACCAAATGTAAAGGAGGATCAAAAAGAAAAATCCAAAAGCTTTCAAAGAGAAAAGCAGATCTCATGCGAAGGAAGGGGAGATGGACTGATGTCATGTATCCAAATCTACACTGGGTGTGAGTACACTACACTCCCCCCAGTGCTGTTAATATATTAAAGGAAATCCCGAATTTTATTTCCAGCTTAAACATAGGAAAAAGACAAAGATATTCTAGACATGTAAGACCCAGCCTTTCAAGCCACTTTTCCTCTTCCTGTGATCTTGTTATCCTTCTTTTCAAGCTTTCTCTCTTATTATGTATGTCAAGCACCTTCATTGACATTAAAAGCCCAGAATTTGGCTGTGCATTCTCCAGGCTAAATAAATCTGTCCCATGAAATACAGTGAGTTTGCTCTATTCCATTTCTTCTGCCTGAACAGTAGAAAAAGGGGTGTTGGCTATAAGATAATGGAAACAACAAGCTGGATTGATATCTCAAAATATCATCTCTGTAAAAATGCTGTAATGAAGATATAAACAAAGTGCTCTGGGTAAAGAAACAGTAATGAGGTGGCAAGGAGTCCAGATCAGCATGGTTTTAAGAAAGCCACTGATCTCTTGGAGTAGCTGAGCTTCTGATAAACACGTGACTCTCACTATAATACTGGGGTCAGAATGGGCCATCTTTCACATGTTTTTCCACAGGCACGGGCTTCCTTTGAAATGTTGAGACTTTACCTGAGATACTGACATTTTCTTTTTGTTGCTACTAGAACATCATAATTTCAGTAATTAAAAGCAATCCACTTTTTCTTATTTTTAATAGCACTCTGAGAAACCTGGAATTTTTAATGTTTCTTCCTAATCAGCAATGTCTTTAAAAGCAAAAGACCCCCTAAGATATTTCAATGTAGGGTTATTGTTAATATTTAATGCAAAATCAAGGGAGCTCCCTTTGGTTCTGTGTGCAGTGAAGTCGATGTAGAAATGCTGTTATAAAAAGCAGGATAGAAAGAATTTTTGTACCATATATGCTTTACATTTCCATGCAACATTTCCACCCTGGATGGAAAGTTAAGTCTTTTTATTTAATTTCTACACTATATTGCCAAACAATGCATTTCTATGTTCACTGTAGTTGAACCATGTTTATTTCATTTCTATATTTGCATGTAGTGCATTTTGCACTGAGTGATGTAGACTAGTTTATGGACTTGAGAAATGGAGTATTTCTTGCCATACCAGTAACCAAAGATGTCATAGTGAAAGTGAAAGTAGCTCAGTCGTGTCCACCTCTTTGCAACCCCATGGACTATACAGTCCATGGAATTCTCCAGGCCAGAATATTGGAGTGGGTAGCCTTTCCATTCTGCAGGGGATCTTCCCAACCCAGTGATAGAACCCAGGTCTCCCGCATTGCAGGCAGATTCTTTACTGGTAAAGATGTCATCAGTTCAGTTAGGTTCAGTTGCTCAGTTGTGTCCAACTCTTTGCTACCCCATGAATCGCAGCATGCCAGGCCTCCCTGTCCATCACCAACTCCAGGAATTTACTCAGACTCACGTCCATTGAGTCAGTGATGCCATCCAGCCATCTCATCCTCTGTCGTCCCCTTCTCCTCCTGCCCCCAATCCCTCCCAGCATCAGAGTCTTTTCCAATGAGTCAACTCTTTGCATGAGGTGGCCAAAGGACTCGAGTTTCAGCTTTAGCATCATTCCTTCCAAAGAAATCACAGGGTTGATCTCCTTCAGAATGGACTGGTTGGGTCTCCTTGCAGTCCAAGGGACTCTCAAGAGTCTTCTCCAACACCACAGTTCAAAAGCATCAATTCTTCGGCGCTCAGCCTTCTTCACAGTCCAACTCTCACATCCATACATGACTACTGGAAAAACCATAGCCTTGACTAGACGGATCTTAGTCGGCCAAGTAATGTCTATGCTTTAGTGATCAGCAATTGCAGCCGCCATGGACGGTGAGCTGGTGAGCCCTGAAGGAAGTCAGGAAGGAAAGAATTCCTGCCATCTAGCTGCTGTCAGATTGCAGCCACTCTCTAAAGTGAGCCCTGTGGAAATTCAGGATCTGAAAATGGTACTCTGGCCCCAGATAGCTGAGCTGCATATCAAAGGAATGATTTCAGTGAGCTCAGACTCTCGCATCTTCCTAGATGTGGAGAAGTGCTGAATTCCTTAACTTGGGACATCTGGTTTTCTTTAACTAACAGTAATCTTTTGATGTTCCCAATGAAGACTATCTGCTCTTTGTTGCAGAACTCCTATACCTCCTAGTTCCCCACGTGCCTCCTCAGAGAACTTCTCTCAGGGTTACTTGAGATGCTGCCTCCTGGGCTTGAAGTCCTAAAAATTCCTGCTGAATAAAATATAATTCGAGTTTTAGATTGTGAATATTTTTTTAAGTCAACAGGCTCTTTCTAGTCTCAGTTTCTTGGTGTTGTTCTATCTTGTGAGGAGTGTAGTCATTTCTATGTTATTTCTACACCAATAGATCGCTACAACAACACAAATAATGTGAATAGCTACCAGTTACCAAGCTGAGGGTGTATGCCAGGTAGAGCACTAAGCATTGTGCATCCAGTTTCAGAATTCAGCCTTTACAAACAACCCTGAGAAGTAGTACTGATTATCTTCTCCATTTTACCTATGAGAAAACTGGGCTCAGAGAAATCGATTAACTTATCTAAGCCCCATACCTAGAAAACGATGCAGACACGCTTGAATTTGGATCTGATTTTAAAATCTCCACTTTCTGAAATATGACATGAATGGACCTACTATGAAACAGAAATAGGCTCAGGGACAGAGAGAACAGACTGGAAGTTGCCAAGGGGAAAAGGGAGTGGGGGAAAGATGGATTGGGGGTTGGAGTCAGCAGATGCAGATAGTATTTACACACACACGCACACACACACAGACACACATTCTTTTCCATTACAGTTTATCACAGGATACACACGGACGCACACACACATAGACACACATTCTTCTCCATTATGGTTTATCACAGGATACACACGGACGCACACACACACAGACACACACTCTTCTCCGTTATGGTTTATCACAGGACATTGAATATAGTCCCTTGTGCTCTACAGTAGGAGCCTGTTGCTTATCCATTCTATTAATATATATTAATACAATATCTATTTTTAATACATACTAATATATCAATATAATACGTAATAATAGAATGGATTATATACTGTTTATAGTCCACAGAGTATATTGTTTATAATCCCTATTGTTTATCCATTCTATTAATATAATATACATATTATTAGTGTAATATACAATAATATAGTAGAATGGATAAGCAACAGGCTCCTACTGTAGAGCACAAGGAACTATATTCAATATCCTGTGATAAATCATAATGGAAAAGAATGCCAAAAAAATGTGCATGTGTGTATATATCTCTATATATCTGTGTATCTCTCTCTCTCTTTCTCTCTCTCTCTCTCTCTCTCTCTCTCTCTATATATATATATATATATATATATATAACTGAGTTACTTGGTTATGCAGCAGTGATTAACACAACACTGTAATTTGACTATGCATCAGTAAAAGACAGATTTAAGAAATCTTCACTCTCCATATTATGCGTTGGTGCTGTGTCAGAATGCTATGGTCATTGCTCTCACCATGATGATGACTGTGGTCCTCATCACACCGTCATCATTACTGCTGGGACTCTGAGGGAGTTTCCTTGTATCTGGTCTCTCTCGATCCTGAATCCTCAGTGCATTCCATCCGAGAGTCACACTTGGATAATGATATCGGGGTGGATAAATTTGATCATCCCATGGGACATTTGGGTAACAGACTGATGTCACCTATGGCGTCGCTTACTGCTTGCAAAGTCTTTGTGAAGCACCTAGAGCAGAGAACGCAGCCTCGACATACAGATGGAGAAAGTGAAGTTGAAGGAGGGTGCCTGATTGGGCTGAAGTCAGCACAAGGTTGTTTTCAGTTGCAAAATGCAGTTTTTTGGACTGAAATAACCCAAAGTTTTCTACTACCTTATATTGCCTGCTACTGTGCCTGGGATAGAAAAAGTGCTTGATCTGTGCAGGTCAAATTAATAAGTGAATAAAAGAAGTAATTCTGAGTCCCTTGTAAGCAGAGATTTGTGTGTGTGTATGTGTGCATACATGTGTATGTGTAAATTCTCCAATGCATAGTCCTGCTTATAGTAGGTATGCAATAGAGGTGTATCAGTCAGTTGAATAAATGCACAGAAGATCTAATGAATGTGTGGACTGATATGAGTTCTTTGAAGGTAAGATTATTTTATTTATTGCCAGTGCCTGACTCGCAGTAGGAACTGAGTGAAAGTTGTTGGACGTTCGGTTAATGGATAATTTACCACCATTGCCACCACTCTTACACTTCTGGTGCCATCGATGCTGTTGCAAACAAACACAAGGAACGCCTTTTGTGCCAGGCATGCTCTAATGCATGCATTTCCATAACAGCATTTCACTTATAAGGATGTCCATAGTTTATAAATAAGGGGTACACAGAGGTTAAGTAACGTTCATGAAAATTTCTCAAGACAGAGAACCAGACATTCAGAGTCTGTGAAATTGAGATCTGAGACAGTTTTTTTTTTTAAAGTAAGAGCCCTACAAAAATTATAGATTTCCATCCATTGTAAGGCCACTTGACTTCAAACTGTGCCTCCTAAATCCTAACCACCAGGCCCCCAGTTCCAGCTTTCATTTCAAACCCCATCCAGATTGTCCTCCATCTTCTGCTTTTAGTTCTCAAATGATCTCAGAGCAGGAGGTTAAATGAACGATGTCAGAGAAACTAGACGTTAATCTGCCTCCCAATTATTCTGATGTCACATTGTACTTTTAAACTCCCATCCTTTCAGGAGGGTTTGTTGGAAGATAGTGGGTCCACAGAACTGTCTATGTACTGCGCATCAGGTTAATGAAGGTGGCCCAGGGAACTTCCTTAGAGCTCTCACCAAAAATGATGTTCCAGACATGTCAGAATAATACTCACCATATACCACACCGATTTTCATTCACAATAAGCTTGATTGCATTAACAAATGAGTCCGAACTACCCCTCGGTGAGGCTAAAAACCTACCATCCCCTCCATGGTAAATAGGAGCACAAGGTGGAATTATGAAAATATCCTTTTTCTCCTACTCTCTACTCCCTTACTAAACAAATAGAAAAGGAAATTTCATTTAAAGCAGAACTGAAATGACGCCTGAGTGCTGATATTTCATTAATACTGACCAAATCATCTTTTCCCCACCTAATTCAGGCTAGCAGTGACTGCTTCTGGCTGTGTTTCAAAAAACGGCTGCAAGCTAAACTAAGGATCTCAGGCTTTGCCAAGAAGTCTAAGCCACACTTGTCTCTAGAAAGGGCTCCATCCTTGTCTTGAACTTCTTCTCAGCTAGTGGCCACACCATGCTCTTTCCTGGGGCTTATTCCTGAACCATCTTGATCCCCAGTTTTACCTATTCTGTTGATTCTGTTTCCTAAATATTAATTGAATCCATCTCTTCCCTTCAAAACCCATTCCTACTCTTAATTACAGCTGCCAGCCTCTCTTGTCCTTAGCACAGACAAGAGTACCTCTTAGTGCAGGGCAATTACTACCTCCTGATTGGTCCTCAATTCCATTTTTATGCCCCTCGTGTGTATGGCGGGCTTCCCTGTTGGCTTAGACAGTAAAGAATCTGCCTGCAGTGCAGGGGACCTGTGTTCAATCCCTGGGTCAGGAAGATCCCCTGGAGAAGGGAATAGCTACCCACTCCAGTATTCTTGTTTGGGAAATCCCACGGAGAGAGGAGCCTAGCAGGCTACTGTCCGTGGGGTCGCTTAGAGTCAGACATGACTGAGCGAATAAGCAGGCCTATGTATGGTGTGTATTTCTGAGACTATTATCTGGCACGATCTCTCTTTTGCTTTTAACTCTAATGAATCCCTATTGTCTCTAGAAGAAAGTAGAGGATGTCCATTCATACATCTTGACTGATGAGAAAGAGGTATTTGAAATTTTCTTAATATTCATCCATTAAAACATAGAATCTATTTCTTCTTCTATTAAATCTGAGATTATTAGAGTATTGCAAAATTATGCATTCCCAAGTTTGGGGTCTCATTTTAAGAAGACTGATTCGCTTTAGCCTATCCTGGGCCATGAGCCAACAGGCAAGAAGTCCAGACTCCCTACTGAGGAGACTGATCTGTACCCAGTAGTTATTCACTGAAGGATTTAAAGGGCACCTGCATTTGTAGAAGAACAAAAAGTTTCCTTCCCCAAGGAGGCTGTTTGGAACTGAAGCCAGTAATATAGATGACATGTAGGGTGATTGGAACTGATGGGTGTGTCAAATTGGGGAGCTTTCTAGCTAATCCCTGGGCAAGCTCTGCTCCAGTGGGAACCCAGACATGCCACCAAAAGCAATATTAAAGAATGCCCTAGAATATGAAAAGTGATTCCATCTCTCAGAGCCTCAATTATGCAGAAATTCACATCGGGGTCTCCCCCCAAAACAGGTCGGCAAAACAAGTCCAAGGACTTTTCATATATTAGATCTTGGTGTATACATTTTTCACTTCCTATGGACAGCTTCTGCTGGTATGATTGGCACTTCCTCCCACCCTCAACACATACACTATGCTGCTCAAGATTCCAATAGCACTCCATACTTCTCATTCTATTTACTTTTTATTTTAAAAATATTTATTTGTTAGGCTGCATCAGGTCTTGTGTGGGATCTTAGCTCCCCCACCAGGGATCAAACCCACATCCTCTGCATTGGAGGGCACATTCTTCACCACTTGGCCACCAGGGAAGTCCCCAAGCATGCGTGCTAAGTTGCTTCAGATGTGTCCTACTTTTTGTGACCCTAGAGGTTGTACCCCACCAGGCTCCTCTGTCCATGAGATTCTCCAGGCAAGAATACTGGAGTGGGTTTCCATGCCCTCCTCAAGGGGATCTTTCTGACCCAGGGATCCAACATGAGTCTCTCTCTCTCTTTTATAAATTTAATTAATTAATCTATTTTAATTGGAGGCTAATTACTTTACAACATTGTAGTGGTTTTTGCCATACATTGACATGAGTCTCTTATGTCTCCTGCACAGATTCTTAACCACTGGGCCACAAGGTAAGTCCCCATACCTCTCATTTTAAAGCATTATCACACTTCATTAGAACCGTTTACTTAAATGTCTATCTCCTTTAATACTGTAATTGCCATAAAAGCAGGGACCATCTTGTTCATTATTACATTCTAAGCATCTAATTACAGTGTCTGGTGAACAATAGGCCCTGAGTAAATATTTGTTGGGTGGGTGAGCACAGCCTGTTTAAGGGCAGTTGCTCTTTCCTTTCTGTATCCAGTTCTCTCCTACTCATCATCCAGATCCTTGACTGCTCGTCACGTCTTTGGGGAAAGTCATCTCTGATCTAGCCTTCTTAAGTCAAATACCTATTTTTATGCTCTCTTGTCATTTGGTATTTCTCTCACTGCACTTTTCATGATTGCATTTTATATTTTCACAAATAGTATTAGGTCGTTTCATAATTTTAGCTTAGGTAGTAAGACTAAGATAATCATATTTGTCAATATATTATTGCATTGACAGATTTGAGAGTTTAGCTATGAAATACAAAATACAAGTTTAAAACACATTTTCCCAAATTCTTTGATTTTATTATTTTATTAAAAAAGATAGAATTTGACTTTAAAATGTTGAACTCAACCAGTAAATAGGTATTGGATCCTGGTAGATGAATCTTTCTATACTGCGGACACTGATTGTATTGGTTATGAACAGTGACATTGATCTCTTCCCCAGGATGGTCAGGGTGCTGGGTTTGTTTCTGAGGTGACAGAAGAGTTTCCCATATGTGATTTTTAAGAATCCTATTAACAACTGCATGAAGTAAACAGGGTAGGTTTGGGGTCACTTTCATCCCTATCTACAGAGAAGAGTTTAAGCAATTTTCTAAGTGTTACAAACTGAGCTGTGGGCTGTCTGCACCAGGGGAAAACAAATAAACTCAGAAACAAAAGAAAATGGAGCGTCTTTGGCTTACCGTCTTATATGCTGTTAGCAAAACATTATTTAGGTATAAAGCAATGTTAATAAACAGCAGATTCCAAATGTCAGCAGTACAGCTTTATTTGCTCTCGTCTTTAATATTTCTTGGATAACCATCACCTATTTTGAGCTTTATGTAGTTGGGGGGAAATCATGATCTTCAGGCAACTTCTGTGTATTACTCCTTGGGCTTTATTCCTGCACTTCCTGACTTCTTCCTGAGAGTAAATTGTGACATTCTCTTTACCTCAAACAGCAAACTCCTTGGAAATCTTCTTAGGTGCTGAGTTTCTGCCACTCAAGCTAAACTTTATATCTTGGCACTGTTGATCATAAGGTGAGGGTGTATTAGAGTCACCCATGAACAGTCTGGGGCGCCCTTCCTCTGCACAAGGATGGGGTGAAAGTGAAGGAAAGTGAAGTCATTCAGTCGTGTCTGACTCTTTGCGACCCGTGGACTGTAGCCCACCAAGCTCCTCCATCCATGGGATTCTCCAGGCAAGGGTACTGGAGTGGGTTGCCATTTCCTTCTCCAAAGAATGGTGTAGGCAACACTATATAACTTGTTTTGATCAGCAGAATATCAGTTAAAGAGACATGCATTTCTGGAAAGGAACTTTAAGAGCCAATGGGTATTTCTCAGATCCTGTCTCTGCTGTGGAAATTATAAAAGCTTGACCTGATATGGAGTCTCCATCAGCCTACTTCCGCAAGTGCCAACAATGATTAAAGCCTCCCTGCCATTCTGCTTTGCACAAATAGCATGAGCAAGCAGTATACTTGCGTTGGTCTTAGTCGGTGAGTATGTTTCTGTTCTTTAAATAAGTTCATTTGTATCTTTGTTTTTAGGAAAAGAATTTGGAAAAGAATAGACATACGCATTTTGCCATACACTGGAAACTAACAAACTTTGTAAATCCATGGCTCAGAAGGTAGAGTCTGTTTGCAGTGCAGGAAACCTGGGTTCAATATCTGGGTCAGAAAGATCTCTGGAGAAGGGAATGACTATCCAGTCCAGTATTCTTGCCTGGATAATCCTGTGGACAGAGGAGACTGGTGGGCTACAGTCCATGGGATCGCAAAGAGTTGGTCACGACTGAGAAACGAACTACATTCCAATATAAAACAAAAATTTAGAAAAAAAATAAATTTTTAGTCAAAGCTATGGTTTTTCCAGTAGTCATGTATGGATATGAGAGTCGGACTATAAAGGAAGCTGAGCGCCGAAGAATTATTGTAGTGTTGGAGAAGACTCCTGAGAGTCCCTTGGACTGCAAGGAGATCCAACCAGTCCATCCTAAAGGAAATCAGTCCTGAATATCCATTGGAAGGACTGATGCTGAAGCTGAAGCTTCAATACTTTGGCCACCAGATTCGAAGAACTGACTCAGTGGAAAAGACCCTGATGTTGGGAAAGACTCAAGGCAGAAGGAGAAGGGGATGACAGAGGATGAGATGGTTGGATGGCATCATCATTCAATGGGCATGAGTTTGAGAAAGCTCTGGGAGTTGGTGATGAACAGGGAAGCCTGGCGTGCTGCAGTCCACCGGGTCGCAAAGACTCAGACACAACTGAGCGACTGAACTGGACTGCACTGAACTGAACTGAAATAAATTTTATTGGCCTTAACCATGGAGACTTATAGGCTGTGTTGCCATAATATAATCAAACATATTTTGATGGATGTAGAAACTGACACGAGCAAGAGAAGGTGCCACTGCTATCTATTTATCTATTTATGTATCTATATTGCTGGCTTACAGTTCAGCTACTGAGCAATGAGAAAGCTCTTATTGGAGGCTGGAAAATGGAGATTTACTTTATGGTGTAGCAAATATTTGACAAATTTTTACCTTGTAGAAACTTGAAATGCAGGTATACAACCAATGTACTTGTAGTGGTGAAAAATTGAGGGAAGTGGTGAAAAATCAGAATGCTACTATCTTCTTGGGACGTCATAGAGAGTGGGAGTGAATGAGGGGGACTCAGGAAAGCCCTTGAACTTCACCTCCTAAATTATTGGACTTCAGAAGGGGTCTTCACTTGGGGAGGGGAGTGACCAGGTTGCACTTCTGTAAGTCAGTAGTGTGAACATGTGTAACCAGAGGGCAAAATCAGATGTGTCCACTTCACACACTGTCAGCAAGTCATTATTGAGGACCAGAAGTTTGTCTGGTGTGGGAAATCAAAAGAAAACAGAGCCTGCTATTGTCTGGGACCTCATGTTTCCTGGAGAGAAAGATAGAGTGGCTCACAGCTTGACATTAGTCCTAGGTTCTCATTAAAGGTTCACTGCTCACTAGCTGTGTGACCTTGAGTAATTTCCTTCACCCTCCAAGCTTCAATTCTCTTCCCCATAAAGTGGTGATAATGATATCAATCATAGTAGATTGATGTGGGAATGAAGAGTTATTCGGTGGTTGCTATAACTATCATAATTATATTTGAATTATGATGAGAGGGATGGGTAAGTGTTGGAATGGCACTGCAGCCCAGGCATAATGCGTGATGCGAGGAAGCGTCTCCTTTGGCTGTAGGAACCCGGGAAGGCTGCACACGGGAGGCAGCGCTTGCCCGGAGGTTCCCAGATGGATAAGCAGGGAAAGGGCATTTAGGCAAAGGATAAAGCATGTAAGAGAAGGTGGTACCCTAGGGTGGCATTCCTTATTCACAGGATGACAAGCAACTCTCTTGGCTGGATGAAGTGAGTCAATGGACTGGGTAGCAGCTGAGGTCCAGAGGTAGGAAGGGACCTGGTGCAAACCTACCCATCAATTTAGAGTGTTTGCCCTTTTCTCCTCAATGGATGATTCTGAAGGTAAGCTAAGAACAAAAAAAAAAAAAAAATGCTTATCCACTTAAATTTTATCCCCATCATTGTGCTGTTAAATTTAGACCTATTTTTCTTCCCAAATATATGCTTTTTGGGCAGGAGACAGCAAGCTGCATGATTTCTAATGGCTGTAAGTTCTTTGTACTCAGTGGGCAAATCTTTTCAAATGAAAGTTCTGAGAACAACTCTGCTCCCTAGGCTTAGAGGGCCTCTATATTCCACTCCTTATCTCACCTGTGAAAAATGCTTCCAATTATCTGCCCTGCCTCTATTATTTGAAATAGTTCCGAACCAACCACTCAACTCAGATAATTGAGCTAAACCTTTAAAATGGGTTTTTAATGGGAGAACCAGGCGGTGGGGAATTTGTTAATTTTGGTAAGTAAAGTCTCTCAAAATCAAAGGCAGATTAATTAAAGCTTGACAGCCTATGTGAATATGCACATTATAAAATGTAACTCTCCAGAGATGAAACTCCAGGGAGGCTCGGAGTCTATTTCTGCTCTCGAAGGCATTGAAACAAGGTGTTTTAAGGAAAGAGATGGTAGACTTTCTACAAAAAGCTGTAGACCCCATTTTTGCTAAATAAAAACTTATATGGAACACCAATATACTGAAAAGATCCATTTAGGGCTGCTCTGGCATAACAGGATGCAGTTACATCCCCTTGGAATTCCCCACCATCTATCCCAGTGACCCAAGTCTTCCATGCCAGGATCAAGGTTTTGGGGCTCATGCGAAGGTGACCAGGAGCCTTCAGTTCTTTCTTTGATTTTTCTGTGTGTTCTGAGGCAAAGCCTTTTGGCCTTATTTTCATCATCTGCTGATTTAAGAGTGCTTGACTAAATGATCTTCAAAATCCCCTGTGGCTGCACCATTCTATGAATTCCAGTAGATTCTTGAATGCAAACAGGGGCTATGCTGAGAGTTATTATTCACTTTTCAGGGTTCTGAGTCATAGGCTCTATTTAAATAATCTCTAATTCTCATTGTGGCACTAATTTTTAGGGTTGGAAAGATCATCTGGAGAAGAAAATGGCAATGCACCCCAGTATTCTTCCCTGGGAAACCCCAGAGGAGCCATGGGGTCACAAAGAACCAAACACAACTGAGCATGCACGCACAATTTTAGAGTCACTGTTTCTATTTTATAGACTTGCCTAAGTTTGCATAGCTTGTGAGTGAAGAAGCCATGACTGGAACCCAGTTCTCTCTGATTCCAAAGTTCACACTCTGTCTATTGTGTGGTCCTGTCTCTGGCTGAGTGAAGGTAAAACTGCCTATAGCTGAGCTTCAGGGCTTTTTAAATTTTACATGTGTAAATAATTAGTGCTTATGATGGCAGTAGACTTTATATTCAGGCTATATTGCCAACTAATAATAAACCTACCTTCTGGCGTAAAATAAACTTTTCCCTTTTGATTTAGCCAGGAGTAAAACTAGGGATTTTTGAGAGCCATCTTCACACATATAAAAGGCTGGTCCTATGTAGTGACCAGTACATAGTAGATACTCACAAGTATTTGTTAGATAACATATTCTTGGAGGCCCTAAGGGGTTGAACTAAGTCCACTGGGTAAAACTGATTTAGAACCGTTTAAGGACAGTCTTTCTACAAGAATTGTCTGGAGACTTGACGGTCTGCCCAGGGAGGTGTGTTGGTTCTCATGCCCGAAGAGCTGGAAGTGCTCAATAAATTCTCATTTATTTCTGTTCCCCTTAAGATACCCCATTTCTTCTCAGATAAAATCCACACAGAGACATGTTTACTTTGGTAGGAAGGCAAGGAAGCGTACAGACTGGAGGGGAAAGCAGGGGGCAGATCCATTAACAGATGTACTGTCAGTTGCCAAGCCATTCTCTGCTTGGCACCTTCTCTTAGCTTTCTTTGTTGAGTGAAGATTTGAGGCTCAGATGGCATTTGATTTGCGTGCTTGGGGGAATCATAAAAGAACCTGATTATGGAATGAAATGGCCTGTGATCTCATCCAAAAGCTAGAGATAGCTGCAGGGGAAAGGTTACTGTTCAGGGTAACCAATGGCCCCTTGCAAATAAGAAAATAAAGCAATTTCTGAGAAAGAGCCAGAGAGAAGCTGCTAGGCCAGTGGATTCTCTGTGTGTTAGCGAGGACCAGATGTGAAACAGCAACTCTCTTTGTGATGATCCAAGCAGAGAACAAAAGTGATCAAGTACTCCCAGGTTCAGTGAGTTTTGAGAAAAGGTCATCTTGGATAAATTGCCGCATCCCTGTAATGGACTCTGAAGAAAGACTTTTGGGATAACGGATAACTTCAGATTTTGCCCCCACCACCAGTTTGAATTGATTTGGTTTGAGTAAGAACTGAGAACTACCCTTTCCAGCAGAATACCACCCCCTACCCACCACCACTGTAACCCACATGATAATAGCTGATCATTTGACAATGGGCAACTGACCCAAGCTGATCCAACAGAATCTTTTGTAAGTTTCTCTCAACTTGCACTAAGAAAGTCATCATGTTGTTACTCATCCATGAGAATTCGAAAGTGTCAAATTTGTAAGCCCCAGTTACCATATTTCCCAAAACAAAGGGATAAAGCAGCCAAGTCATGGAAAGAGATGGAAAGGAGATATGGGCTGAGGGAGAGACACTTGATGAGTTCAAATCCTTGGTTTCAGTTCTCCTTGAACCCACCTGCATCCCTGCCATCCCCTCCTTGTCCTTGAGGAAGAAAAAAATAGCCCCTGACCCTCAGCGGGTGGCCTGGCACTCACGGCCAAGCTTTCCTATTTGCTCTCCTACTGAACATAAACAATCAACCAGAAAGTCAACATCAGAGATGCCTCTGTGTGATGGTGATGGATTGGGGCAGACATAGAAAGAAGCATGAATGTTGTCCAAGCCACAGAATAGCAGACACCACCCATCCTGGCTAATTTTAGTACCTGCGCTTCTTTGCTGATTATAGTTCAGCTTCCATTTGCCTTCCCTTCTTAAAGAGAAGATTTACTAAGACCCCATTTGCTGACAGAGGATGGAGATGTGGCTGTGGTCAGTGGTCCCAAGGATGGATCTGGCCAGCTGGCTTTGACCCAGAGCAGAAAGGTTCGCAGGACTTTGGCATCTTACCTGACACTCTCTTCCACAAGCAGATGTGTTCCAGGTAAATAGGAAGGAAAAAAAGCATGCAGAAGAGCAAAGTCCATTTGGGAGCCTCCATTAAATGATGCCCAAATAAATAAGTCATTCAAATGGGGCCTCTTGGATTTACAAGGTTTCCCTCTTCCGCTTCTCCAGGATCCCTGGTGGGTAATTGCCATCGACAGGTTTACACCTCCTGATGGGCGTTTTGTCACTCAGCTCCAGATCCCGCGAACAACTTTACAGTCTGTCGAGCCCAAGCCTCTTTAAGCTGTGGCAATTGATGTCAGAAAACGCTCGCTGTTGTGATTCAAGGCTGACGCTTACTCTGGCATGAAATAAACGGAAATTTTTACCAAGGAAGGAAATGGAAAACTCAAGGAAGTGGGGAGTCACTGCAGCGAGAGGAACAGAGTTTGCAGATGCAGACTGGCATGGGGACTGACTCATGTGCCCTGCCAGCCACGGGATCGGAGTCAGGCGTGCCGGTCACTTCCCCCGTCCCTGGGACTGAGCAAAGCGAGGGAACTTTGGGGTGAGGTCTGGAGCCATAATTTCCTCTGTTCGCACAAACAATCTTGTCACTCCTAGGGCTTTGGAGGTCAAATAACTATGCTTATCCCCATATTCTCAACATTCACTGGTCTCACCTCTTATACTGAAGCCTGCAATCTATCCACCTGTCTTGTGTCCAACTGTTTACAACCCTATGGACTGTAGCCCACCGGACAGACAGAGGGATTTTTTTCCAGGCAAGAATACTGGAGTGGCTTGCCATTTCCTCCTCCAGCGGGTCTTCCTGGCTCAGGGATTGAACCTGTGTCTCCAGCATCTCCTGCACTGCAGGCAGATTCTTTACTGCTGAGCCACTGAGGAAGCTCATCTCATGTCCATTAGATGAATGCTTACCTTCCAAGGCTTACTTCTTTTTAGGGGTATTAGGTTAATCCACTCAGTTTAAATCTAGCAAAGCACTGACCTCTGACAGTACCAGTGGAGGGGTCCTTCAGCTCTCCTCCCCCAGCGCTGCCCCACCCTGGAGGTGACCATTACTCTTTTCCACTGCAGCCCTTCGTCTGCCTCCCTGCAGGGCAAACCACGCTGACTGCCTATCTCCCATTGTCTTGACTCAGGTGTTCCTGGGGCTGCACCTTCATCTACTTTTCCCTGGCCTGGGACTGGCCTACCCTCCCGTGAGCATACACACTCCTAGAGGAGGAAAACAAGGCAGTGTATGCATTTGCATTCAGGTCAAAGACTTCTTGCAGTATCCTCCTCCTCTCCTTTTGTCTTCTCTCTTCTTCCCCTCTTCCCCCGTTTCTCTTCCTCCTCCTCCTTCTTCTCCTTCTTCTTATTAACATACCGCTGACTACAATGCTGCGTTAGTTTCAGCTATACAGCGAAGTGGTTTGGTTATAAGTATGCATCTATTTATTCTTTTTCACATTCTTTTCCCTTCTCCTCCCTGTGCATTGCTCAGTTGTGTCCAACTCTGCAACCCCATGAACCATAGCCTGCCAGGCTCCTCTGTCCACAGGATAATAACCTTTTCCCTTATAAGGATGGTAAAATATTGGGTACAGTTCCCGGTGCTATACTGTAGGTCCTTGTTGGTTATCTATATTTCATATAGTAGTGTATATACCAACATCTCCTTTTAAAATGGAGTTTTCCTATGATAGACAAAACCTTGTAAGAGAGACTGACTTGAACTTTTTACTTTGAGTTATGTTTATAACACTTATTTCAGAACTACAGCATTTCAGATTTGTGACAACAGCAATAAAAATAATAATAGCATGGGCAGCAGGAATACTCAGGGTAAACCTCGCATCACTCAGAGGGACACGGTCTAGTCTCACGACTCAGTGAATTGCCACGACAGTGAATTGCCCTCAGATCTGTGTTCCTCCTAATTAATGCCAGCAGAGACTTCTTCACAAGCTGCCTTCCAGCCTGGGGTGAATCACATCTTTATGCCCTTTTTGCCCCAGCCAGGATGTCTTTCTCGATCTAATGGGAGCAATTACTTCACGAGAATCACCCAGTGGTTGTCAGGAACATGGCAGTCTAGAGACAATTTAGAAGAAAAACAGCTTCAAGCCTTCCGGGGTATACCTTGGCCTTTGAATCTAATTTGCTTTTCTGAGGAGAAACCTCAGTCTGAAGCATCTGCTTTGGGGTAACTTGATTGTTTTCACAGCCTCTCTATGTAAAATAAAATAAAATAAAGCTAAAGGAGATTCTGCCCCTCAATTCAAATTCAGTTGTTACACTAGAAGCAAAGTCTGCTTGTGATTTTTAAAGCAGAAATTTGCCTTCTTAAAAAAATCTGGAGCTGCATTCTCTCATTCTCTTGCTATGTAGATGTGTGTACATACCTATCGACATGTACTATGCATATTCATACACATGTATGTAATATACATGTGTGTGCTATACATATGTGGGGCTTCCCCATTGGCTCAGTGGTAAAGAATCCACCTGCAATGCAGGAGACACAGGTTCAATACCTGGGTCAGGAAGATCCCCTGGAGGAGGAAATGGCCACCTACTCCAGTATTCTTGCCTGGAGAATCCCATGGACAGAGGAGCCTGGCAGCATACGGTGCATAGAGTCACAAAGAGTTGGACACGCCTGAAGCAACTGAGCACACACATACATATGTGAACTGCAATATATGATATACACATAGCATATGGGTTATATACAGGAATTTAAGAGTGAAACCAGATAAAACAGTTCTCTAGAATCATCATGGGCACCTGTGAATCAGAACTTTGATTTTCTTGGATTCTTCAGCTTTAAATTTCTACCTCCATTCTTGCTCTCAGTGTCCTTGTACTTGAGCCTGACCTTGAGCAAGTCATTTAAAGTCCCAGAGATCTTGTGTTCTCTTAGTGCAATTTGAACCACTAGCAGATGCGTGATCCTCACAAATTATGAGACATTTTCTCATGCTATATCTCTTTTGCTATACAGAACAATCATTAGGTGTGGGTAACTGCCCTTCTTACATTAAAGATGAAGAAATTGATGCTCAGAGAAGATGGGCCACCCACTACATCACACAGCCGGACAGAGACCAGGATTTCAATTCTGATCACTTTTATATAACATGCAAATAATCAGGCAGATTGAGAGGAGGTTGCAGGGAGGGAGGCAGGAGGAAGGAAAATTTATCAGGCAGCAAGACAAAAGACTACTCTCCCTCTTTTCTAACCTGCTTGCCAGAGACCAGAATATTGTTTTTTATGCTGTATATGCACAATCCCATTTATTTTTATTACACCCCTGCCTGAGAAGAATTAGGAAGCTCATTTACAGAGATCCAGCAAGTTAATTGGAAGTTTATTTGCCTAAAGTCACACCGCTGGTAATGATGCTTGAGACCTGAATCCTGGTCTCTGAAGTCCATGTTGCCTTTTATTTGTTTATTTAAAAAAAAAAATTTTATTTTGTATTGGGGTATAGCCAGTTAACCATAGTTTCAAGTGGACAACAAAAGGAAATGTATCCATTCTCCCACAAACTTCCCTGCCATCTAGCCAGCCTTGTGAAACTGAGTGGATTTCCCTGTGCCATACAGCAGGTCCTGGTTGGTAACCATTTAAGTGTAGCTATGTCTACATGTCAGTGCCAAACTCCCTAACTATCCCTTCCCCCATCCTTCCCTCTGGTCATGCTGCCTTTTAAAGAGAGAGCCACAAATGGAGAAATGCTGTTAGCTGACATTTACAGCTGAAGGAATTGACTACCCCGGATGCTAAGTTCTATTTTGCCACGTCACCTGGCCAATGACCCTGTCTCCAGAAATGGAGCCAAGAGCATCTCATTTCCATTAATCATGAGCAATGCCTCCCACTACCAATTTCTGAAAAACTTCCAACCTTCTTACCTCTTTGAGAGCTTGTTGCTGGAAACTTCGGAGGCAAGCTTCACCTTTTTTCCCCACCTCTGCTTTACTGTGATTAGGGTCTTTCTGATACTTGTCTGCTAAGTTTCTGTTGCTCTATAGCACACGTGATGCCGTAGAAGTGTCCTTCCTATAGACAGAATGTTGTAGCTTTTGGAATAACAGATACACATTTTAAATGCAACTGGCTCTGCAGGTTGTACGGTGGGTGACTTTGGGTTTAGCCCTGCGATGGTTTTGTCAAACAGTCAAACTTTATTCTACTATAGCTAGTGATGTAGACCTTGTATTCGTTTGTGAAGATAATAGATCAGTGTAGAATAATATATCTACAATTGCTTCAGTAATCTTCTAGGAGCATAACATTTGGAAAGAATCATTCTTTTGTGTGCCAAGAGAGAACTTAAAGGGAATTACAAACAATGAGGTCTCAGCCATTACAAAAGTTAAAGTTACGGAACTGGGGCTCGTGTACAAGGATTTATTAGCTACTCAGCCACCTTTAGATGTCCGCATAATATCTTATACTGGGATACGAAAAAGCGAACTGTTTTTGCTAAATACCTAGACACATACGAGATTATTTACTCTATGCTTTGTTTTTCTTTCCTTTCCCCAGGAGATTGAAGATAGAGATTCATTAAACTCCTATTGTATGATGGTTTCTTTAGATCTAAAATCTTATTTTAGAGGGACTTCCCTGGTCGTCCAGTGGTTAAGACTATGTGCTTCCAATGCAGGGGCCGTGGGTTTGATCCTTGGTTGGGGATCCAAGGTCCCACATGCTGCCTGTCCAAAAAACAAACAAACTGAAAATCAATAAAATCAATAAGATCAATACTCTTCCCAGTGTGGTGCAGCTCATCTAACAGATGAAGACACCGAGGCTTAGCCAGAGGACAACATGGCGTGGCCATGACAACAACTGGGATTCAAACCCCGGTCTTTGTCATAAAATATTTTTTCCACTCTATCAGTTACTGTGCGGAAGTTCTCTATCTTGTGAGGCAAGGTCATTCTTATAAGCACGTAAGACCTGTGCCCCATGTCACAGAAGGCTTCATGCTGTCATGCACAAGGGTGCAGTTCTGATTCACTCAATCCAGGGTTTAATGGATGAAGAGGTCAAGGTCAAGTTGTAGAGAGAATGATCAGTGGACCGCGATGTCCTGTGCCAAGCACTACCATGGCTGTTTGACTGGTGCTACTTCCCAGAGCTGTTCAGTGGTTCTTTGTGCTTGATGTTATCCTTCAAATCACCCCAGTATTTCAAGTGTTTGTGTTTGCTTGCTGATTCAACTTTATGCAACATGGTCTTATGAACAAACATATTGCTGGAATAGGCAGCAATATTTTGGGGTCTCACCCTACCACTTACTAACTAAATGAGATGGTACTTTACTTCCCCCTACCTGAAACTCCAGTCTCTCAGCTACAAAACTCAAGTAGAAACTGTCCAGCTTGTCTTTCAAGATTTCTACCAAATATTGAGTGAGGTCAGGGGTCACATGAGCATATGGTAAATACCGCCATGCAAATATTAGCTATCCATTAATCCTAAAACTATCATCTTCAAAAGTTATCAATTTCCCCCTTACTTTTGACAACCCCCATAAACCAAGACTGGTAGAAAATATTTCTTCTCTACCATTTTCTGTGGATACTTGCATAGATTTCAACTAGTTCCTCATGACTTAGAAGACATGATTGTCTCCATTTACTTCTTTGTTTCCTAGTTTTTCTGCCATTTCCTCCCCTTTCCATCTCTCTCTGTGTCATGTTGCAGAGAAGGAAATGGGGAGACAATTGTGTTCCTATGAGTAAAATAAAACAAGAAACGTGACAAGTGTTCTAAGGGAGGGGCAAAAGGAAAGAGAACTGTAAAGGAGGTGACGGACAATTATATGTGGTTCTCTTCTGATTGGAAGAGTATTCTAATAAAGAAAAGATCATTTAAGCTCTCAATCTATCCCTTCAGCTACTCTGCCCCACTGGTAACCGTGAGTTCATTCTCTAAATCTGTGAATCTGTTTCTTTTCTGTAAATAAGTTCACGGTTATAAAGACGATATGGCTGTCAGCTATTAGCAATTCCTACATGCTAGACACTCTTTCTAATCATTTTGCATATATTCACATACACAAGCTTTAAAAAAAATGTATATATCATCAGCTTAAAGAAAATGAGACAACATCATCTCCTCCTGAGATAAAAAAGTCACCCTAGCCCTTCCTTTCTCTTGGGGAAAATTCATGTGATTTCTTAGGTTTTCACTTTCTCTGTCTGCCAATCTAAGGCAAAAACATCAGCCTCTCCCTCCTTCGGAGTGAGTTCTTGAGACCAGATGAAGTCTTTACCAAAACACTCAAGGCAGAACGTCTCGGAAGGCAGCACATAAATAGAGAACAGCCTTTATTAGCTCTTTGGTATCTCCAGGGCACAGAAGTGACTCAAGCCAGACGTCTGCCTGCTGTGACCTTTCCCGTCATCACTTTGTATGTTAATTGCATGCCCTTAACATTTATTATCAAATCGGCTGGTTTAAATTTCTGAGATGAAGGGTGGAAGGTGGTCGTCACCCCAGGGACGCATCTTCTTCTGTCACTTTATGGAAATGAAGCCTGGAGTTTGTTTACTGCTGGTCTGTGAAGTCCCAAGTGGGGAAATGCTAATCGTGGAAAGATGGAGGCTTACGGCTGAGTCAAACACGCTCCATAAAATCAAATGCATAGGAAGGCTGAGTGTTGATTCTTCTCTGTCCACAGTAACCCGCTTGTTTAATGGCCTCTCTTTGTTTTATGTGCTTTATATCATCCTAAACAGTACACGTGGCAAATAGATTATAAACAAGCAGAAACATCTTATCAAAAGTGTTCCATTAGGTCCGCCTCCAATATTTATAGCAGATGCGTTGAACAGACGCTGAAATAGACATCACAAAATGCTTGCTCTACACTCATGTTTGGATTGACGAAGGAATTCTTTCAGTTCTCATTAGATTCTGCTTGGTCCTGCCTTATGACAATAATGGAGAAGGAAATGACAACCCACTCTAGTATTCCTACTGGGATAATCGCATGGACAGAGGAGCCTGGCAGTCCACAGTCAATGAGGTCACAGAAAGTCAGACTGAGCACAGGATGTAACGACGTGTTCAGTATTGATTAAGGCTGATAGATACGTGAGTAGTAACAACTGATATCTCATTAGAACACTGAAGAAAATGCATGATGTTTGCATCTGCTAATCCCGAACTCTCGATCCGCCCCTCTCCCACGCGCCTCCGCCTTGGCAGCCACCAATCCATTCTCTCTGTCAGTGATTCTGTGTCTGCTTCACAGATAAGTTCATTTATGTCATATTTTAGATTATGGTATTTGTCTTCTCCTTCTGACTTACTTCATTTAGTATGATAATCTCTTTCTTGTTGTTGTTGTTTAGTTGTTAAGTCATGTCCAACTCTTCTGCGACCCAGTGGGCTGTAGCCCACCAGACTCCTCCATCCCTGGGATTCTCCAGGCAAGAATACTGGAGTCGGTTGCCCTTTTCTTTGCCAGGATTTTCCCCTACCCAGGGATCGAACTTGCATCTCCTGCATTGGCAGGAGGAGTCTTCACCACTGAGTCACCTGGGAAGCCCGTGATAATCTCTAAGTCCATCTCTGTTGCTGCAAATGGCATTATTTGATTTTTGTTTATGGCTGAGGAGTATTCCATTGTATATACGTACCATA